>NC_132896.1:13755208-14078333 GCF_030463535.1 Salminus brasiliensis
TCCTCTCTTCTTTTCTTCGCACCCCACCACCGCCCCTGCTTCTCCTGATGGTCCAGATTATGCTGAACCTTTCCTTGGCAGGGTGGGGTCTGGCTTTGGGTACCATCAGCTCAAAGCCCCCCAGAACCTTAGCCTAGCTCTGCACTTTGCAGACAGTAGCATGATTCACTTGTTTCTTCATGCCTGGGTAATGCAATTGGGTTTAGGAAACGATTGATCATATTTCTATCTTTTTTTTGATCATCCAAACACAATTTTACTGTCATACAAATATTATTTTATTGATTGTAGGCTGTGTTCCCTGTCACATTAAATTAATAATCAGCATTGCCAATGTTTAGGCTTCATGTTACAATACCTTTGAAGGTGCCCTATGGCATTCGACACCAAGACATCAGCATCAGATCTTGTAAGTTAATCTTGTAAGGGTGGATCTTACCCATGGATCCAATCAATAAGGTGATCTGTGTTTGTTCAGTACTAACCACTGCATAACGGGAACACCCCTCAAGACATGCCATTATGGAGATGCTCTGACCCACTTACTGTTCACTTGCTGCCCAATATGAATTTCCCACCATTTGACAGGTGCCACTGTTACCAGATAAACAACGTAACTCAATCCTTTACTTCACCTGTTAGTGTTTTTATTGTTTTGTCATGGCTGATTGGTGTCTGAACAAAACCTTGTATCTTCAAAATGAAACTTCCAACTGAATGTTATTGCAAACTGCTTTAAAACTTGTTGCTAGTGTTTACTATTTGATCACACATCTCTGGGGCACATTTATTTTGTTGGATATTTCTTGCTTAACACTTGTGGCATTGGTTCAGTGATGTTTAATGGAGGGTGGGTGTTCTTCATCGCTGTCTGAACAAAACATTTGTATTTGTCTATTTTTAGCACTCTATTCTGTACTAAAGGTTTAGACAGTGACAATATAGTGTATTTGCTTCAGGAAAAATGAAGCAAAAAAGCGAAAGTCGAGATAGATCTAAATACTAATCTAAGAACAACCTTTGTATTATAACAAAGCATTTCTAATTTGCTTTGTTGTTTCACATATCACTAGGCGTTTCTACACTTATTACTTGGCGTATTACACACAGCAGGTCAGCTAGCTTTTGTTCTTGCCAGCATGGCTGACAAAAACAGTGATTCTCTGCTGATTTCTATTGTATTTGCTAATCATGCTAATGATCATACTGCTTTTTGAGATTGATCACACCTGTTAGACTGTGTTGCGTTTCATTTGCCATTATTACTCAGAACCGTCTGGCACCTGCATTCCACGCTAGTCCTGTTTTATTGAGCATGATGCACTTGGATACTTCAGAACAACAACTAGTCTAAATGTCTTCTCAAACTAGTCACTAGAATATGTGGCTCATGGCCTTTTATTGAGGTAGCTAGGCATATGTTTTCCTTGATTTGCATACATTTCCCTGTGTTGCTTTTTTTTCTCATCCATGGGTGAATGGGAGTGAGCGGGGAGTGCTGTTGTAATTTCCCTGTAGATTGGAAACACACCTGCCCAGACTTCATGTACAGTGTGCTCATATCTGGGAAGAGCAAAAGCATGAGAAAAACTAAGCGCTGGCCTTTATTCACTTTTGCTGAGCACTGGCTTCGCTCTGGCATTGTGCTTTGCATATAGTGTCACGCTTCAGGCATGTGTTTGTCCAGCATTGGAGGGCCTGGGAAGCCATTAATATTTAAGATGTTCGTACTGGCAATTTGGTTCTTTTATTTATTTATTCTTCCTTTCTTTTATTACTCCTTCAGGAGAAGGGTCTGACTGTTAAGCAAATGCTGGAAATGGATGTAAATATGATCAAAGACTAAATAAAATGGATTATTGTCCTGAGAAACCAACGCAAAACAAAGAGAAAATAGTCTCAGGCTTGCTGTATGCTTTCGGTATGTTTGTGTTTCATTGCAAAGGGCTTTAATAAGTGTTGCTAGTGTTTACTGTTTGATCGCACGTCTCTGGGGTGCAATTATTTTGTCAGATATTTCTCGCCTAACACTTGTGGCATTGGTTCAGTGATGTTTAATGGAGGGTGGGCGTTTTTTTTTTTTTTTTTTAATGGAGAGGGAGGAGTGTGATGCGCCCGGTTTTCAGACGATCAATCAGATTTATGTATTCCAAGGGCTGGTCCTCATTCAGACCCATCAGGGAGGAGAATTAAAAGACATTGAATCAACCTGGCCCTAAAGGAGCTGAGGGAAGGAACGGGCAGAAAATTCTCCTGCAGGGCCTGAATCTATAAATTGCCCATTTACCATTAGTGACCTCAATATCTGTCACAGCAGTAGAATTATGGCCTTTCAAATGAAAATATCAAGTATTTTATTGAAATAAGGAAATGTCCCCGGGTCCTCCTACAGCAAATGAAATTATGCATGAGCTCTTCATTATGAGCTTTATTAAGTGATCCCACTGCCCACTGCAATCCAGCAGGAAACAGCAGAGGGAGAAATGAAGAGTGGCAGGTAGTGAAGTGGAAACATGCATGCACACACACACACACACACACACACACACAATTTAACCTTCATGTTCATTCAAATTTGTTTGGCTAGTAACCATTTTTAACTGTCAGAAAGGTGCATTGCTCTGTCAGGGACTGTTCTGTCGCTTCTGCTCTCTCTCTCTTTTCCTCTCTCGCTCGCACACACCACACTTGTGCTCGAACCTACTACACAGAATCTACTGTAAACACGCATGTGCTCAGACAGGCAGAAAAAACGCCTCTCAGAACGAGGTCAGCAAAACATGTCTCTCATTGGTATTCATTGGCCCACAGAAGGCGAGATGGGCATCCCACTTTTCATTTAATCAGCCTCTTATAGGGGGGTCAGGAGAGTGTGGCCCCCACATCTCAGAGTGGAGAGGGCTAGACTGTCAGAAGAGATTAGGCAGGGACCATCAAGGTGGACGAGCCAACATGGAATGGAAGCTGAAACTGAGCTAAGTAATTGGATTCTTGTTCAGTAAATGAGTGGGTGCATGTGTGTGTGCCCACCCTCTGTCTGTAGGTCTGTGTGTGTGTCCATGAAAGGACATACTGAATGTATTATGTGTGATGTTGAAGGAGAGATGTGTAGCGGTGACTTTGGATGCAGATTCATATGCACTGACCCTCGGCAGCTTGCACTTTTAAAAGGCCGTCACATGACACAGGTACTCAAAAACGGCAAATGATCAGCATCACATAAACACAGAAAGGCAGCACTAAGACTAGTGATGTTGCTGATATGTAAATATATGTAATATGTAATTCTTAACTTTTCTGTAATAAATTACATTTCATCACTGCCATGCAAAAAGCCTTGTATCTTTCAATAGAAGATAATGTAAAAAAAAATATTTTTGAGCATTTCTATTGGTCCATTTATCATTACATTTTTAAACAATGCCAAAAAAGACAATTGCCAAATTCAAATGAATGGCAAAGAATAAAAATTCACCAAAATAAATAAATGAATAAACAAATAAATAAATATATTTTTACATTATTTTACATAGTCTCTCCATTTTCACAGGCTAAACGTTTGGGGATTTGAGAGTTTTATAATACTGTGACATATGCAACATTTAAAGAAGAGGAGGTTAACAAATCATTAGGCTAGATAGAAGACAGAAACTTTTAAAAAAGTTTCCCCACGCACATTCATACACACACACCTCTTTCTTTAAGATTGTTTGGACAGGTGAAACCAACATTGACTATAGAGAGTATAGTCCTTGAGTATAGCGAAGGAAAGGAAGGGATCATGATCCAAAGCATACCACATCATCTGTCAAACATGATGAAGGACTGTTATGGCATAAACTTGTATATCTGCCAATAGAAGTGGGTCACTGTTGTTTACTGATGATATGACTGTTGATACACATAGCAGGAAGTACATAGAGTTATACTATCTATTCAGATTTGGTCAAATGGAGCCTGAGTGACAGGATGACACTTCACTGTACAGATGAATGAACCCAAGAGTCATAACACACATACTAAAACTCTTCAGACTCATAATGCAATATGATCAGAAGTTTGGAAAACAGCATGTACGTTATCAGTGCATCATAGGGCAATTCTATGCACTCAGAGGAGCATAGCAGCTGGCAGTTGCCATGTACAGAGCTGGCAGATGCCTGTGATTGGCCAGCGCTGCTTTGGATTCGTTGGACAAAAGGGACTGAGCAATCGACCCCTTCAATTTGCATCCCTGGACTCTCAGCTAGCAGCAGAATGATCAGGATTCAATGGTAGGCCATATGTTTTCAATTTAACCCCTTTATTTATCCCTGACAGTGCCACGATAGGTTGTGTCTGAAACAGTCCAGAGTGCAGCAGGCCCACTCATTCACCATTCGAGAAAACCCTGAACACTTTGTCTGAACAGCAACTCTCAAGGTAGCGGCTCCAATATAACCTTTCAGCCATGACCAGCAAATTGTATTTCATTCTCTTTCCCTCTTTTACACACACACACACACATACACACACACACACACACATATATATGCTCGGGAGAATGGAGTCAACAGTCAGCTTCACACCATTTACCCTCTCAGTGCTGCTGAGGCAGGTGTGGGTATGCTCCACCAAAATGAATCACCTTTTAAAAACTTCACAATGGATTCATCTGCCTCCTCGAATCCCCAGCCCTCCGCCATCTATCAGTCAGTCAGCTAGGCTGGGGGTGGGATAGAGGAAGGGGGAACAGATGTGATGAGTAGAATCTGTACAGTTCTTCTCGCTCTCTTCTCGTAATGAAAGAGAGCAGTTGGTGTCTCAATTGCAGAAAAAGCGCAAGAAAAAAAATCACAGCTGTTTTTGGTTGCGACTGAGCCACAAAACAAAGTGACTCTTTCACAATTAGGACAACTGCCTTTCGGAGTTTGGATCTAAATGACTCTGCCGCATTGACTCTGATTGGACGCGTCTCGTACACCACCCCCTAACCCTCCCTCCCACGCCTGTGCCCCCATTAGGAACATGAGCATCATTTTTCAAACTAAATTGAGCCCTCTTGGAAGCAGTCTGCCAATTCCCCTCCGTATCTCGCAAAATTGTTCGAATATTCGACAGACTCTTCCAGATGGCTGATTGCCTGGCATTCTCTTTTTTTTCACCATTTTTTCCTTTCCTTCCTCCTCATCAGACGCTGCCAACTGGTGTGAAGGGGCCTTCCTCTCCTTTGTAGTCGGCCATTAAACGCTAAAGCCCACATTTTCACCAGATGGTTGCCCCGTCTCCACCCTCCCCGAATCCACAGCCGAAAATAACCGTGCATGTGTGTATTGTGTGTGTATTGGTTTCAAAAATGGGAGCTGAAGAACAGCTGAAGGCAGCCATCTTTAATCTCTCCACTGCAGCCTTGATGTTATCTTTTTCCTACAATAATGTTTTGCACCACATTCTTTCACACTCACACATAAACAGCCAAATCAATAAGAGGTTTTAAGGAGACATACTGTCAGCAATGATCCATGGTGTCGTTGCTTTTGATTAAATTCTCTCCACAGAATAGGAGAGAGCCTGCTTAAGCCTAGTAGGAGATGAAGCATACTTTATTTTTCACATTCCAGAAGCCAGTAACTGGCTCCAGCAGATTTCTAAAGGTTCGTAATAATTGTTTTGATTTTCTTTAAAGGGAAAAGAAACACAACACACACAAAGTAGTACAATGCTCCAACATGGGTCCCCATCTCAGAGTAGACCATTTCAAACCATTATGTACATTTTCTTTTGTAAAACAACACTAGTTCTATTCCATTGTCTTCAAAGCTATTGTTAAGAGTCTGTTTACTCCTGGCTTTACTGGGTTTTTGATGATCAGATCATAGTCAGATTTTACTTGTCGGAATGAAAAGCCAGGTGTAAACACCCCCAAGACTCATTGTGATCAGATAACAAATGCATTACTTAAACACTCTGAGGCAGTCAGAGATGGATCTCATCAACATTTAATGCAAGTGTAAACTGAATGGGATCGGATATAGTCAGGCAAGTGGAAATTCGTTTGATCCTAAAAACATTAAAACTAGTTATAATTACTGTGGGTCTTGGCTTTTCCCTCCCTCATGCTCTGTCTCTCTGACTCTTTGTAAGAGTTTGTGTGAGTGTCCACACTCACGCTCGTACTTATTTACTTAGTTTGTTTCCTTCTAGTTTAAATAGTCTGTTGCATTTTCCTCTCTAAAGCCTCTCTAAAATCATATCTTATCTGGTAACACTGGGGGCACCTTTTAATGACATGTGTGAACATGTAAATCCAGTCAAATTTTGTTTTACAAGCTGTCCTGTCAGAGTACAGGGTCTTGTGTTATGCCCACACCTATGCTTAACTGACTAGACCTTTCATAAGTCGATTGTACATTTTTATTCAGACATTTTATATTGAATTCAGTTCTGAGTTTTGTGTATTGTTGTTGTGTATTAAGTTTTGTGTATTGTTGTGTATTGTAGGGAACCTTTATTGTGTTGTAAACAGTGTATACTTATACCATTTGTCATTTGTGAGTCATCAAAAGAGGAAGGGTTAAAACTCTATTAAATATAGTTTTACTTTAATTTTAATTTAATTTTGTTTGTACATAAAATTGACAGTGTATTAAGCACAGAGGAAACATATTTGCTACAGCCTACTGGAAGTGCTGTAGTATCATATGTAGGGCAACTTGACATCTAATCACATTTGGCTGAAAGTATAACAATATTGATCTGGCTTAACATTTAAAAAATGAGTTCAGGTCTTTAGTTCAGGTCAATGCTCTGGGGGCCTCCCTAATCTGCCCTCAAAACCCCTTTCGTTCTTCTTTATACCTTTCATTTTGTCCTTTCTCCATCGATCCACCCTCAAGTTTTAATCCTCTTCCTTCTTTATGTTGTGTTCCCTGACTGTTTTGGTTTAGGTGCTGTTTTTGGAATAAAATGTTTCTGAATTTGTCTAAATGGGACTTTACTAAGTTTGCTAATATGACAGGTATTGGCCTCAAAACAAATATTTAGACATGTTTGCAATAACATTTGCAGAATTCTCCACACCTCACTAATAGTATTCACTGCTAGGGTACTAGTGCACTAGCTAGTGGTAGGCTAATACTAGTTTAATTTGAACCTATATGTATCTTTCAAATTGACCTTAAATATAAACTAAACCTTAACCTAACTTTAATCTCCGCGGAGGCACTGCTGTTTCTCAATTCTTCTTATAGCAGCATATAGCAGGCTGGGTTAAGTGTATTTGGCAAAACAGAGCCACCATTGGATGTAAGCTCCTTATTAATTGTGAACTATTTATGAAATATCAGTCAAGAGCTACTTGTCTTTTTGGTATATGTATGACTTTTATAGGATTTTGTTGACTGTGGGAGATAGGGTTGGATCTTGAGAAAGAGAGAACTTTTGTCTGGAACTAAATTAGACCCCCTCTAAGAAGTGTATTGTAGATTTCTCTTCTTTAATCCTTATGAGAGGATTCTGGTCTGTCGCTCCACTAACACTGTGCCTGGTGGAATCAGACCAATTTCAGATAACAGTGAATCCTGCCCAATGAAAACAACTGCTCAATGATGAGCACCCTTATGGTAATTAGACATAATAGGTGTATTTTATTGGCTTCTCTCACTCAATGCAGCATGAAGCTCATTCGCCCCACTTTACTTGATATTCCACTTTTGCTAAACTTAACCTACATAATTACAGAATGGAAAAAAAACTACCTAAATTTCTATAATTACATGAGTAATCACCTTTACATGTGATTCACAATCTACATTATATAGCTTGGAGTCTCAACTGCAACAAGCTTTTAAATGCTTGTCAATGTTCAAATATCAAAAATTACAAAACCATGGCAAAGGTGTAAAGAGTAGGTTCTCTGTCCACAACATAAAACTATAAGATATTGACAAAATATAATTCACATCACTGAGTTTCTCTACATGTATCAATGCATTTTGAGAGATACATTAGGCATGTAGATGAGAAGGAAAATGGTTCTCCTCCGGCTTTTCTCCAGTGTTGAAGGGCAAGTCATGGACGTAACCTTTAACATGGCTGACCGTCTTCCAGCCTCATTGCTTTTAATGTCAAAGTGACTGTAATGTATGACATGTTCCATCCCATACATCTTTCAGTGTCCTGGCTGTCCTGCTTCAGTTGAAAGATGCCTCTGGTCCCCCATGCTGCTCTCAGGGCAGGGCCCAGTCCAGATGTTAACTGGATGGGGGAATTGGAGGAGCACAGGGGACATACCTGCCCTCAGGCCCACCTTCTCATCTCTAATCTCACCCTCTGACAGATTGGTCATTTTCATGTCTACTGTCCCATCTCAGCTGAGACTCCATACTGTTCTTTCTTCCTTTCTTCGTGTGTTATTTTTATTCTTTTGCTCTGTCTTCTCCTCCTTGTGTCTTTCTTCTTCACTTTTGTATCTTTTTTTCTGTCCTCGCTGCCATTTTTTATTTCTTTCTCCTTTTCTATTGTTCCTTCCTACCTGTATTTGTTTGCATGTTTTCTATCTTGTATTACTTTATTCCTTTCTTTGTTATTTCTTTCTTTTTTCTCATACTTTCTCAGTTATATCTAATCTTTCTTTCTCTTTGCCTTCTTTTTTTCTTTCTTTCTTCTTTCTTTCTTTCTTTCTTTTTACCTTATTACTTTTTACTTATTTTATTCCATTCTCTTTCTTACTTTCTTCTTTATTTCATTCTTTTGTTGTCTAGTTTCCTTTCTCTCTTTCTTCATTGTTTCTACTATTCTTTCTCTTTTCTTCCTTTCGTTCTTTCTTTCATCCCTCCTTTCTTTCTTTCATCCTTTTTCCTTCCATCCTTTCTTTTACTTTTTCTTACAGAGATCCAGGTCCATGCCTTATGAGCAAGCACCACAATGGAGGTGGTAGCAATAGTGGAAAGGAAAAACTCCCTCATACCAAGAGGAAGAAACATTGGGAGAACCAAGACTCTGCCCGAGGAACCCATCTGCTTTAGGCTGACCCGCACAGCGCAAACAAAACAAATAACAATACATAGACAGACAGATAGATAAAGAAGAGCTATAGCTAATGTAGGAACAGGTTATGAAGTATGAGTGTGAGTAGGTGCTGGACATATGCTCAGTGTTAATGTTAAAGTCCATGCTGATTAAGTATGTGTTTGTATAGCAATGGAGTGTGGTAGGAGTGGATCATTGCAGAACCGTAACACAGCAGGGCAGTGAAGAACCAGGCTGAGTGAACAACAGGGCACCATAGCAAATGCAAAAAAGATAGAGAGAGAACAGAAAGGAAGGAAAGAAAGAAAGAATCAGAAACAACCACAATAATAGTGATAAAAAAGGCTGTTATCAGAGTGGGACAGAACAGTGGTGAAATGTAATCAAAACAGGACAGAACATAGAACTGGTGAATTATCTGAAAGCTTGTGTAAAGAGAAAAGTTTTTAATCTAGCCTTAAAGACTGAGAGTGTCTTTAAGAAACGGAAGACAGGAAACTGTGGTATTACCCTTAGACATTTTTAAATGTCTAACAATGTAATATCAAATAATGAGAATACCACCCTTGGTAGTTTTCCTTGGTGCTGGGGGAGGCAAGGGAGGCAAAGGCGACAGGCTGAGGACCACAAAACGATTTGCAGATGCAAATCTGGAGGAGAGTTGGGAGTTGGGAGGAGTCCCGCGTTCCTCGGCCATGCTGATGCTCCCAGGGTCTCTCCAGCATTGGGGTGAATTTGCCAATAGCCAGGGTCCGCTGGACCAGTGGCACCAGGGTGGAGGTCGCCGCGAAGGAGCCTTCCCAGGCTTCCTTCAACCTTGTCTTCTGCCAGCGGAGCTCTGACTGCTTCTCCAGGAGAAGTTGGATCTGCCGATCCAGCCGGGGAGCGCATTCCTCCATGGTCACCATGTTCCTCAAAGTAAACACAAAACTCACAAATAACAGTTACTAACACTTACAAGTAAAGCAAGGCAAAAGATTAGGAAAGTATTGGAAAAATAAATAAGACCAAACTAATATTAAAACGTCCAAACAGAGAGCAACAACATGAGCTAATGCTAACAAATAATGAGAGTCATCCTTTCTTTCCTTCTCCTTTTTTCTTTCTTCCAACCTTTCTTTCCATTTTCTTTCTTCCTTACTTCCTTTCTTTTACTTCTATCCTTCCATTCTTTCTTTATGTCTATTTTCCTTTTCTCTCTTACTTCATAGTTTCTTACTATTCTTTTTCTTTTCTTTCTTTCTTTCTTTCTTTCTTTCTTTCTTGCTTTTTGCTTCCTTCCTTCCTTTCCTTTCCTTCCTCCCTTTGTTCCTTTTGTTATGTTTATTTCTTTGACTTTTTCCTTCTTTTCTTCTCTTCTTTTTTTTTAAATCCCTAAATCCCGGGTGGTCAGGGACAGGTGAGCCAGTTGTGAGGTTAAGTGAAATTTGATTTCTGTGAGGTGCATAATTCAGAAAGATGGCCTGTTTCAGCACTGCAGCGAGTGAGACGTGGAATGGAACTATGAGGACTGACAGCCTTTGACAGTTCTGTAAATAAGCACACACAGCCCTTTCACTCTAATCACAGCCGCGTTTCTCACACCTCCACTGGCCTTCCAGTCACAGTTAAACAGCCAGCGAGCCTCACTCTAGATATTCATGCTCAGGCCCATTGAATCTGCCAGTAAAATGAATATGGGATGAACTTTATTTATGCATTATGTTAAAAAATGATCTTCACACAGGTTTTGAATATCATGGGCCTCTATCTGTTTCACCCACACCCTCTGCAGTAACAATTTGTCACGAACCTCCTAAGTTAAATTAGAGGAGATGGCCTCAGTGCTTTGAGATGCAAATGATCCAGGCTTGTAAATAAGAGGGAGAGGACAGGCCTGCGGTCACCCCGGCATGGCTAAAGAGAGACAAGTCATTTCTGCTCTGAAGTGCTTTTATCTTTATGGTGTCTTTTAGGTTTCCCCCCCTCTTTTTTTCTTCTATCTTCTCACTGTTCAGAGTTAGCACAATGTTTATGCTGCATAGGTAATCACAGCCTTTGAGCTTTTTAGAGCAATCAGAGAAGGAGGTCTCATCTCTATCCCCAGAACTGGCTCTGGGAAAACAAATATAAATGGAGATTGTGTGTGTAAGCAGGAGCAGTGACCTGCACAGACGGTAATCATAGTGGGGGGAAATGCGAATACCTGGCCCAGCACTAAATACACTCTGCTGTTAAAAGACTGAGGCGCATGGATTTGTGTGTGTGTTCTTTCAAGTTGTGGTGAATGTGTGTTTTAATGTGTATTTGTGTGTGTATGTGCACCAGGAGTAAACACCTTCATCTGGTCAGTGGCCCCTGTGAGATACAGCACTGGGTCATTAAGCCTCCCTGAGCTTTGCCTGTAAGAAGAGCAATGATGTTTTATACAGGCAGTGGACCTTAACTCTGCAGCCACATCCATAAAGGACAAACATTTAAAGTAATACAAAGCAATCACCGCTGCAGGCCGGCAAGGGAAGGCTACAGCCTTATAAAAAGCATTCTGCTGAAACTGGAATTTGTGCATGTGATGGCCTGCCAAACAGACCTTGATTTGGCCTCTGTCACCAGTGGGAACTTGTAAAGATGGATGGGTTGGGGGGATATGCTAACTGCGATTTTTTTTCTAATAAAAAAAAGATGCCAGACTATAAGAATCTGCGTTAGGAGAACTTCCACGTCTTTTATGGTTTAAGTTATTATAATTATATTATATAAGTTATACAATTAATAATAATAAGAAGAACTGAACCTCCTGTATTTCTGTGAATATATTTTCTTTTATTACTGTAGGATATTACCGTCTCTATTCCTGTTCATGTATGTCTTTAATATTTATACAGTCTTATACTGAGATTAGGTTAGAATTAGTGAAATTATCTAGGGTTTGTGGTCTGAACAATTCATTCAGATTAGGAAACAGTACTTAGGAAACATGCATAATGATGCTGTTACACCTGTGCTGTACTGTAATTGTAAACATTTGATTCCTATCCAGAGTGCTTTAAATCAAGACCTCCTGCACTGATTAACCAGTATAATGCCTGTTTAGCAGAGATTTAAACCCAAAACAGCAGCTCCCAACAAACCTACCTAATCGGTGATAAGAAAAACAACAAAAAAAGCCAGGCTTTTATGTGGAGTGTCATAAATTATGCCTGTTTCTCTCCACAGATCAGACCAGACAGGTCCCTCTGTCATCTTTCCCTCTTCTCTTCTCTCTCTCTCTCTCTCCAATCCCTGTACTCTGTGGTCCGGGGAAGACTGTCGGGCAGATTGAACAGTAAATTAAATTAATGTAGGCCATTTCTCAATCATTTTTCATTTCTCCAAAATGATTAAGGCTGATGTAAGAAGTTCATTAAAACAGAAAACATTAGACTCATTAAAAAGCCATTAAAACTATTGTGGCACCGTGATTTATTCTATCAGTGGGCCAGAAGAGAGAGAGAGGGACGCGGGTGCAGGGGATGGGCAAGGGGGCGGAAACATGGATGCATTGGCTGCTTCCAGGATGGAGGACCCCAATTTGAGCTCCCTAATTTTGATTGGCAGGCCACCGTGGCTTTCTCCATCCATCCCTCATGCTCCATGGGTGCTGGGATGCTTACTGATGCAGTGTGTATGAAAGAGAGAGCATAAGAGAGAAATTGTTAGGTTCCATGGTTGGATCAATTTGCACAAGCTGAACTGCATGAGCTATGAGGCTTAACATCTGATCCTAGATCAGTGCTCAGTGTGCGTATGTATGTGTGAGTGTATATTAATGTGATCATTCTGCCTCTCATTTGGCCCATGCAGGGCTCCAGTGCTGTTAGCAGCCCATGATGAGGGGCTTTATTACCCATTATGATTGAATCAGCACCTCTGCCTCCTCGGCGCCATTAGATACCTCACCCTCCTCGCCATCCGCCACCGGCATTTCCTGCGTTAAATGTCATAGGAGCCAATCTGTGGCCCAGAGAGGGGGCAGGTGTTGGGTCATTAGTCTTGCTGATGGGTTAGGTGAACCCGGCTCTGCACCGGTCCTGCTGCTGCTGATGGCCCAGTCCCCAGCTGCGGCCGTCCCATCAACTCCAGTGGAATTTCCATCCGGAGAGACACTGTGGCCTTATGGGATAGATTTCACTCCCAGGCCCCATGTCGCACTGCCCCCCGCCCATTTTATCGTTCATCTGCTGCGCAAATGATTCTTTCAAAGCCAAGCGATGCTGCGAGCAATATCCACCGTTTCCATGCCTGGAGACACAAACAGGGGAAAAAAGAAAAAGGAAAGTGAAAAATATCGCTCCGATCTGTCTTTGAGTTTTCTTCCCTTGATGGAGAGCTTTTGAAGCCGGCCCTGGGAGTCGCTGGCAAAGGGGTATGAAAGCGGCTGCTAACAGTCAAACCTCTTGCTAAGAACAGATAGTGGCTTGCACAGATATTCCTTCCCTCTGAAGTGAATCTGCAAGACTCTATCAGACAGCTTTAGACTTCTCAGTTATTCCCCCTTTGCACTGTTTCAGTGCTGCCTGTCCCATATTTGCTAGTCTTTCAAATAAATCTTTCTACATGTTTTTTGGCTCGGATGTGTGGTCCAAGAAAGGACCTTTACATTGTGTTGAAAAGGTGAAAAGTCTATGTTTAATTGTTGAGATGTGAATAGTTGGCTCCTATAAAGGACCTTTGTAGGAGCCGGGGGTCACAATGTCTACAGTACGAAACCATCTGTGAACATTCTATTATGCCTTACAACACCCTGCATGTACCTGTTTACCCCCATAATAGCCCAGCAGGGGGCTCTTAACTTTGCTGTTTAAAGTTAAAAGTTAAAGTTAAAAGTTTAATGTTAAATTCTTCAAAAAGCAAGCAAAATGTCCAAATCAGATCTAAATGCACTGCATTTAATTAATCCATTTTTGAGGATTATATCTAGATAAAGCCAGGGCCACACAAAAATGCAAGTGTAAACACACCCAAGATGCTTTTATACAAATCTCATCACTCAAACCATTTCAGGACCTTATTGCAGTATAAACACAGCTGTCTCTCCAAGATGCATTCGAGAACCAAAACCCCTCCCAGTACAACTGAAACAGCAGTAACAATTGTAGCGCAACGCATATTCCATCCTACAAACATGTGGCTAAAGTCTTATCAGGTTATAATCCAGACACTAGCCACAGGAAGTGACAGGGGTCTTTTAAGCATCTTTTACTTGTTATTGCTATTGACAGATACATTTTGATGGAGGGTGTCTATGCTTTGGGCTTATGTTGTAGCCAGAGGTCATCATTTATTTGCTTAGCTCCTCAGAGTTACAGAAAATCTAAACAGGGGTGCCCACTGTAACATTTGTAGGTAATTTAATATAAAATATAATATGAGTTTCTGTGTGACAGCTTTTCAAAGGTCTGGACAATTTGGTTCTTCTGTGGTTTCACTTTGAAGATCTCCCTTTTGACACCTTTTTAGAGTGTAGACTGTTCATAACTCAGATGTGGTTTCTATAATAGTACAATCACCCTGCCAAGTTCTCAGTGTAAAAGTACAGTCCTTGATAAATTACCTCCCTTACTATACTTCCCTTTCCTTCACAATCATCTTACTCAGACTCTTATTTAGAGTCTTACATTGTTATCCTTTATAGGCAATATGGCTTTCTGTGGCTTTCGGTGCATTTGCTTGCCTCAGCTCAGCTTGTGGCACTGACTGGAAGAAAACTTCCTTGTTCTTCTTCCTTTTTGTTTCTTCTTCTTCGTTTTCTTCTTCTTCCTCACACTATCCCCACACGCTCCCCCATTCTCTTTCTCCTGTCCTGTCTTCTGAATTGCAAGCAGAAAAAGTTTGCAACAAAGACGGCGTCTCCATTAGTTATTCAGATTCTTTATAGCTGGGCCTGTCAGTTCAGCACACATTTAAATATTCATTGAAGCCTTTGAAAATCACACAGAAATGAAAAGTCGTATAGGCGCAAATCCACTATGTATACATTAGGTGGAAGTGGGGGGGGGGGCTTTTTTGTCTTTGAGGAGGCTGTTAAACACATACAAAACAGATGGAAATTCCCACCCACACTGCATATATTCACAGACATAACTTTCTTTCCCAGTGATATGACCCCCCCTAGCCTTTGAAAGAGAATGGCAAATGACTGAAGGCACTGCTATTCCCTATATTGTCTCAAAACAGGCCTTTTGCTATGTGGTGTAATTGAATGTAATATAGCCAAGTGGTCGGACCAGCATAAGACGTCTTTGATTTATTGTGGGTTGGTCCAGCTTGTTAGAGGCAGTGTGGGGAGACAAGTGAGGGAGGGAATAGACTATGAAGGGACCAGTACAGATTTAGCAGCATTCCCTCATGTCTCTGCTGCTTCTACAGGAAGGGAAACGAAGGGCGTTGCTTTAATTATTTAATTAATTTCACCCGCTCTGTTCTTTACTGATGAAATGAAATGCTCCCTCCACCCACATCCCTTTCTTTTATCCTTATGGGCCTTTTGGGTATTTTTGCTCCTCGCTAAGTTCTGTAATTTCTTCCATTTCTGTAGATTTTGATCTTTATTCCCTCCAATGTTTATGTGGCATCAATCGTTGTATTGTTGAGGTTCTGTAAAGCTTAAAACATGCTCATCAACAAGAGCATGCGTGTGTGTTGTTGATGTGGGGGTTGTTGGGCAAGGCTTTGTGCATTGTCACGTCTCAGAGGTGCTGAGAAGCTTTGTGGTTTCCTATTGAGAAGGTTAGAATGTGTGTGTGCATGTAGACGTCAGTTTCTTTCCTTCACAACCCCTGAGGAGATGTGTACTTCCCCTGTGTGTTTGTGAATGTGCGTGTGTGTTTTTGAGCGTGGTGTTGCGGGGTGTAGGACCGTGCGAAGCCAGGTGCAGCGGAGTGTGTCCAGCCTGTCAAGGTCCAGAGCAGACAACGGGATAAGGAGTGGTCAACACGAGGGAAAACAGCTGCAGCCTCCCTTACTTGGCCATGCCTCAGTGGGCTAGAGCAGCCGCCACGTGGCCTCCCCCTGCTCTTTCTGAAGCTTAAAGCACGCAAAAGTAGTCTCTAGACCTTCAATCAGACAGTCTGATAATGACACTGGAGGCCTACAAATAAGCTCTGAATCATAATCAGAATCACAGTGAGAGTAGGAGGCAGAGTGCAAGAACCGGGTCTTTATTAAGAAGACTCAAACAGACCCTGAAGTAAATAAGAGGTGCAGGAACTATTCAGATTGGTTGTAAAGAGGCTTGGGAGAGGTATTTTTTTACTAGCATTAGTAAAAGTCATTTTACTTTGGTGGTACAAAAAGTCAAGTATCTTTCCAAAACTACACACAAAAATACATTAACATTTATGTCATTTGGTTAAAGCTCTAGTCAATCCAGATGAGTAAAGTTACACAGGTCAAGACTAAGTAACTTGTAACCTGTAAACTAAGTAACTTGTAGAACTACAACTTAACCTCAACAGCATATAAATTAAAGATAATGAATAATGCTATGTCATTCTCTTTTAGAAATACACCAAGAATCTCCTGAAGCAAAATACAATTATAAACCTCAGAGCCGTGACCAATCATAAAGAAGTACAAGTGCTGCAAACAGACAGAATCAAATTAAACGCAAAAGCAATTAGTAACTAACTAAAGTAGAAGTAAATTTTAAATTTCGGATCTCAATTTTACATCGATTTGCAATTGCTGTCTCATCGCCTATACTGTAGCTGTTGTTTGTGCTTGAGCATATTTATTTGTAACAAATGTCAGTAGAGTAAGGGTCTACTACTTTCTTATTTGGAAATAGAAAAAGGGATCTACTACCTTTTACTATTTGGTTAAATTTAATAGGCACTGTCAGTGTGGACAGCAAGAGTAGGCGGGGTAGTGTTTATAATAGTAATGGGAAAAATGCCTACTAAGTAATTGTTTTTTCAAAAACAACAAACAATTGAGTGATCTGGGTTTTAGAAGGTTTATACTTTACTAAAATATTAGGCATCATCAATACTATAATAAAATTACATTTCTAAGAGAACAAAAACATACTTTATACTCTGTATATTTTATATATTTATATTGTATAGGTCATTTAAACCTTCAAAAATGAAACTTCATATAATCAGTGCTGTTACCAATCAATCAAGTTCCCATTTCTTTGGTCAAATGCATGGCCGCTCCACAGCTTCTTAGAATTGCTTTTCTATTAAGATTTTACAAGCTGCGAGCAGTTGAGCACCCTTGTCAGTGGTAGGTACACTTTAAAGTAGCGGGAATCACTAATTAGAATTCTTTTCAGCTACTGACTCTTTTGGACAGCATATGCATATACAGTTAAAAGTATTAAGGTAGGGTTGATAATAACAAGGTCTTGTGGGTACGAAAAGAAATGACAATCCATCTTTCATTCGTCATTTACAAGAGTTATTTTTCTAGGTGCGGATGTCAACATAAGATAAATCGTATGTGTAATAAAGAATATAAAAAAAGAATGCATATACTGTATATTAATCAGTCAGAGAATAACGGGATACACATGGAATAAATATAGTGCATTGTCTATTCGCCTTTAGAAACACTATGAAATCAGGTCACGCTATTGTTTTTGCTATAGGGCATAGCAACACCTGCAACTGTAGACCAATTAGCATTTGCTTACTTAGAGAAAGTAGGAGCAGCACCTGAAAAAAATAGCTAAATAAAATAAATAAATAAATAATAACCCAAATAGTAGAGCCGCATTGACATTGTGATTAAGTGAAAAACTGAAATAAGAAATAAAGAAACAACCCAAAAGAGTAGATTTTCACCACAGCCAGGTTTGTGGTCGACAGAAAGAGAAGTTTTTTGTGTTTTTTGTGTTGTGGAGCATTTTAGTGCTCCACAACAAAATTAAGCCCAGTTTTTGAACTCATACTACGTGTTTCTGCTCAAGTAGGTGTACTGCAAAGATACTGTACTTTTACAGTTACCTTGTACTGTAATACTTAAGGTATTATTAACAGAGCAACAACACTTGTTTGGTGTCTAGTGCATACAAATGCATAACATGATGTCACATCATTATGCTGTTATAAAAAGTTTGAAATCAATACACTAAGACCCTGTTCACACCTGGCATTAACAAGCATCTTGGACTAATATCCTGATGCACTTCTGACAGTAGTGAAGTATTGCCCTTTTCAACCATGTCGTTGCCCTTGCTGGAAAGTACGCAATAACTGCAAGACTGTTTGGAAGGCTGACAGATAAAGACGATTCTCCTGTCTGGTGCACCAGCCAAAGAAGATGTCTCATCTCCATTCGGGCTGAGGACTCCATGCAATGAAAATTGGAAGACTCCTACCGTAACCGGGCCGTCTATGAGGCTATTTTCGCAGAAAATTTGTGAACCACTGTTCAGTGAGTTCCCATAGCACAACCAGCTCCCACCAATCTCCACTTCTGGTGCAAACCCATTGAATTCTGCAGGGCTTGGGTCTGTCAGAGCAAAGGCAAAAGAGACATCTTCTCTTCTATTACTTAAGGAAAAAAAGTTAGGCTAGCAAATCACAAGATTGAAAAGTTAGAAATAGTTCTTACTGGAACACAAGCAATTCACAGGAAATTTCAGTTCTAAAACAAATGCAGAAAGAAAATGATGTAGTAAATGTGCAAGGAGCTCCTCCTTCATTGAAAACAATATGAAAGAAATCTGAAAGTCACTGGAGTCACATTCAAAATGTCAGGTGTAAACAGACATGGGTTTTGGCCCTATTTGCACGCATATCTCACATAATTTTTTCCCATTTTTGAAATTTTGGATAGCCAATTAACCAACCCACTCGTTAATACTTCCCTCCTATTATATGTAATACTCCTGACAGTGGGTGGGTAAGGACTGACACAGGCACAACCAGCCACTACCTCTTTTAAAACAGCCAACAATGCAACCTAAATAGGGAACCAACTATCAGCTAGCAGATGCCCATGCTGGAAAGCATCACATGATTTGGGGAGAGAGAGACATCTACCCACCCAGAGAGAGCAAGGCCAATTATGCTATCTTGGGCTTCGGCTGTCGATGGCAGGCTGCATGACTCTCGATTCAAGATCGGGACTTGGCACTAAAGATTCCTTGTATAATCCTCGGGTCACTAGACCACTCAAAGACTCTTGTATTGCCATTCCCCACTTTTTGACATAATGTAAATCTGGCAGTTCTTAAAATTTGTCAATATTTCATTTATACTTTTTCACACTGACTTCAATTAAAGGTTAAGAATGTATTTTCATCCTCTTGTAAAGTTGCCATTTTGGACATATAAGGTTTTTGTGTGACACTGACGATATGTTTCCGTTGTTTGTCTTCATTTCTCTAACCAGTATACAATCCTGAGTAGTAGTTGATAGCATGAATTTTTAATCATTTTTATAACCTGACTCTTTGTTTTGTTGTAGGTGGAGCAACATATGTTTTGCCATGTGCCCTTGGACTTTCTTTCTCTGACAAGAGGTCTTAAACATCCCCAGTAATTGGTAAATGTAACTTCCAATTATTTTCTGCTTGGGTTTTAGTTGAATCTGTTGCTGTGAAATGTGTGTTTGACTCACTGCAGTGCAAATTATTGTTTTTAAAACACTGTTAATTGTTTGTTTTTTATCTCATTCCATTAAGGTTATATTATGAGCCTAGATGGGAGTCTTGTCTAGAGCTAAATGCTAACCTTAAAGTAAGAGGTTATATATCACTATAGTCTCATTCAAGGGAGTGATGTCCAAATACAGCAGAAGAGCAGGTCCCTGACATTTAATCATATTTCATGAAGAGATTTGAACTGGTGACCCTGTGGTTATGGGTCTTGAGTCTTCCACAGCAACTCAGCTGTAGCTCATGTCTTATAACATATGATATACAGTCTTATGCAAATATTTGGCCAAATTACACAATTTATTAAGTTATTAAGTTATTAAGAACAGAATATTTACTTAGTTACAGCAAATAATGTATGCCCATTAAAGTGTTTTATAAAATACTAAAACATATAATTATCAGTTAACCTTTGACAGAAATCACACCAAGGTCTATTCACAAATCTCTAAGATGTATAGGTTAGAGGATGGTAAGGGCCATTCCAAAAGTTTCAGATTATTCCCATTAGGTGTTTAATGTATGCTTTTGATCATTATCCTGTTGTAGAAGCCATCCTCATTTCAGCTTCAGCGTTTAACAGATGGTTAGACATTTGCGTCCAGGATTTGTCCACCAATGTTGCTATATGTTGCCTATTGCCAAAGCATGAAACATCCACCCCCAGATCCACAATGGGATCCACAGTTGTTCTTTTTAAAAAAAACAAATCTCCTCCAAATGTGTCTTTGCTGATTGTGGCCAAATAGTTCTTTTTTGCCTTCATCACTTTCAGTTTTGCTAAAATTTATCTGGCTTCACTAGTTGTTCTGTAGCTTGCTTCATATGTTGAGTTTTTTGATTCATGGATAAGGTTTCTTTCGTAAAATGCTTTCATAAAGACTTGCAAGCATTGTTGCAAGCAATGCTGCACAGTAGAATGGTACACCACCCTCCTGACTTAAACTTAAACTTAAAAATGCAGGGTCTTTGCAGTAATGTGGGGCTTTTAGCATACCATTTGTAGGATTGTACATTTGAGTTCCTAATTAGAACAGTTTCCTACACCAGAAATCTTTTTAAACTAGAGAAAACTAAAGAGGTGTAGTTCAGGAAGAAGTCTGACAGACTCACATCCACAACATCATCAGAAGACAAGTTTCTGAGAGTCAACACTTTGTGTGATAGGCAGCTCACATGACGACAACAACTGGTAGCAAATCTTAACACTGGACCTCAACTGAAGTCTCAGTTTCAACTTAACAGGTGAAGTAGCAGCAATAAAGGCAACACTAGGATGGCAAATCAAGCAAAGCAGGCTTGCATGGGCCATGCCACACTGACAGTGGACAACTGAAAAAATGGAGGGTGTTGTACAACTTTTGTCCTGTAGTGTATATACACAGTTTACAGCACAGCTACAGGCTTCAAACCAAAACTAGACAAAATGAGATTCATTTACATGCATTCATTGGACAGCAGTGATATAAATGATTAAGCAATTTTGTCTTTACTATACAGATACAGAATAGGAATGTGACATCAGACACTTTTTTAAGTTACATTTTAAAATACTGTCCTCGTTTTGAGATGCCATTATAATTTCTATAACATTTTTAAATATTGCGGTTGACAATATTGCTGTTATACCACCCAAGCCTAGTACAAGCCCACATGCAAATAATCTTAGTCATGTAACAGTTACAATGTAAAAATGTACTTTATTCTCTAGACTACAAAATATGATATTCTGAGAAATGAAACTGCTGAAATTTGTAGGCATATCTAATGTTTCTCATTATATGAAGGTTATTCTACCTATTTCTGTTCATTGTTTAAAATGATCTCACTCCACTAATTTGGAAGCTTGAACGAAGTAAAATGATCTGGTAGTGCAGTACAACATTTTCAATTGATAAGGTGAAGATTGTTAAAACATCATACAAAAATAATAGGTGGAATTATTAATACCTGATGAGAAATATTGGCTATATTGCCTTAATTGAAATGGCTTGCCAGGATTTCAGTGCAGTGTGGTTTTACTGATATATGAGTATATTATTATAGTATTACTTTTTATTTGAAATTTTTTCAGACTAATCAGAAAAGAAATAAATATGTTGTCAGTCGTCCAAAACTAGACAGGTATAGAGGCAGAAGTAAAAAAATCTCATAAAATATGAATTACTGGCTGAAGTATCTGCTCTGCCAGAGACTGCAGTGTTTGAGGTTAGGCTGCACATCCACGTCATGTGTATTAAAATAGAACGTGTCTATTCTGCAAAAACATGGTGACATGCTCTCCACAACTTGCCTTCCTGTCTAGATTTGAGTGCATGAATAATTGATAATAATGAGTAGATTAACAATGCATAATTGATGTAAGTACCTCCTCCTGATCTGGACTGCAAAAGAGACAGCCCACACGTTATAATTTGCTTTATTAAATAATTATCCAATACCGTTCTGCCTCCTCATCCAATTTAAACAATAAGATCTAAGCAGGCTGGGATTTAAACATGTTGCTAAACAACATGTCAGGATATCAGCACCAGAGATGCAGCACAGCAATAAAACTAACTTATTTAATTAACTAATTAGTTAATTAAATAAGGTATTTCCCCAAAATTCATTATCGGTGTCCATAATCCTGTACACTCAAAAAGTGCCCCCCCCCCCTCCCCCATTCCACCACTTTAATTTTGGAACGAGACTCAGTGTCCGGATATTACACAATATTTATGATTTATAGCAGTCTGTTAGCACTCTACCTGAGTGTGTGAAGAGTGTGTGAGTCTGTGGCCATGGTACTGCCCCTCCTAGCTCCCAGCTCCCCTTAAGAGAGGGAATGAAACATTAATCAGCAAATTGTGCATTACCTTTGTAATTAACATTCAAGAGAGTTTAACTTTGTAATGTTTCATTAGTTTATATGCAAATAATTTTGAGTGATTGCCTCATTTGGCCAGGGAGTGCAGTGATGTATTGCCCTGGCAAGAGCAACCATGTGTGCATGTGTTTGTGTGTATGTGCGTGTGTGTGAGAGAGAGTGAGAGAGAGAGAGGTAGGACGAGAGATAGGTACCTAGAATGTTAGGAAACAGGCAAGTTAGAGAAGAGTGTCTGTATGTGAGAGGGAGAGATAGAAAGAGGTACAGAGAGAGAGAGAGAGAGAGAGAGAGAGAGAGAGAGAGAGAGAGGAGAGGAGAGTACCTGGAGTAATTGGAAAAGTGTAAATCTTCGCTGTCCAATGAAAAACATGTATCTCCTAAATGGAGAAGGCAAAAATGTTCTTAACTTTGAAAGGAAGTCAAGGTAAAATAAGAGTTTATTAAGAGCATTTCTATTGGTCTGTTCATCTAGAATTCTTCACACAGTGTTCAGAGCAGCGACAGGGTTCAAACGATGGAGAAAACTACAAAAACAGAAGTGGATATGATAGTGGATAGAATGGAGATACATGTTTTTTATTGGACATGTTTGACTATGTTTGACTATGTTTGAGTGTGATCATGAGAGAGAGAGGTAACTGGAAGGAGGGTGTGTCCCAATTGGGTACTAATTAGAACCAAAATTAACTATGTTTTTTTAGCCTGATTTCGACAATGCAGTGTGAAACTAAAAGGGAGGAGATACCAAACCAACTCACGTGGGTGGGCTAGGTGGGTTCCAGGAGGGCATAGGCTCTAAGTGTGACAATACAAGTGTAAATTTGTCATGTCAATAAAGCAAACTGAACTGAACTCAATTGAGAGAGAGAGAGAGAGAGAGTAGCTGAAAAAAGTGTGTATATGGTGTTAGAGAGAGAAAGAGGGAGAGAGAATAGCTGGAGAATGTGTGTGTATATGGTGTGTTTTAAAGAGAGAGGGAGAGAGAGAGAGAGAGAGAGAGAGAGAGAGTTAGAGTGTGTGTTAGAGTGTAGGGCATGATCGATGGTCAGCTCCTCTATCGCGCGGCTCAGTTTTAGATGCATTTTATATCAGCTCTTTAAATGCAGAGGAGACATGTTAACCCAAGTTCCGTTCACTGCACAGCCAATTCTGCTGTCACATCACACTGCAGTGATATATACCTGCACCTCCATCGCCCGCCGTGCGTGTGTGTGTGTATTTATAACACACGCTCTAAATCAGTGCTTGTTTTTTTGGTTATAAGCTCTATGTCCTTGAGCCTTGGCCTGCGGCACAAAGTTAGGCTGTGGGGTCTGCATTGCTGTTGTTGCGTTCGCCCCGTGTCTGAGAGTGTGTGTGGAGGGTGGGGGTGGTGGGTTGAGGCCCGGCATGCCTGATGAGCATGGTGAAGTGAGTAATACTCAGAAGCCAAGCAGGCAGCAGATTGGGGGAATGCATCATTAGACGGTGATATTGCTGTGTGGGGCCTGCGTGTGCTAGTTCACCTCTGATGGGCTTTTTGAGTCACACTGGCTACACACTCCTTTGGCACAGCCACGCTGCAGCAAATACGTCATTTTCCTGCACCGTCCTAACGGGCTGTCATATAGTAATGACCTGTGCTTTCTTGCATGGAATCGTATTGTTTCTTTATTCCCATAAATCCCTGTTGTTGACCCCACACATTTTTGCAAGTCAATTGGTGTATTCAGCTGGGTCCGGTTGTGTGTTTAGGCTTTGATAAAACAAAAGTTCTGTTTTTGTTGTAAAATAAATAAATAAATAAATAAATAAATAAATAAATAAATAATAATAAAACATCAGTCTGGGTAAAAGCTGAGGAATGCATTTTCATTCATAATTCAGCCTGTCACACTCCAGTAATGTGATTGGATGTGACGCATGTCAGAATTTGGCTGTCACAACAAATCAGACGCTGGAGCTGATGAGGACGGACACCTCGCTCTGCATGCTGGGGGGCTGGGTTTTTTTTTTTGGCATGGTTTAGAACATATTTTGCATGTTAAAAGGCCAATTTAGGGCCACTTACTGTGGTTAGTCAAACTGTTGGGATAGATCATTTTGAGCATGTCATCCCAAAGCTTAAAGATGCCTGAAGGAAAAACAGGGTTTTTGCATGGCAGACAGCAAAAACTGCATGGATGATGAAATGTGAGTTTTTTGGCCATATTGTCATTTTCATGCATATTTCCCAACTCCAAGCTGTTTAAATGTGAATGAATTTATTATTGAATTCAAACATATTAGGTGATGTGTAATTGTGTAATGAGACGGGGGGTGGCCTAAGGAGATCAACACCCTTTCCTCAGGCAACATGATCCAAAAAAGAGATTTAACTGGCTCTAAAAAAGCCAAAAATTATGAAAAATGAAAGTATTTCAGAGGGATGCAGCACTTTTGAAATTGTGTGATCACTGAACCATCAAAAATAGTCAACAGGGTCGCAAGAAATGTGTTGAGAAAAAAAAAAAAGACACAAATTAAATGCCAAAGATTGGAGAAGAATCAATCTTAAAGCGATCAGGAACCCATTATCCTCCAGTGCTGTCATATTCCAGAATTGCAACCTACCTGAAGTGCCCAGAAGTACAAGGTGTTCAGTGCTCAGAGACATGGCCAAGGTAAGGAAGGCTGAAAACCGACCACCACTGAACAAGACACATAAGTCGAAATGTCAAGACTGGGCCAAGAAATATCTGAAGACAGACTTTTCAAGGTTTTATGGACTGATGAGATAAGAGTGACTTGACGGACCAGATGGATGGGCCTGTGGCTGGATCAGTAACTGGCACAGAGCTCCACAGTGCTCCACAGAGATAGGGTACTGCTATGGTCTGGTATTATTAAAGATGAGCAAGTTAGACATTTTCAGCTTGAAGACAGGTTTAAATGCACCCAAGAATGGACAACTCTGTTTACCATGGGACAGTTGCATAAGGAGAGTTTGGTACATGGTACTGACATACCGTGAACCTCAAACACTCTTGTGTTCCCTTTCCAAAGCAATCACACTTAACCCTTTAGCAAGTGTGGTCCCACCAGTGGGAATTGCCATGGCTGGTCCCTGGTTAGTACAGTCCCACCACTGGGACTGAAATGTTGCTTCAAATGTGGTGCAACATTCAGCTTTAGTTCCACTAGTTCATCTAACCTGCTTCTCCCAGCACACAGTGAAGTCTCTGCAACACTGCCAAGACACAGCAACACCTGAGGTACAGCGCTAGTTTAAGCTCTGTGTTCAAAATACAATCCCACAACGTGTTTCCCTAATTATTTGACACAGAAAGTTTCGCTTTGTTGGACATGCCTATGATAATTTAACCATCCTGTCACAAAACCATCCCATCACATCCCCTCAGTAGAACATTTCTGACATCAAATTCAGAACGTGGCAAGGCTGGAGTTAGTTTCTAGCACAACACTGTAAGAAATGTCTGTAGCTTTCACAGCATTACTACTGTATGTTGAACAGATTCTTCCTGTAGATCTATAAAAGCATCATGGTCAACATTCAGTTGCAGGTGAATTCTACAGCAAATATATTTTATCCTGGAAATCACAAAATCATAATTTTAATTAATTTGAGCTTCAGTTTGAACAATAATCTATCTTTGCTAATGGTAATTTTCCATTATTTACTATTTACATTATTTATAATTTATTCAACTCAGATACAAATGGAAAAAACCCAATCCTCAAGGAGCTTATGCTTATAAAACTGTATTTGATAAATCCTTTTTGCCTTTTTACATCATCTGATCTGTCAACCTAGCATTACAGCACACATCTAATGGTAATGCAGAACATTTCAAAAGGAATGTAAGGCTTTTCCTTGCCTAACACATTAGGTTAAGAGCATGTTTCTTCATAACAACATAAGATTTTTGATACTTGGCATGCAGACCTAAGTTCCATATGCTTCTTTGGCCTGTACTGTATATCATTTCCTAATTTCCGTTTCAAGACTAACGCCCAGAGTTTAACACATTTGCTCAAGTTGTTGAGTCAACAAACAGTCAGCATAAATCGCACAGGGCTTACACAGTGCACAGGATTGTACGGCACTGGCAACGCGTTTAGATTGACAGCGAGAGTTTGACCACGAGCTGTGCTTCAGCACACTCTGAGGAATAGCCTGTCATAACCTAAAGCACAGGGACCCCAGCTACTTATGCCTCCAGCACCCCTCTGGCCTCTGATCTATGCTCAGCGCATGGCCCAGCACCCCGCACTCAGGCAATATCATTACATGACAAGTGCCGATACGTCCACTTTTGCGTGATCCATGAGTGTCTGCTGCTGCAGTGCTCAGAGAGAGTGGCTTTTCATCAGGGGCCGCGGAAACGGGAGGCCATTGCCTCCTGACAGTTCTCCTATATGCAAACTTCATGCATTTATTTATTCACTTCTTTTGCATCTTCCGTTCAGGCTGAGAATGTGTTATGAGAGCCCATTTATCACTCCGATCATAGAGGGCTAAAATCTACGGCTATTTATTTTTTTCCCCGTTTCTCTCTCGAGATGTATAGCTGGCCACTTTTGACTTTTAATATAATAAGTACTTTTAGAGCCCTCCCTCCCTCCCCACTTCTCCCAGGTAGAACTTTTCCCAATTAAAGATAAAGCTTGATAGGGCTTTAATTAGCCTAATGACTGCATATTTCTTGATTAGAATGTGGGAAGGTTACATTCGCACTCTGGCGAGATTACAATATAATGCTGATATTGCAGCAGTGATTAGAAAAGGGTTAGCTATACAAAAGCAGAAGCTCATTTCTCTAATCAATCGTGGATGTCCTGTAACTGTTTGCTCAGAGGTTGTCTTAGGACATTTCTAATTGTGAAAGGGAAAAAAAAGAAAAGGGAAAAAAAGGAGAGGGCAGAGGGCTCTCAGTTTTGTCTCTCATAATGAAAGTCTCATTAAGCGACTGACTCTTTCAGGACCTCACAAGGCTTGATTAGTAGCTTCATTTCTTATTAAAGATGGACAGCCATCTTAAATAGCTTTACAATTCTGCTTTAATTATACCGCAGGTGATGTGAATCACACACAGACATTGTTTTATAATTTCTCACAAAATGGTGACTAAAACGGATGCCTGGGAGAGACTATCACAGCTATTAGTATTATTATTGCATTTGTAATATGTACAAAAGCTTATACCGTATTTGGTATAGCTGTTACCATAAATCAAGTGTCTTGTGTTTTCCTTTAATGATATTAGACACACTGTTAAAAGTATTGACGAACTTTCGAAACTGTGGAGGAACCTCTTAAGGTGCTTTGAGGAACCTTTAAGAAAAGCTAATTTTTAAGAAAAATAAAGGTTAATTGAAGGTTCCTCAAAGCACATTAAAAGGTTCCTCCACAGTTTCAAACTGAAAAACCTCCAATAGTTCCTCAAGGATACTTTTAAGAGTGTGCAGGAGAGATGGGAAAGAGAGGAGGAGGAAGGGAAAAGGAGGGGAAGGAGGAAGGAAGGAAACACAAATAGAGAGAGAGAGAGAGAGAGAGAGAGAGAGAGAGAGAGAGAGAGAGAGAGAGAGAGGGAAGAGATGGAGAGAGTGATGAGGGGGGATATGGGAAATTAGAAAGAGACAGAGAAAAGTAAGAGAAGGGAGGAAAGGAGAGAGTGGGAGGAAAAAAGGGAACGATGAGAAAACAAAGAGAGAGAAATGAAAAGAGTGAAACATCTGTGAAAGCATCAGGAGGAGGAAGAAAGACAAAGAGAGAAAAAAAGGAAAGACAGAAGCAGAAGGGAAGGAAGTAAGAGAGTAAAAAAATGAAAGAAAACAAAATGAAAGAAAATGAAATCAGGAGAATAAAGAAAGAGTGAGGGAGGGGAGAATAAGAAAGAGGGAAAGAGAGAAGAAAGAAAAGAGAATAGAAGAAAATAGGGGTGTGAGGGGAGAAAGAGACCGAAGAAAGAAAAGGAAGGAACTAAAAGAAAGAAACAAGAGTGGAGAAATGAGAGAAGAGAGAGAACATAAATGGATACATGAGGAAGGGAGGGAAAGAAATAGGAACAGAAGGGTAGGAAGTGAGAGTGAAAAAAAAAGCAAGAGAAGAGAGAGACAGAAAAGAGGGATGGAGAGTGAGGGGAAATGAAGAAAGAGAAGGAATGGAGGGGAGAAAGATGAAATGACATGAAAAGAGGGAGAGAGTAAAGAGAAAGAAAGAGAGTTGGAACAGAGCAAGAGGAGAAAGACTAAGAGTAAAGGAGAAGAAAAGAAAGAAGGGGAAGGGAATAAAAGAGACAGAGAGAGTGAGGGATAGAAGGAAAGAGAAAAAGTGGGAGGTGAGAAAGAGGGAAAAGGAGAGAGAGAAGAAAATGAAAAGAATGAGGGAAGAACGAGAAAGACTGGGAGAAAGGAAGGGATTGAAGGGGAATGAGAGAGTCGAGACACAGGAAAGGAAATAGGGAAAGAGACAGAGAAAGAGTGTTGCAGGATTTGGGGTAAAAGCGATGCAGTGATGCAGGTAAAGTGGGCTTGTTTTGTGCATGCTGTGCAGAAATGTCAGATTAAGTTTGTCTTTGAGAGCCCACTTTCCTCGCAGAAGAAAAGAAATGGAAAGAACATCAGAAGTGCCGAGCTTAGCTTCTGAGTTTTTTCTAAATGCAAATAAGTTCATTCACAACTGAAATATTAATGCAGGTATATGTGGTTTTTATAGGAGAGGGTTTCTGGGGGCAAGAGAGACCTTGAATTCTAACAAACAGGCATGTTCTCTGCTATGGAGTTTGCGTTTTTGACAAATCGAGTAAAATAAGTAAGTAAGAAACTAAATAAATATGGCATAATGTATAGCAAAAAAAATAAATGATAAAGTAAAATAAGAAGCTAGTGTCAATAATTAAATGTGAAATTAAATACAGTGCTTTGCAAAGGTATTCACTTATTTGTCTTGTTGAGAGACTGAACTGTACTCAACTGTAAAGCATTGTGGTGAAATCTAGCTAATACTTTCTCATGACTGGCCTATTGTTTAACTATGTAATTCTAACATGAAGCCAGGTGACTAAAAGAAGCAGCTGTGGAAACTATGGCTAGCTGGTGACAACGACATGGACAAGGACATAACTAGCTAGCTAATTATAAAGTCAGCTAACTCCATGTAGTTCAATATGTATACATACAAACATTTTTCTTGACCCTCAGTCACATTTAAACATGCCTAATTGTAAATGAATAAATAAAGTTTGCACAGACACGGACGGAACTATTGATCCAAGGCATACAAGCTGGCTGAGCTGGCTGAGATTTACTCCTTTACTCTCACTGTAGCCAAGCTAATTGGTTAGATTTAAACCCTATCCTTCAGCTTCAAAAAGAAGGAATTGTGGAACTAGTCAACTAGCATTGACAGTAAATGCTGATTAGATTAAGTTAAAGTAAACCAAACAGGAGCTTTATTTAAGCCAAATAACTCCACATCCCGCGCTATTTAAGCCTTAAACTGCTCTACTAAAGGAAGAAAATCACAACCAACCCCTTAAACCCTTTACACTTTCAATATAGGCCCACACTTCATTACTTTCTGAATGCACATCAGTTTCATTGACCCTAAAATAGAACCATGTGGGACTAAATTACTTTACATTAGCTTTCTCTTTAGTATTGATAACTGAACTGTTTAACTATGGTTTACAGATTAATCATCATTGCACAGCTGTACAACAGAATTCAACACCTGCATTGAACTCTTCCGTGAAATAGGGCAGCAAAAACATACACCCAGAGTGGTGGGCAGCCACCTCGGCATCCAGGAAACAATTAGGGGTTAGGTGCTTTGCTCAAGAGCGTAAATGTTGAGGGAGAAAAAAGGCCTTGTTCCTTCATTCCCTCACCCCCACTTTTTGACAGTCCAGGGGATTGTACCAGTAACATTCTGGTTCCAAGCTCGTTCTTTAACTTTTAGGTGCCACCATTAAAAGTTAGTAACCTGCACCTTACCCTCACCCTTACCTTACCTTAACCCTACCCCTGAATGAACCCTAAATCCTAACCGCAACCCTAACCTTAAACTAAACCTAAAATTGACCCCTAAACATAACCCTAAAAGGGTTCGGGGTTAGGTTTAGGGTTCCATTCAATAGACAATTATTTACATTCATCTTAGAGTTAAGTTGCATTTAATAGGCAGTCAGTTGCATTTAATAGGCAGTCAGTTCGTTAAATGTTAGGTGAGCATCTATGAGACATCTACAATAGACCATCCAAGTAAAGTGTTACCAAACAGAATGAGCAAATATATAAACTAAGAAACACTGTCATATATAACTAAATAATCTAAATATGCTGACTTACTTATTTACTAATTCACATATTTATTTATTTATTTATTTATTTATTTATTTAGTAAGTCTGGAAAAAGTCCTCTCCACACATACAGATTTTCTCTGGCTCCTCTTTGTTAAAAAAAACTCCCATAAAACTGCATGCCTTTTGGCTCCAACCCATGCAGTCACTTTGTGGAGCTGCAGAGTCCTTGTCCCTGTGGATGGGTCCATGACAGCTGTCTTTATCATACTTACAGATGACCAGTGAGATCTCCAAGGCTACCTCATTACCATGGGAGGAGGGCTACAGGGACTGTGCTGTGGGATTAATCACTGATCTAATGAAGGCCAGTAATTAAAGGCGTTTGGAGTAATTAAAACAACAGTACCCAGGACACATCCAGGGTCATGATCTTCCCCCAGAGAAGAAAGAGAGAGAGAGAAAAAGGAGCTTGGGTTGCAGAGATTAAGGAAAAAGAGAAGCATGTAGCATTTTGAACAGAAAATTAGGTAACACTTATAGGGACTTTATAATGCATACATCATCATCATATAATGTGTATAATAAGACTCATACATATAAGTATTTGCAAGGTGATTGTGAATGTATTGTTGGAAGGGTGCTTATACTGAGGAATGGTCATTCATTTGATTTATAACAATGTTATGAGGCATCATGTCTAAGAATGGAAATAATAAGGTGGAGGCCTAAATAAGAATATCAATTGTCAAGACTTAAGCTTGAATGATGCTTCATAACGGTGTCATACATGAGGGGCCTCAAATGTCAAAATCACAAAATATTAGGACAGTGCGTTGCAAATAATTACGTAACATATAATATGTATGTATATATATACACATACATACATACATATACATACATACATATAAATAATAGTTTTTTTTTAAAGCAGTGCTTATGCATGAATCATAAAGTGCCCACATATTTAATTCAGTTCAAGTCAAAAACTTTATTGTTATTATACTAATACAGCCTCAGAACTATGAAACTGTTAGGCTAAGTCTCCAGTGCAGAATAGGTAGTGTGCAAGGTCGACAGACAAAATATGAGACAGGGTGCATAGACAATAAGTACAATAAATACAGAAATGTACAAATGTGTGCATGAAGGCTGGGTGATTAAGGGCCAGACTAAGTTACTATACTAATAGTACAATGCAAAAAATATGTACAGCAGCAATGTACTGCGCATGTAATTAAGAGTAAAACAGGAGGTTTAGTACTGTGAAATATAACTGTCAATGAAGTAAGGAAGAAAATGATGGTGAATGATGATGAAGAATCAATGAAGGTGTTGGACTTTAAAAGCATGCTTAAAACAGCATTACAGAGCCAGGAAGGCTGAATACAAGGGATAGAAAGAGAAGTATTATAAAACGACTGAATTTTGAGGTTGAAAAATCAAGGTAAAAGGGTTGCTCATTACTGCAATTTGCCAACCTTCAATTCACTGCTTTTCTACACTTCAATTCATTCCCTAATTCCAGTTTAACTGCAGTGTCAGAATAAAGATATTTCACATGGAGGCTTTGAACATTCACACGTGATTAAGGGAATTAAAGTTTACTTAATTTGATTAAGGAGAAACATAAACACTTAACATTTTTAGCCACTCGGCTGCTTTTTTTTTTTTTTTTTTTTTTTTGATACATCAGGGAATAAAGCATTTGCCCTAAGTGAAATGCCTGCGGTGACTGAATAGGCTTTAATGGGCTCACAGGAAGAGGAAGGTATTAACCATCTCTCTCAAATTAGAAGCCACTCACTCCTGCAAGCAAATCAGCATGCTTGATGTCTCTCACATCTCAGAAGTTCAGCCATTTCTGGCCAGCAAAAGTGTACCTCACCATGACCCTCTGCAACAATGTGTGCACACTTACAGTCAACTTTAGCTAGGAAAGTGTCAACTAAAGCTTGGGTTATCATCACTGCTAAAGGGACAGGATCCTTCAGGAACATTTGAAAGAAACATTCTCTTGAAATCGTTCTCTAGAAATGTTCTCTTGTAGAACAACATCATAAGGTGCTTTAAAGAACCTTCAAGGGAAGGTTTATAGAAGAGCTCATTCTTAAGGAAGACAACCTTTGCAAAAAGGGTCAAGCTTATTTCAGTGAAATAAACTCAAAATGTCATAGTTGGATTGGAATAAAGAAGCCGAAGATCTTATAGGAACTAAATTTTATGCAGAGGAATCATTCAGTATTGAGCAACATTTGAATTCTTGGAGAAGGTTAGAGGTCCTTTAAGGAGCAATCTATATATTTACAGTGCACACTGTGTGATTTAGGCCTGATTCTCAGTCTGACTGAGTCTGTGCTGGTTGGCTCTAGTCTACAGATCTTGAAACAGTTGATTTTGATAGTTGGGAAAGAAAATCCAGTAGTTTGTGAGTGGCACCGATTTTTTATCATGTTTCTGACATGGCGAAGTTTCGAAGTGCTCAACAAGTCAATGTGAATGGATTCCTCCAACAGCCATTAAAACCGAAGAGGTTAAAAAAGAAACACATGTGGCTACTCTATAGGGCAGCGTAAATGCATATGAAACAGTAAATAAACGAAACAGATAAAGAATATGGGCGCTAGAGAGTAGAAAATTAGCTAAACAAAGGTAGATGTGCAAAGTACAAGCTAAACAAGCAAGAGATAGTGAGCCTCGAACACCGGCTACTCAGCACTGAGCAGGAACACTATACAAATCTTAATTACTGCTACAGGAAATGTTACGTAGGCAAGTATGTTACATAAACATGGTTTTTCACCACATTGCCGCGATGTGCCACAATGCAAGTCATAAATCAATGCATGTTCAAACTGCATTCTAAGCATTGCCACAAGGTGCGCTACAGCGACAGCCAAGACTGACCAAGCTGCCTTGCACTGCCTGCTAGCTTTCATCCGGTCAGCTGTCATGACTGAATGGATTCACTAAGTGCCTCCTCATTCCAGTAGAATAGGTACAACAGCACAATCAGTCCTCTAATGTGGTCTAAGGAGGTCTGAACCTCCAGAACCTCTGGCCACCATGGGTTTGTTTAACAAGAATTTGGTTTGGTAAAAAACGCAGTGTGATTGGTTCAGGTATACTGTGGCACATTTTACCTTTTACCTTACATTTGGAATACCAATGTACTTGGTTCTGGGCTAATTAAATTGTAGCGCTAATGCCGGTACCAGGAAGAGTATGCAGGCACTTTCTAATGCAAGTGTTCTACAAATATAGAGCAGAGTCATGCCTCCATTGATTTGTCGCAGCTGCTCTCATTTCTTGACTTATTCGGAGGTTCAAAAGCACAGCAGTTGTCCTGTTTGAGTGCAATTATCTCGACATAGCAGACAAAGAGTAAATATCACCATGCTTGAGTTACATGAGTGGTTGAGAGGAGATGACACAGGGAGATTTTTTTACAGACTCTAATGCAGTCATTTCACAATATGCAGGGTACACACGATCACCCATGTGGTAGTATTTCCTTAAGAGGGTCATTTCAGAGATCTGCCTCAGGTTTGTGTTTTGCCATATTAGGACATGTAAAGGACTAATGGTTTGAACTGCTGTTTTATGTGACAACCATGTAAGAATGATTTGATTAGTGGAAAGGGTAAATAATCTCCTGTAGTGCTTAGGATGAGGACTGTTCATGTCTGTGTACTCAATCACTGAATTGTTATTGTAAATACACTACATGTCCAAATGCTTGTGGACACCCCTTGTGTTGAATGATTTTCAGTTACTTTAAGTTGTACCCGTTGCTGCCACAGATGTGCAAATGCACACACAGCTTGTCTAGTCCCTGTGGGGAACAGGCCAACAGAATAAGACTCTCTGGAGCAGATAAACATGAACCTATTGGCACTATGCCTAATGCTAGGTGTAGAGGATAAGTTCTCTGGAGTGCTTCATCCAGGATGAACTGGGGCGTGAGGTGGGGGTGAGGTGGGGTGCTGATCATCGAACATCCTGACCTCACTAAAGCTCTCATCACTGAACACGATCAAATAATTAGAACAATGCTACAAAATCTGGAAGACAGCCTTTTCTGGACAGTAGAGAGTTACTCCAACAAAAGCAAGATATTGTTTTAGTTCCCTTGATTTCAACATAAACAATGAATGAGCAGGCGCCTCAATACTTTTGTCCATATAGTGTTGATAGAACCTTGAGGTTATGTGGGGATGGGAAATGGTTCTTCACAGTCCCACCTTTTAACATTAATAATACTGTGATTTGCCTTTTTTTAAAGGATGGTTGGTTAAGGCAGAGTAATTTGGGATGAAATTCAAATTTGTTTACTGAAGAGAAACTAATTTTAGTTTAATTGGGGAACCAGAGGTCACAATGTTGACAACAAAACCTACAAACGTTTTTATGATAATGATAAAGTTTTGGGTGTCTGGTGCCCATCACCACTGCTGTGAACAACTCTGACTACATAAGTTTCCCTAGAATGGAACATTTCACATCTAACCACTTTGACTTTGTTTACACATCTTAACCATTTAATTTAGCAGAAATATTAAAACAGTGGACATCACTTAACAATGAATACATTTTTTCCAGCTGTTTAGAATGAGCTGCCAAACTGAATGTTGAATGCAAGCTTAGAGATGTGGTATAAAGTAAAAAGTAAAAAATCACAGTTGTGAAGACAGAAGCAGACATGAATGCTTGAACATTTTACACTTTAATCAGAAATAACAAAACATAGACCATGAGCTGCCATGGACCACATTGACCTCACCAGACCTGACCAGACCAGAAACACTGCAACAAAGAGACTATATATGCACAGAAACTGACAAGGTACACCTGGTGAAAGTAATGAGAGGGCAGGGCTACAAAGGAGGCACAGGTGGGAACACTAATGACAAGGCAGGGCTAGGGTGGAGACAAGAACATGAACAAAACAGAACCAGAGGAAAAAACACAACAAACTGACAAGGAAAACCAAGAGAACCCATGGTCTTAATTGTTCCTTGATTAATTATCTAAATGTAAATAATTATAATCTTTCAGTGGTGAACATACTTTATTTAACCTGTATGGGCTTTGTTATCCTGTAAAATCAAAGGCATGTAGGTCAGTTTGTGATTTCCCACACTTTCAGCTTCTGCCCACAGACGTCATATATAGCTTTAGGAGCATTAGGAGCATCTGCTTGAATGTCTTCGTGAAGAGAGAGGATTTTAATGTTTTTGGTAGAACTGATGTAACTAGGTCTTCTAAGTGACAGCTGTCCTCTGCCTCTCTTGCCTGTGATGTCCTGTAGCTGTCGCCCTCTCCTCTCTCCGATCGCCACTAATAACACAGTCCATCAAGGTCACCTATACCCCTCGCTCCCTACAGATGAGCTCCGCTCTGCAAATGCTGGAAACTCTGTGAGAATGACGTCAGGAGCCCTGATGAAAATGTCAGAACAAATAGTCCGGACCACAAGCTTCATTCGCAACAATTACAGTTGCCCTGCCTTTCTGTTCATTTCATTTCCCTTGTGTCTTTTTTTGGGTTTTTTTTTGCGGGCTAAAGCAGTGGCTGGTTTGTCACTGGACGTGGATCGTGTAATCGGGATGCAATTTGAGCAGTCTGGGTGGCTCCCGGAGCAGCCGCGAATGGCAGGTTTGTCTGCGGGGGTTTGTGGGTAATGGTGGTTAACTGGTTGTGAGGTGATGTGTTCAGAGGGGCTGATTCGGGGGCCCCGTGCCGCCCCGCCGTCTGGCTGTCAGGGTGATGGTTAGTGGTGTCAGAGTTAATGTGAGGCCGTCCGAGCGGAGAGCCTTGCGCTGGTCTCCCAGCAGACTCATGTCTGTCACAGCTAGAGAGAGGCCTGTCAGCCCATCAAATCTGTCCCGGCCTGATAAACACAGCCCAAAGCACTCAGCCATTTACCAACGTCAGGCCGCCCTGCGATGAATAGACATGCTTGCGTATTTATATGAGCAGGAATAATGCGACTTTTATTAAAAACCCCAAATTAATGTATGACCTCCTCTATGAGGCAATAAATCAACTGCTTGGAAAGCCAGGCGCAATTTTATTTTTACTCCTCAAAATGTTAGAATTACCATTTTGTACAGCTTTTTTTTGGGTAGAATATTGTCATTTTTTGCTTTGTCACTGTCATATCCAATTTATTTATTTATTTTTTAAATGTCAGCTGCCCTTTATATTGTATAGAAATTTCAGGGCAAATGCATCTATAAGATTTGTCCAACAAGAATTGGTTTTGTTCTTTTCTCATAAAATGACCATTTGTTAGATACATGTTCTCGGTATGGCACTCATATATAATACTACTGTACTACTATTACTAGCAATTATTTTTAGTGAGCAGCTGTTTAAGAGGCATTTAAAACTAAATCTGGAGTTAAATGTGTTTTTTATGTTCCTGAAGAATGCTTATACACATTGATGAATGCATTTACTTATTTCCCTCATGTACATGTCCCTGGATGCCTTCTTTTCTCTACAGAAAGATAAATTGGAATGGCACTAAGTGTGCTTGTACTCAGCATGTACATATGAAACACTCATATTTATTATGAGTGATTTCTCTTATGGTGTTCATTTATATTTTTAAGACTGCTTTTTTAACAACAATATTTTTCATGAGCTTTGCTAATACGTTTTTTGATGCCTGCACGATTAAAAGCTAATGATCACTGATGGGTACACTGAGTACACTGAGAAGGATACAGAGAGTTTTATTCTGTTCCTAGACTCTCAAGCATAAAAGTTCCAGATAGGCTTGAATGCACAGTCCTAAGAAAACCCTCTATTATTCTAATGTAGCATAGTGGTATGCACTGCTGCCCTCTGCATGGCAGAATAGGGCTTGATTCCCTGCCTGAACAAGATCCCATGCTGTAAGGGCCAAGGACACCTTGGACAAGACTGGGACAACTCAAAAAACATTTGGATGCTTAAATGCTTTTTTGTCTGCTTAAGAGATGTTTGCAAATATGGAAAATATTCTGTGGATGGGTACTATATAAAATGCCTGGTGGACTTCTAACTGATACAGCCGTCTAAGCGTTGGCCCTGCCATCTGGTTCGATTTCTGGTGATGCCACAGCCATCCATGGCCAGGACATCATGGATGAAAGCCCAAACAGCACAATCGGCCTAGCTCCTTCTGGGTGGGTAGGATGGCCTCTCCTTCTACCCCTCACTTAACACAATTCTATTTAGTGAGGCGCCTGTGAGTTGATGTAACAGAACTGGCAGTTAGCACTGTCCTTCAAGTGTGCGTAGCTGTCTAATGACGTTGCATCAGCAGCAGTTTGAAAAGAAGTGGTTGGCTAGCTTCAATTGACTTGGAGGAAGCACATGCTAGCATTCATGCTCCCAGCACTTGTGGCATTGTGTGATATGTGGAGTCCAAGCTACTGGGTGGGAGTTGGAAATGACTAAATGTTGGGTAAAAATTGGATTACAATAAAAAAAAAGAATGCACCTTAAGGGTGAATCTCACAGCTAGTTGTCTAAGTAGTGCCTTATGTCATCATGTTCCAAAATAGCCTTATTGTCTCTCATATGTTTTTGACATTCTTGACCTCTCAGACTGGACAGCTGTCTGAATTTCTTCACGCTCTTGTTTTTATTGGCCATAATGACTGCAGCCGTGGCAATTATACCTCTGCAATGTTGTTGGTACCAGATGGGGCTTATACTTAGCTTACAGTAGCTTACATTTGCACCTGTAAAGCACAAACACAATATGGTGAGGCTTACACTTCACTGCATAATGACCCTGGTGCCCTGGAGATGGAGGACTTTTCTCCTTGCCAATGTGCCTTTGCAGATCATGGCAGATGATGCTTTTCTCTAGGACTGGGGTACAGTTTGACACCAGCATAACATCAATGGGAAGTGGCCCAAGACCATGAGGCACATTACTAATTCAACTGTGCTACAGCACTGCTGATAAGGTCAGACAACATGGCTACTTTTAGTTACATCAATCACCAGTTCAAAGCACTCCTTTCACCTCACAGTGAAAGGAGTCTTGCCTCTCTACAAGTTGTTCGGCCTGGCCTGAACAACCAGATGATGAACTTATTGGTGGAGGTGGGTGTTGGACTCTAAGGTGGTTCACATGATTGTGGACAAATACATTGCAGTTCCTGTGGATTTATTTGCCAGCACAGACTTGACCCTCTGCTCACTGTGGTTTATTCTGTCTAATTTGCCTGGCCCACTGGACAGAGATACATTAAACCAACTTGCATGTACCTTTGCGTTTCATCTCAGGCTGGAATACAGTAAGGCCATGTGGATGTTCTGGGTCATTGTTTGCTCAGGCTGATGGGATTTTTGTTGGATTTCACTGTAGTGGAGGCACTGTGGTGGAGGCCCTGTATGGCTCCTCTAGATCCTAGATTTTAAGCTCTCCCTGCTGTAAAATAGGTAGAATAGAACTGACTATAGAAGTATTTCATTACAAACAGGGCTGGCAAACACTATTTATATATGAATGCTGGGCACAAAACAATACAAACAAGATATACAGTGAGTCCAAGAAGTATTTGATCCCTTGCTGATTTGTTTGCCCACTAATAAAGACACTATCCTTCTGCACTTTTAATGGTAGATATATTCTAACATGGAGAGACAGAATATCAAGACAAAAACACCAGGGGGAATTTTGGCCCACTCTTCTTTGCAGATCCTCTCTAAATCATGAAGGTTGGTGGGCTGTCGCTTGGCAACTCTGACCTTCAGCTCCCTCCATAGATTTTCGATCGGATTGAGGTCTGGCGACTGGCTGGGCCACTCCATGACCTTAATGTGATTTTTCTTGAGCCAATCCTTTGTTGCCTTTGCTGTATGTTTAGGGTCGTTATCATGTTGGAAGACCCAACCACGGCCCATTTTCAGATCCCTGGCAGAGGGGAGGAGGTTGTCCCTCAGGATTGTGCGGTACATGGCTCCATCCATCTTCCCAGTGATGCGGTGAAGTAGCCCTGTACCCTTGGCAGAGAAACACCCCCAAAACATTATGCTTCCACCTCCATGCTTGACGGTGGGCACAGTGTTCTTGGGGTCATAGGCAGCATTTTTCTTCCTCCACACATGGCGGGTGGAGTTGAGGCCAAAAAGTTCAATTTTGGTCTCGTCTGACCACAAAACCTTCTCCCAATAACTTGGTTCATCTTTCAAATGATCATTGGCATACTTGAGGCGCGCCTCCACATGTGCTCTCTTCAGCAGGGGTACCTTTCGGGCACTGCAGGATGTGAATCCATTGTTGCGCAAAGTGTTGCCAATTGTTTCCTTGCAAACTGTGGTCCCAGCTGCCTTCAGGTCATTTGCTAACTCCTGCCGAGTGGTTGCAGGACGATTTCTGACTGTTCTCAGCATCATTGCCACCCCACGAGGCGAAATCTTCTTTGGAGCACCGGGCCGAGGTCTGTTGATTGTCATGTTATACTCTTTAAACTTTCTGATAATTGCACCAATAGTTGTTACTTTCACATCCAACACCTTACTAATCTTTTTGTAGCCCATTCCAGCTTTGTGAAGGTCAACAATTCTGACTCTGAGGTCCTGTGACAGCTCTTTGGTTTTACCCATGTTGGAGACTTGAAATCTGTGTGATCTGTCTGATTCTGTGGACAGGTGTTTTTCACACAAGTGATTAGTGAGAACAGGTGGCTTCAGGTCAGGTAACAAGTTGATTGGGAGTGTCTAACTGGTCTGTAAAAGCCAGAACTGCTAATGAATACTAAGGGATCAAATACTTATTTCACTCCATGAAATACAAATCAATTAATATATATTCCTTAGATTTATTTTCTGGATTTTCTTTTTAATATTCTGTCTCTCCATGTAAGAATACATCTACCATTAAAAGTATAGAATGATCATGTCTTTATTAGTGGGCCAACGAAGAAAATCAGCAAGGGATCAAATACTTCTTGGACTCACTGTATACATATACATCCAAGCCCACAGCCCCAGGCCCCTGGAACTGGTCATCTGACACAGTACTGGCTGCCCCTATACACCTCTTATAAATGTCCTCAATAAAATAATTTTATTCTATATTCTTGGTATTTGATTGCAATTCTCAGAATACTTTATTAGCTAGAAAGACCCTGTTAAGTTCAGTCACATTCCTGCTATTAACATTGTTTTTAAGAATATTTTGGTTTGCAAGAAACAATGTTCTAATTAACAGAAAGAAATCACTGCCAAATCATTAAGATGAATTACAAAATGATTCAAAGCAACATACTTTATATAATTTTGCAGAGCTAACAGATCATTTTCTTGAATAAATGACCCCATAATTGCAATTAGCATTACACGGTCTGTGGCATTAATTTTAGTTGAAAGTCTTAATCTACCTGTATCTACAATTAGCTGACAGTATTCTCAATAAGGATGACTTGCTGCAGTGGTCTGATGTATCCCTTACATTTGCTCTGGTCTAACTGTTCTGAAATATGAGCACTTTGTGTGTCAAATGCTCAGTAAGAGCGATGGGGTGGAGAGTTGCTGTTTTGTGAGGTGACCCGGTATTTATCATTGCCATGGGCCAATGCTGTTATGGCTACGAGAGGTGCTGACAAAGATGCTTTGTCTATTAGCTAAAGTGTTGTGGCTCCTGTAGCACTGGATGGAGGTCTGTAGTTACTAAGTGCTATGTGCAGTCAGGCATGCTCACCTAGCCTACTTTCGTACATGATTTTTTTTTGCCATTTAGTGCAGGACTAAACTGATCACATGTCTTATGAGTATGTTTCATGAAGGGAAACCCCTGCTGTGCAGTCACTGTGTCCTTTGCATTTTCGAAAATTTCGAAAAACACCTCATAATTTTTCCCAAGCTAAATGTTTCCTTAAAGAGAAGTCCTAGTGTGCTCTCTAAAAAACTTTTGATTGCCTCAATTATGGTCCCATTTTCTTCAAACTCTTGCATTTTGAGTAGGTGCCGCACCCTGTTTTTTTTTTTTGTTTTTTTTGCAGCCCTATTCCACATGCGCATTTGTACACGTTTCATGGGAGCTGCAAGGACAAAAAGGCCATTACCCATGCCACACAGTGAGTGCACCTACAGCAAGGTGTTTTTCTTTCAGTGAAATTGCCCAGATTTCCAGACTGCGAGGGGTGAAGTGGCTTGTGAAATGAGGATTGATGTGTCCATTTGTGGCGAGGCGGCTCGGCTGCAATGGAGGGGTGTGTCTGCTTCCCCCGCTTTGCTACAATAGCACACCCTCGGCATGATTCAGTGAGGTTTTTGGGGACCTGCATTAATTTTATGCTCTGTCCAAGGTGGAAAGCCAATGTAGACCTTCTTTACACGTCTTATTATTCTCTGGCCTTTGACAAGGTCATCTCCCAGAGGACCAGATCTGAACATGCAACCAAGAGCTGTGCAACCAGATTCTGCAATGAATTTGTGGTGCAAACCACAAAGCACCGGTTTGTGTTAGTTCATTGTCCGTAGATAACATGGTGCTGTTGGAACAGCTTCACTGGAATGGGCCACAAACAGTGACTGTGGACAGGCCAGTCAGGAATACTGAAGGTGCTGAAGAAAAGAACAATGCCACGGCCTTATGTCTGCAAAAATAAATAAAAAAAAGGTGTGGGCCACCTTGTGAGACTCCATTTATCTTCAGGTGCGGCTGGGAGAAAAGACATTTTTTATCTGGAACACTGGAATTAAACATGAGCCCCGAAAAATGAAAGAGCAGTATAATTTTAGAAAGTATCTTTCAACCTGTAATTTTATCCACCTTCAAAGGGCCCTCTATCTTCTTCTCTCTGAGCGAGGCTCTTCAGACAGCTTTAAAGCCTTGTCTTGTGGCCATATTTGATCCAGGCTCGATTGTGATTATTCAAATTCCGAGCGCTGGTTTGTTTACAATGCCGCGTGTTGAAATGCAGATTGGACACTAACTCTCTTTTTAACCACATGGAAGAAAGAAGAAAAATAGGTTATGCAGTAGTGAGTATTTTCTTCCCCTGCCTGAATGTATGAAAGATCAATCATTGTTGAATTTCGTCTAAAGATATATTGAACATGCTGCCATATTGTCTGACCTCTTACTTTGTGAATTTCACTTGGGCTGTAATTTTAGGCAATAAACAGTGGCATGCGACCTGCCTTGTTGCAGGAGAGAGGTGTAAATTGAGTCTGCCCGTTTCTTCGGGCCTGTCTACTTGAGTTATGCAGTCAGCACAGCTGTGTACAGAGCACTGTATTGTGGTGTATGTCAAAATGACGCAAAGTGTGATTGATGATGCTAATCAGACCCTTCACAATTTCCACTGGCCCTCTCTTTTGACGCGTGTGACCTGGTGGTCGGTGGGAGAAAAGGTCAGCTAGCCTGCCTCCAACCGCAATTTATTATCTGATTATTAGTGTGCTGTCAGGAGTTGGGCAGGGAAGGAGGTTGGGCATGGAAAAAGGAAGGGATGGATGGTAGGAGTGAGATAGAGGGAAGGAGCTAGGATGGTGAGAAAGAGAAGAACGGATGGAGCAAGCTCAGGTTCAGAAGAGGAATAGACAATGACTGCAGCTCTGGGTGATGTTTATTTTATCAGACGGGCACAGGTGGGCTGTGTTCCTGACGTTGGTTGGGGCTGGCAAGGAGATAAGAGTGGTAATGGCGCCAGGTGGGAATAGCCTGGACCACTGGGGGGTTTGGGGTGGGGGGGGGGTTTAGTGTGGAGGATTGAGGGGGTGCACACACACACAAATGTGCACACACAAACACACACCAGACCTGCTAGGCTTTTGTTTCAGATCATGCACTCCCCGTTGACTTTCCTCCCCTGTGGTTATTGTTTATTTGCACAGCCTGTGTAGGGAATATAGTAAATGCCGCGTACAAGAGCTGATTCTTATTATGTTTGAATGTGCTTTGTCTTTATGTCGGAGGAGATAGCACTCGTTGAGGAGCTTAGGAATGGCATTGCTTTGGTGTTTACACAGACTGTGAGGTTTGGGGATTTTTACCCTGTAGGCAGCAGAGTCTTTTATGCATCTTCAGAAATGAACTGCAGGAGAGGATGAGTACATTTCACAAACTGCTCATTTTAATAACGATTATTCCCTGTACTGTACTGTTTGATCAGTGGATCACTTTGGTCCCACCTTATTATTATCCTTGTCAAGGCTCTGAGGTTTTTTTCCACCTTCTCCCTGAGATCTGGAGGGTGTTTTTTCCCATGAACGTGAATAGCAGTAATCAATAGTTTAGAAATTTTATGATCATGGTAGAATAAATCACTCTTTGATTTTTGCCTAGAATACTGTGGTGCTGTTTAGAGGCCTCTGCTCATAGGAACAGCTGCAGTGGTCAAAAGAAAGGCCATTTGCTCAATAACAGTTGATCAGGAATAAAAACACTCATGTAGTTTGATCTTCTGTTCAATCCTAAGAGCAGCAGGATCAATGGTGGGGTTCCAGAGCTACAGTAAAGGGTCATATTTCAGAAGAAAGGAAGCTGGTGGATGTTCAGAGACATCATGAATTCATGCTACGGATGGGTTAAGTTGCAAAACAAAAAAAGCCATTTTTATCTACTTCAGTTTCATCATTTTTTTCAGTGAAATAGGGTGTCAGGAATAGGCATTATGGCATTTCTGTGAAATATGATGACTGTGCCGTTATTAGAGAAGGAAAAGATATTTTGGTTACAATGTAGCTGTAATAATTCATAACAAAAGGATTAGGCTAGGCAGGGTTTTGGAATGGATCCTTTCAATGTCTGACTAAAGGCATTTTGAGAAAAATGGGTCAAATATATACTGGGAAGTAAAATCTGAGATATTAATGCTTTGCACAAATGAAAAAAAGATATATGTGTAGATTATTGGAATCAGTTGAAACCATTTTACTGGATACTTGCAGCCAGTTAGTCAGTTGGTGCATTAACCTCTTAAAGGTTTCCTTAGAACCACTGCTGGCTCCTTGCTTTTGTCCCCACTGGTATAACTTAGGAGCAACAGTTTGCATTGATCTGCATGTGGCTACTGATTACCTCATTCATTCCTCTCTGTCTTTGTCTCTTGCTTGCTAGCACCAGCCTACATTCTAGCCCTAGTCCAAATGAAGTGTGGCACAGTAACACACAACAGCCACTTTCTAAGTATATAGTGCTAAGTTTAAGCTTATGTTGTCAGTTACATTTGAAGTTTTGTAAGACAGTAACACTACTTTGACCATATTTTGTCAAGAGGACACTGGGGACACACAGGTGTTCACCATTGTTCAGATATTCTGGGCTTTAAGTAGGCCTATGTTGTAGGACCATAGCAAAATATATGTGTGAGGGTTTTCAACGCCTGTGGCCCCAGCAGGTCAGCAACAATGTGTGAGGGTGGGAGGGAGTTAAATTCCTCCAAAAACATGCAAGTATGTTGTAGGGGCATGTAAAGGCACATCAGGCATTTATTTCATTGCACCAACATATACATACAGAATAAATACAATATATTACAAATACTGAATAAATGGATTTTATGGCCCCTTTAACATAACAGGATTTGGACTAAGTCCACTGTTCTATTCTTTATAGCAATGCATGAATGACCTTTACTGGTTCTGTGATGACTTAAACCCCCAAGCAGTAATGCATAAAGATAAGAGAAACATTTGCAAAAATGAAGGGGGTCTAGTCTCTCAATAATCTATTGCTGTGAGTGATTTGCAGAGTTTTGATTTATTCGACACTGTAGAAGAAGTCTGTACTAAAGTCAAAACAGTTCAACCGATTCTGCCTCTGCATACCTCTAGGGGATTGAAGATCCATCGTTTATCAAGATACAGTATGTGCAGCCTGTATCTGAAAAACCCAATGATATAATTTCTGCCTTAGCTCTCATTGACATGAAGAAATAGATATGAGAATGCCTGGCCCAAATGCCCTAAAATTTGGGCAATTATGACAATAAGGTCTGTTTCAAGTAATTACCCGCCATTTTTCCTCTTCATCTTGTTAAATGCTCATTCAATAACTAGGCATGCAAGATTTTTTCACGGAATGACCAGGTACCATTATTCTGGTTCATGGAAACAGATTTATTTCTGTTCACCTTGTAGCCTGATAATTGGCCATGCATGGAGAATAATCTTAGTTCATTTGGAATGGGATCAGATAGATCACAATCAATTACTGCATGTTAGGGAAACACCACTGAGGGGGTACAGAGAGCGTGGATGATGAAAAAGCACTCTGGTCTGTTTAGTCATTGAAACGACTAAGAGTTTTAAAAATGTTGGTACACTTGACCTACCTCTCCACTACCATCTATCACACATAATTGTTTATATTGGCAAACACATAATATGCTGACACTGAGAAAACGTGCTGCTTCAAGCATCTTGCCAAGCTAATTACTGCATCCAATAAAGTAGCCTTTGTAAGTCACATTAAAATGACATCTTTCACTTATATTGCACCATCAATAAATTTACTCCTTCTCCACTCCACTTGCCCTTGCTCATATGGAGCTAAAATGAACTAGACCATGTTTAGCATATGATTTTTTTTTTTTTTTTTTTTTTTTTACAGCATTAGGAAGATGCTCTTATCCATGATGTCTTACAGAAGTGCTTTGCTGTTTACTCAGAAAATATTCTTAGATAATTTATAAAGGCTAGGATCAAATAAAGATACTAGATGCTGCCAAAGGATCCAAAAGGTTCCAAAAGGATCCAAAAGTAGCTAGATGCTGACAAATGTATGGATATCCAGATACACAATACTCAACATACAGTAAACTTTACCTAAATGTTAAACAAATCACCACTACAGTCATGAGCAGTAGTAAAGCCTTAGTAGTGAGACTTAATAAGCACTTGGGTGGCTCTCTCTAGAGAGAAAAGGTCAAATTCTCTGGATGTTATAGAGGACTAATCTGCATGACCGAGTCAGGTTTGCAACATAAGTTGAGAACATTGTGATTATCCGCCACTACATCAAGGCTTTGTGCTTCTGCAGATAGAATGAACAGTGAGTTCTCAAAGCCGATGGCAAGGCCGTGGTGAGGTCCTGTAGTTCCAGAGATGTACAGCAGCTCAGCCTTAATTAAGCTAAGAATATAGGTGCTTCAAATGTTTTTTTTTTAAGTTATGCTGTAGAAGAACCACTTTTTGTTCTATGAAGAGAGGCTATAAAACCTTCACTTGATGTAAAAAGGTTTCAGTTGAGACGTGTAAGGAACATTTTGAAGGTCAAATTAACCTTAAGTTAAGTTAAGGGATTTTACCCATTTAAAGGTTCTTTACAGACAAATATCACACAGCAAACCTGGTTCTTTATGGAACCCAAAGTGGTTATAGATGTAATAGAAATGTGTGAGTGTTAAGAACATTTTAAAGGTCTAAAGAACTTCCACTTAATGTAAAGGTTCCCTGCCAATTTAAAGGTTCTTCACACTCAAACATCTCACACTAACATGGTACGTCTATGGCTTTGTTCAAAGAACCATTTGAGGAGTGTGGGCTGCTGCAACAAATGAACTTCTGATGGATCCAGGCCCAGACAGCTTTGTGATTGTCCCTGGATCTATCTTGCTGCAGTTACAGCCTCTACTCTTCAGGGAAGGCTTAACACGAGATGTTATAGCATTGCTCTGAAGATCTGATGATTACATTCAGCCACAAGAGCATTAGTGAGGTCAGTTATCTACCAACCATGTATTTCAGGATCACAAACAGCACACCAGCTCTTCCCAACTGTTTGGAATATAAATAAATTTTCCAGTCAACTGGATGTTTCCACTCAAGTCCTTTTAACCTATGCTTGAGTTCTATGCACTGGGACAGAGAGATTTTAGGCTCATGTGCTCCAGACTCTCATTCTCATTCTCTCAGTGCTCTCAGTCTCATTCTTTTACCAATGCTTTTGAATGGATCTCATATGAGATACTGTATGTTTGTTCTTGTCCAGAAGCCTTTGAATTTATAGTTTGTCTGTGTATATTTCATGTCTGCAACATCAAGAACAGGGATATTCTCTCTGTTATTCTGTTATTCTTCAGCAAAATCTATAATCTTACTGACCCAAGTTGATTCTGTCACATTCTACATTAATGGATCCTTGTACAATGTGCCTTTTATGGAAAATCATATTGTCATAAATTTCTTCACTCCAGCCTGCAAAGTCAGTTAAGTCTATAATGCGTATTATGGATCTGCTTTAATATCAAATGGAATGTTTTTTTTTTTTTTACTGAAATCATGGTGTACTGACTGTAAGTGGAGAGGATAATGAAAAAGTTACAGATCATTACTGATATCAAATGGGATGAAAGCAATTGTACTCCTTTGGAAAAGGTCAAGGGATAATTTACATACAGCCACTCAGCCAACGAGAGAACGAGGATTCTTGTTGTACAAAGCTTTGTAAATTTAGGAGGGAGGCCTTCGTGAAATATAATGGATGCTAAATGGTTTGCTTGATGCCAAATTACTGCACCGCTCTGAATTTCATTGAGTTTTTACCTGCTGAACTTTGCTGAGCACATAACCTCCTTCTATTCCCTAGAAAAAAATATGCCCTTTAACAAGAAGGCAAGACGATGATAATCAAGCCATGATAATATTTCCATGGAGCTGCGTCAGTGATAACTAACACGGGCATGCACTCATGCACACACACACACACACACACGCACACACATACACACACACACACACACACACACACACACACACATACACACAAACACACAGTAATTATCATGTCAATGGGAATGTTTTAATGGCTAGTGGTGAAATGGGTTGAATAAAAAGGGCAGCATCCTTCACTGAATCTCTCCCTGGATATTAATTATTGTTGAATTTCAATTAAGTTCTTGTATTTAGCGCTGTGCGGTTCTCACTGAGGAGTTCTCCTAGATTTGAACATTATGATGGCCTGCTGCACTCATCCCACTCACATTCTCTGCTTGTAACTCTGAATTATCAGGCATCTGGGCCTCTGGAAGCTCCCCTCTCTCTCTCTATCTCTCCATTGTTCCCTCTCTCTTTCTTCTTGCATTCTTGCCGCTCTTTTTTTCCCTCAGACCTCTCCATTCTCTCCATTTCTCACGCCATCTCTCTGGTGGGATTTTCAGATGAGTTTATTTGCATCTTAATAAGGGTTGAATGTTCAGTAGCTCCATTGTCTAAGTAAGGGCTGTTTTGTAATTATTCTGTCATTAACATTCATAGGACACTATTTCCCTAAACTCCTTTCTTAAGTAACTACAGAGCCAAATAGAGTACCCAGGGCCTTTCAGCTAGCCATTAGAGGTATTAAGCCCTTTCACAAGTCAACGTATCTCTCGCCTGTTTGTTTCCCCACCGGCTCTTTTTCCATTATCTTCTGGTGAAAGCCCGCCCACCCCTTCCCAACAACCCCTGCCAACAATAAACGTTTTATATATTCCTTGCCTTGTTCTGGCTTTTGTTTTCCTCTAGCTGGTTTTACAACCCCCTTTCTGCTCCGTCCCCCCAAAAAATTTGTTTGCATTTATCACAATGCGGTTCGTCAAGGTGGTCTTGATGTTGTTGTTTTCCCCGCCGCTTTGTTCTTCCGGCTGTCGCCGCACCCACGACTCTTTTGCCCGTGTTTGTTTGTGGTTCTGAATGAGGGAATGTGGGGAGATGAATGAGGCGCCACGCTGATGCTGATACCACTCAAATAAAAACCAACTGAAGCAGTAATTGCTGCTCGGATTTATTTCATCTCTTTTGGGGGCTTTTTTTTTTTTTTTTTTTTTTTTGACGCTCCCCTCGCTTTGAGCGGTTTATGTGTGGGCCCCAAACCCAAGACAATCAGGGAGAAAACGCTGCTCGATGATCAGATAGGGCCACACAGAAAGACACAACAATAGCCCGGAGTCCCATTTTGTCCACGTCTAATCTGCGGCACTCATTTGGATCCCCTCACCAGCCAATACCAGCTGATTTGTTGAAGCTACATACAAGGAAACGGCCTATTATTTCCTCTAATAAGACACGCTTTTGTTCTTTGTAGTTAGCAATAAAACATCAAACCACATCCATCACACCGTAGGGCTGGCCAAAGCAGTGTGTGTGCATGCTCAGTGTGTGCCGCTGCCGAGCAAGCCTTTCTGCTTAGCCCTCTGCTTGACGAAACATACAGTCCATTTCATGTTGCAGCTAGGAAAACATCATTTATTCTGGGGAGAGTGAATGCTTTTCATCCTGCGAGCGCTGCCATAAGGTGGGTAAATAAATCATTGTTGAGAAATATTAAAACTCTGGACACTCCCTCTGGCACCCCTCCCTCCTCCAACCCACACCACTTCTGATGTATAAGTCAACGTGCCTCTCATGACCTGCTGCTCATTTCTCTCTCACTCTGCTTTTCTCCTCGTCTTTTCCCCAGTTTGAACACTCCTACTTTTACTCATTGCACAAATTCATAGACTCTTGCCGTAGTAAAATTTTCATCTTTGGGGAACCATTTGCAATTAAAGATCAAATAGGTATTCTTGTTCTTATGGTCTTTTGTCTCCTCCTTTTACGCTATTGTCTGTGTTCACATAGTCTGTTGTCTCTTCTTTCTATGCTGTATTCCTGCAATAATTACTTTCTTCTGACCCATGATCTTGAGCAATTATGGACGTGGGAATTAGATCACACATACAGTTTGGGAGACTGCTTTTATTGTTGTTTACAAAGAACAAATAATGGAAGGTCTCAGAAGCCCTTCTTAAATAGAGCAATTTATCAGGAAGATTAAACTAATACTGGGTAGGACCTCCTTTCTCTCTGGGAACAGCCTTATTTCATTGTGGCATCCACAAGATGTTGGAAATATCTCTTGGAGATTGTGGTTCATGTTGACATGATTGCATCATGCAAGTCCTGCATATTTTTCAGTTGCAATTTCATGATGCAAATCTCTCGTTCTACCACTAATCCCAAAATGTATTCTGTTGTATTCAAATCTGGGGAATGGGAAGGCCACTGAAAAATACTACACTTATTGTCACATTCATGAGACCAGTGTTAGATGACTTTTGCTCCATGGTTGCTCTATTGCGTACATGGTGCATTATCATGCTGGAAGTAGATGGGTAAATTGTGGGTATGAGGGGATGCACATGGTTAACAGCAATACTGAAATAGGCTGTGGCATTCAAACAATGATTGAAGTGTGCCAAGAAGACATTATCACTACACCCTTACACTGCCTCCACCTGCCTGGACTGTTGACACAAGGCAGTCTGGGTCCATGGATTCATCAACAAACTCTGGCTCTACCAGGGGTATGTCTGTGTTGAGATGCATGAAACCATGTTGAGCATTTCTTCGCTGCCATTCACATGTGGATTTGCTTTTCTGTTTGATTTTCTTTCTATATAACTGGAATGTGTTTTAGTTTCTCATAGTTGCTCATAGACAGATGAACACCTGGCCTACTTCAAAATCTGCTAGAAGTGTTGACCTTTGTTATCTGAATGATAACTGCTGCACCCTTAGAACAGGCCAGTTTTGACAGGACAGCAACTGTTCCTAGGGATCGCTCTCACTGTAGAACCTCAAGAATGGTTTTGTATGAATTTGCAGAATATTTTTTGACCATGGCTTAGTGTGCTTGTACAACTATTATAAAGACTATTACACTATAATGGCAAACTTCAGTGAGTAAGGTTTACATTCAGCAAGGCAGGTTGCTTTCATACCCTGTCCAATTGAAAGAATCAAAGTATCAGTTATTTGGGTTTATTCTTTTTGTTTTTGGTAAAGACTTTTTGCTGAGGCAATTCATGGTTTGGTGATTCATATCTTTTGATAAAATAATTATTTTTAAAGTTATTTTTTAATACTACATTTTAACTTAAAATATGAACCCATCCACAAATTCACAATACTAAAGCAAGTGGTACAAAAACAATGTTCCAATAGTATTGCAATTATATTTTTATTAATTTCTATTGATCTATTCATCACAAAAATGTTCATGCAATGTAAAAAGCATCTAAATTTTTTAAAGAGTATGCCTAGCAGTGAATAAAAGAGTGTATGCTTAAATTAAGATTGGAATGTGAATTTGAATTACATTAGTTTTGCTATCAAAAGACACTGGACTGTACAATGATTCTTAACCGAGTCCATTAACTGACCGCAGGGACTGTGTGTCGTGTACACTTCTATAAATTACACTGCACACTTCCATCTGAAGCAATGCATTTGGGCCTCAGGGTTTTAGGAATGCTTATTCAACACAAGTCTCATTTTTTCCTGTGCCAGATCGCTATTGCATATTCATACTTAATGAATAATATATGTTTCAGGACATTAAAAATAAGCACATATCATGTTGGTGATCTCGAATGACCTCACAGTATGCAGCACATTTGCATACACTGATTAATTATTAAACCGACATCATTAACAATGTAATAACTGCTGTAATTGAGTAATACACTAAAGACCTTATCTTGATTTGTTGGGGTTTCTCAAACAGTTTATGTAAAACATCTGCACTCGCTTGATTTACCATTACACTATTTATTTCTTTATTTATTTAATCACGTTTACAAGGACAGTTCTTAGCGATACAGAGATTTGTGCTAATGCCAGAAGTTTAACCCTAACAGCTAATTTTCATCTTCTGTCCTTGTTTTTCAAATCCCTGAAACAAACAACTTTAAGATTATTTATACAGCATTTTTGCAGCAGGTGTTGTCATCATAGGGATAGGAAGCAGCTTCATAGGGATCTGGGTCTGAGCCCTAAGTGAGCAAGCAAATGGTAATAGTGTCAAGAAAAAGTCTTTCAGTGGAAGAAACCTTGAGAGGAACCAAGATTTAAAAGGGAAACCCATTCTCTTCTGGTTGACACTTAAAAGCACATCAAATCACAACACACAATCATGAAGTGGTGAATAATTAATGGATGCACAGTAATTATAAACCAAACAAAGCAACTGGAGTGAGCCTAACACTACACAGAAGTGCTCAGATTTAAACAGGAGACTGGTTCAGCTCAGCACCTCAGACAGTTAGGTGTTTTCAGCCTTGATCTAAAGGTTTGGGTCTTGAATGAAATGATTCCATAACAGTACTAACTTAATAAAATCAATAAATGAACACATAAATAAATACAGTGCTAATAAGGTTAATGCATTTTCAATTGTCCAATACTTTGTAACCTTAGTGCTGGCCAAACTAGCTCGCACTAGCACAAATCACAGTGTCCTTGAACTCCAGTGTCCTTGTGAGCCTTTATTTGGTTATCTGGCTAGCTATTCAGTTAGGCCACAATGTTGCGAGCTTAAACAGACCATGCCTTTGGGAGATGGACACACACACGCACACACTGAACCAGCTTAGGGTCTCATTTCCCCACGTCTCAGTCTTTTAACGGCACAGGTTACTTTGAAGCAGCCCTTGAATTGATCCATTAAGTAGAGTATTGATTAGACTGCGAGAACACTATGGTTTCTCCTCCTCTACGCCTCTGGTCAGAATACCTCAGGAGAGCCACTGAATCATATGGAGGGAATGTAATGTGCAAACAGTTGAGAAATTACATTAGATCAGACTGCAGCTCTTGTCGTGATGGTCTGATGTAATCTGAGATAAGAACCTGCTAAAACCCTAACAGAGACAAAAAGGCTTGTGAGGTGTCACTGTTTGGCTCTTACACATGATTGAAAAAAAAGGATTAATGATTGGAATTTGCTTTAAGTAAATAAAAAAAAAAGATGATAATGAAATGATATATAGAAACTGCTGCACTGCATCTATTGACAATGCCAGCAGAGTAGGCATTATTGTTGCCCTACAGTTCTCGCAGTAATAACTGCGTAACTACTCCTGATTAATGCACGTGATGATCCTTTAGCCAAAGTAAAGACATTATGACACAACCACTAGATCATGTGGTTTTATAGGATAAAGGCATGCTCTTAGGGCGTCTATGCTACTAGGGGGAATGTGTGAAGACTTTACAGGACAATGCTGCATATTCTTTTTGCTAGGTTTTTTGCTAGTTTAGATAGTTTTTTGCTAGTTTGCCAATCAAGTGTTGTTTCAGCCATGTCACTTGCCGCATCAGATTCAAAACCCTGAAGCTGGCCTACAAAGCCAAGAACTGACTAGCCCCTTCTGTACTTGATGGCAATGGTCAAAAGCCGATCTGCACCAAGAGCCCTTCGAGCTTCAAGTACGCCTCGGCTCGACCCGCCATCCCTCAAAATCCATGGAAGACAAGTGTTCAGGCTTTTTTCTGTCCTGGCACCAAAGTGGTGGAACGAACTTCCCCTGGGTGTCCGAACGGCAGAGTCACTAGCTGTCTTCAAACACAGACTGAAGACCCACCTCTTCAGAGAGTACTTGGGTGAATAGTAGATTGGTCACCTTATTGACTTGTGTTTAGTAGTATCTAAATTTAGAGGTATCTTTGAATTTTTAGCCTATTCAAACTTGCTGAGGTTATTCTTAAGTAAATAGCAAAGCACTTTTGTAAGTCGCTCTGGATAAGAGCGTCTGCTAAATGCCTTAAATGTAAATGTAAATGTTTAAGAATGTCAGAGATTACTGAAGGCACAGTTCACTATAGATCAACATGATGGTTCTTCATCACATTGAGTAAATTCCATTTTTGTGCTGACTGATCCTCATAAATGCCTAAATGAAGACATAGATATTTGGTAAACAAGAACTGTCTGAGAAGGGTCTGAGAAGATTTATTTGAATGATATTTAGGTCTGTGGCTTTTATTGAGTTCAATTAGGATTGTTTGGGATTATTTGTAATTATTTGTATTTTTATAGTGGTCAGGCACTGGAGGCAAAACAGAAGTACTTACAAGGTCGGGACCAACAAAATGGTCCTGAAATGGGGATTTGTAAAACCAAAAGCACAAAACCATTTTATTTGTGTCACTAAGTTTAAAGAAGATGATTTTTGCTACACCACAAACATTGGTTAATATGTAAATAAAGAGATGTGCCTAAGCCTAGGTTACAACCACCCGCTGGACTTGCAGGGACATTGCCTTCCCCTGGCCTACCTAGATCTAGAAAGAGAGAGAGGTATCAAATCAATACAATATTGAATTAAGCACCCTTACAATTACCCCAGACCTCAGCCATAAAAGCATATGCCTCAAATCTGTCATAAAACACAACAATACAAATCCGTTAAATAATGTGTTTAAAAATCTGATGAACCCATTTGGCTGCAGAACCATTGGTCAGTTCCAAAGGACAGCTTTATCTAGGTCTCACTGGAACACAGCATTCAAGTTCTGCATTCCCCATGAACTTAGCCAGAGACACACAAAGGCCCAAAGGTTGCCTCTAAAACATGAAAATAAGCCTACTTAAAGGAAAGGATGCAACCACCAAACCAAAAACAGCAAAGCTGGTGAAGTCAAAAGGCCATCCTAGCAGACTACAAACAGTCTTAAAAGCAAAGACGTATTCGCAGATTAGCCACCTGCAACTAATTACTGAGGCAGAGCTATGGTGTGCCAGATGGGAAACTTTCTCTGTTGCTGCGAGGAAACACTGCTTACTGCTGCACATTTAAGTAGCTGCTTTCCGTTGCTGTCTTTAAATATATTAGCTGTGTCCGAAACCGTAACCTATTCCTATAAAATGAGGTTCCACTATTTTGTAGAGGTGTCTGGAATTATTATTGCACTGTAAAAATCACACAGTTGTTTACAATTCTTATTATGTAAAACACTATATTTAGATAAATATTTAAAATGTCAGTAAATGTAACTCATTTGCAAGTAACCCTTTTGCAAGTGAGTTCTGTCTCATTTTAACATGAGCAGTGGGAAGATTGAGAATTTGACCAATCAATAACTCAACTGTACATCTTCTGTAGAACAGTGTGGAGAATAGAGCCGCACCTGCATGCTTGTGCCTGTAACTTCACCATTTAAGGTGGAATGGAAAATTCCAGTCACAGATGATGGTCAACGTCAGCCTCCTTGGTGAAGCCTGTATTGTGATGTTATGTGATGAGATAGTAAAATGATCAGAAGCACGGCCGACAAATGTGTGTTTTAGCAAATAACGTGAAAAACACATCACTGAAAAGTATTTTGAGCATGCAGTTTAAATGAGCACATAGAGCCTAAATGAGCAAGTGTGTATCCAGATTGCAGGTGTTTCGCTGTGCTCTGGGACTCGCTGTGTGCCAGGTCAGGTTAGATCGTTAGGTTACACGTTGCATCACGTTCGAAGTTGAGCGTTCTACTCTGAACAGTCCAATCCCAGTCCAATCCCAATCCTAATCCTCAACCAGGGACCAGCCACGACATATCCCACTGGTGGAACCGTACTTGATAAAGACTTAAAGCAAAACCAGGACACCCCATCAAATCCTCAAAGTATGTACTTTTCACTCAAACTGTTATACTACAATGGTGTCAGAAATGTGGACGCCACTGTACGTATAACCCAGCTCCAGACATTGTACAAAAACAGGTGTACGGCTCAGTGTGTGTGAGAGCCCATGTATGCTCCTGCTTGCCTGTTGATCGGTAAGAATTATCCCATGTTGTTCACTCCTTTCTGACAGATCACAGTGAGTCTATCTAAAAGGGGGATCTCCTCAGGCAGCACTGGCTATCGAATTTCTTTACCCCCAACCCAGAGACAGCCCAGAGTAGGGAAACAGAGTAAATATTACAACTTTCTTTTTTACTGAAAGTATTGATCGGAGCAGGCAGCCGCTGTGCTAGTCTAATGTATCAGGGAGCAGAAGCACAAAGTCATACATTACCAGATTTTATGGCCATGGCAAAGAGCACTTGAGGCTGTACGAGGCTATGCTAAGGTTAAAAAGTGACACATACGGCAAGTGACGTGTGCGCATGTCTGCTGAAACAGTATGTTCCACCCAAATCAGCCAATTAGCATCCTGATGGCTCTCCATTTGGAGTTGGAGGAGGTCTGTGGGAGGTGATGGAGGAGAAAACAGTAGCACTGTCACAGTGTGTTAATCGCACGTTTGCGTGCAAGTGTGTGTGTGAGTGAGAGAGAGTTAGAGAGGGAGAGAGAGAGAGAGAGAGAGAGAGAGAGAGAGAGAGAACTGTCACCTCTCCGTTTGCACGTAATGAGCTGCACATGAGCTGTGCTGCAGATGGGCTAAAACAAAGCTGACAGAAATCCCATCAACCTGTCCAGAGCAGTCAGCCCAGTAATTTAGATGTCTACACATTAGATGCTTGTGTGTGTTTGAGGGTGTTTGAGGGTGTGTGTGTGTGTGTGTGTGTGTGTGTGTGTGTGTGTGTGTGTGTGTGTTTGTGCGCATTTCAAGTTTGAAATTGTGAAGGGCATTCAAGTACTAAGCAAGCATATAAGCATACACAGAACTCTATAAACTAAAAAAAAAGTGTGTGTGTGTGTAGGTAAGCATAATTTATTTTCATATTTTAAAATTCAATTAATAACCATATAACCACTAACAGAATATTTTATTTATGGAGCACTTTCTTTTTCTTTTCTTGTTTTTGACAAAAACTTCATCCAGCAGGCGTGGGCAATTTTGGTCCTGGAGGGCCTGCACAGTTTTATGCTTTTCCTCTTAGAACACCTGAGTCAACTCTGTTAACTGCCAGGTTTAGTAGCTCTGTTAGAGCAGGAACATCAGCAAACTGTGCTAGGCTCCGGAGCCTGTTGTCCACCCCTAAACTACATGAAATGGTTCAGTCCGGCCTTCAAACCAGGCACTAAAGGAACTTCAGTGAATTGTGAGGAGTGCCAGTGTACCAGCATATCTATTTTTCCTTCTAAAAACAAAAAGCAAAACAGAAGCTGAAAAGAAAGAGTGAAGCGAAAGGGTGTCACACGGTTTTTCTGTAAGAAAGGAGACTTCAGTTTGGGAGTGGTGGAAATGAGCCTGTTAGCTTAGTCCATAGAGAAATAGTCTGCTTTTACTTCAAGCTTCAGGCTCAGCAGCCATGGGTGATGGGGCTCAATGTGATCTTTTTTCCATGGGGCCCAAAATCCCTGGCCGCGCCCCTGTGTGCAACTGTAATGGAATATGATAAAAACAATAATACGTTCTAATCAGATACAATCACAGATATGGAAAGTTTGGTAGGAAGCAACTTGCAACTAACTGGTCTTTGATACCCACCTAAAGCCACATTAGACCTTGAGATTGACCATAAACCATAAACGTCGCTCACACGTGTGCATCTGTGGCTGTGTACGAATAGCTTACTGAGACTTCCTTTCCTGTCTGCTATCCCTGATTCTGGCAGATCTGTAGAGCATGCCCTCAGTAAATACACTGGCAGAGCTGACTCGCTTATTGATCCACATTACCACCAGATCAGACAAAATCTATTCAGGTTCAGTAAAGTATTCAGAGGCAGTCGACTGTCAGGAGTTTGCTCCAGCACCTTGACCTCAACACTGACCTGTCTCACTGAGCTCCCAACTAAAACCACATTTCTATACAAGCTATGTATTCACGTATACACAGACTGAAATAGGATTACAGTTAAACGTGTGAAAATGCCTTCAGGAGTCTGCAATAAAATTAATAAGTATATAAATAAATAAATATTATTAAAAAACATGCATCTAACATGCTTTTATAAGTTATAAGGGCCTGCTGAAATTATGCTTAAATAACCTATTTTTATGATAAAGTAAACTCGAGATGTAGGTATTTCCTAAATGTGTGTGGGTGTGTGTTTGTTAGCAGGGGCACTGTATGAAAGGGGGTTAGAATGTTTCTAAAAGTTAGAATGATTCTAAGGGCCTGTGAATGACACTGTACAGCAAATTGTGTCCTCCGCATTTAACCCATCTGTGGTGGTGAACACACACTCACTAGTGAGCTAGGGGCAGTGAGTACAAACACACACACACAGAGCGGTGGGCAGCCAACTCCAGCGCCCGGGGAAAGGGGGTAAAGGGCCTTGCTCAAGGGCCCAACAGTGGCAGTTGCCAAGCCCGGGAATTGAACCCACAACCCTGTAATTGATAACCCGGTGCTCTAACTGCTGAGCCACCACTGCCCCATGAACTCTATTATATAAATTGTATATTATATAAATAGAATGATTTATTTCTTTTAATAAAAAAAAAATTATGATTAAATATTAAAGCACAAACATGCATCTGACATGCTTTATTTTTATTGTTTTGTTGTGTTCTTAAATGATAAGGACCTGCTGATCTGCTGGACCACTTCTAGTTACAGACACAAATAGAAATATTCATAGCAGTAAACAGATTTGCATCTGTGTTACACCAGCAGTGCATATGTGTGTGTGTGTGTGTTAGAGAGAGAAACAGAAAGAGCAAAAGAAAGAGAGGGAAAAAATGAGGAAAATGTGATGTTAATCATAAAAGTAACTCAAATGTAATTACATAAGTATGTATGTAAAACCAACTGCTTGGTTTCACTTCTTGCATTAGGTTTGTGATTTCAATTATTCTGTTTTATTTCTACAACTATGCAACAACTTCATCCAGTTCAAAGCATACTGAAATATTTCCTCTTCTACTTTCAAACACAACTATGAGTTAAAAAAGAAACAAAACATTGAATTCAATCCAATTCTTTCAGTGAGTTATGAGTGCACCATGCTTTCGTAATAGCCAGGGATAACTGCCACTTCTGACGCTTAAAGGTAAGGATAGGTTTGGAATTTCAGGCTTTTGACACGGCTGTGGTAACTACACATATTCTAAATAATTTAAGAAAATCAAAAAGTGAAGAAATTTCAATGTATACTTTGGAATACATGTACTAAACATAAAAAAACTACATATAAGGAATAATGGTATACTTTTAGTACTGATAAAGCCTTCTTTCAGTAACATAAAACTGAGCTAAAAATCAATAAAGTCAGTTCCCATGAAAAAAACTTGCCAATATGATTACAGAACATAGGCACCTGAACGTACACATGGAATCCAATGTCCATGACAACAGAGAATGGTTCTTCTTTCAAGAAATTCTTAATTTGTAGTTATACTTTATTTTTTATACTCTTTGTCAGAACCTGTAGCTAGATGGCATCAGCATAATGTGTTTTTCATATAAAACATGATGCTGTGTGGTATTCTGTTGGTACTTTACATTAACTGTGATTACAGATCACTGGTCTAACCTCTTTATGTAGGCTGTTTAATCTTGTTTTCCATATTAATGAACAATTTGCATTGTTGCTTATTTACTGACACAAATCTAAAAAAGCCAACAGTTCATTGATTTTTACAGGTTACTTATTACTCATGTTTGTCTTAATTCCGACTGAACAATATATATATATATATATATATATATAAGCATTATTAATCCAAATTGTGCTTCTATGCTCACTCAGGAATAAAATAACTCACATTGTAGCATTATAGCAGATTCTACATATATTTCTACATCTGATTCTATCACTGATCTGTATTGTTACATGCATTGTGAACATGCACATATCTTAGCGGAGCTGGCTGTAGATTTAAACCAGTAAAAAACTAAATCAACCATTTGCTTTCCATTCTGCTGGCAGATTGGCCATTTAGGGACCTGCAGAAATGGGCTAATGTCTCTCATAGAAGCCATGAAACCGTTCCACTTGGCTAACATTCTTTTCTACTGTTTACTGTATCTGCTGCTGCTCAAACTGAATGTGTCTGTAATGACTGGCATGGGAGAGATTTTTTGGCCAAACACTGAAAATGCCACTATTAACAATGTTTAGGTGAAATTACAGTGCATCCATATTTCGAGTATAAAAACTTGCATGCATGTGTGTGTTTGGGTGGTGTGTATGTGTGTGTGTGTGTGTGTGAGAGAGAGAGAGAGAGAGAGAGAGAGAGAGAGAGAGAGAGATATTGCTTAGCTAAGTCAGGCCCCAGCAGGAAGCACACCTGCTGTTTGAGCGAACAATTACAGCCGCAGTGAGGAGACAGTCAGATTACTCAGAGACGGCAGATTCACGCCTGCACAATGCCACAGTCACACTGCAGAAGTGTGTTTGTGTGCACTTCATACATGTAAGTGTATGCTCTGCTTCACCCAAGAGTCACACACACACACACACATCCACACACCCCTAGTTCTTTCACTCTGTGTGCAGGCGTCATTTGCACTTACCTCAGAGCACCTAAACTACCTCCACTGCTGCTCTTCCTCTTCTCTGTCTAAGTGCAGTGATGAAACATGGTAAACATCTTCCAGACATTGACAGAACTGCTTTATTTGGCAGTATAACATTTATTGCATGAAGTGCATATTGACTTCTGTTGGCCTGCAGTCTGATTTTATCTCCAGCTCAGTTATTCAACTGCCTTGCAGGAATCCATGAATAGCACGTGTAAAACATTAAACATTTGATTTGACATGCTCTCATGTTTTTTTGCACCACATAGTGTTCCCACCGCACCATGGATACATCAGACTGGACTGGACATGGAAACACCAAAAATATCATCTTGTCAATTGGTTGAATTTCTCTTGCTTGTCCTTCGTCAATGGGAAAACGACAGACGAGCAGGGTGCTATGAGTCATGTTTTGTGCGTGCCAATGTGTCTGTTTCAGCAGGGAGCACATGGAGCTAGACAGACGATGTGGAGAATGAACAGTTTGACTGATGGCAGCTAAGCTTTAGCCTCTAATCCTGGGCATAAGGCATAGCGGCCCATTAGCATGCCCTAACGCCTCTCATCATCCGTTATTGAGCTAAATGTGTTAGGAACTGATATCAGTAAGGGCCAAGTGGACCAGAACAAGTGCGATCAATCCTCGGACCACTCTTGGACCACTCACCAGCCTTCTGAGAAGAAGCAGTCTAAGTAGTGTTTTCAGCGTAGTATAGTAGGCCTCCGAAATTGTGCAAGAGGGTAACTGTTGATTTTTATATGTATACTGCTGTAGGTCTGCTTTGAGCATTTTGAGAACATTTAGTTCTTAATTTGCACGTTTCACACATTTTATTCGGTATTGTATTTGTCATTTGATGTGTAAATGGTATGGTATTTGACTTTGGTTGGTGGCAGACATTTACCTGATTTACACATCTATTTATAAGTCTGTGTTTTGACCTTTTAAAATATGTAGAATTTCTATTTATGGCTAGTTTGCAGCACTGTGATGGCTCAAACAGAAGCTACATACCATTGCACAGTTTTTTTAGCACTATGACAATAATAATTAATAAATAATAATTAATAACAACAAATGATTGTTATTATTTTTGGTTAGCGTCCTGGAGAGATGATCAAGCCAGTCAGCTAGAGTTAGCTTTTAGCCTAGCACAAATACTAGTTTGGGGTTTTGGAGGATTTTCTTTTAAACGAAGAGACAAATGTGTTTGACGTTCATGGTATGTTACTTTCATGGACTGAACTCTTATTATTTCAACCTATTTAGAAGTCATTTTAGAAATAGAAAGAGATTTTTTATGGCAAGTCTTCCAACAACTTAACTGACTTCCTTGGTAAATAGTAAATAGCACTCATCACTTAAGCTATCTCAGACACATGTAGTAACATGCTCTGCTCACGTGTCAGTCATGAAAGCCGAAGTTCAGAGTGCAATGGGCAACGTCTGTCATATGCATAGGAGAACATTAAGATGAAAAAGCACTTTCTCCCCAAAAAAGTTGAAGGAGGAATAGACAAAAAGATCATCAAGCTTTACCAGTGTAATTCTGTTACCTGAATCTAACCTTCAACCTAAACCTAATAACCCTAATCACAACCATAACCTAAAGTTAACCTAAAGTTAACCTTCCCCTTAACTATACCCTTACCAGAACTATAGTAGAATGTGAAGGGAGAACAGGGGGTCATATGAAAAGGAAATACCTGATAGACTGAAACAACTGTTGATTGCAAGAGCAGAGCATGCGTCAGGTTTCTCTCAAATGAACCTGATTTGCCAATCTCAGCATGTAGCCATGTAGACTACCACCTTATCATTACGACTGCTCACAAAAGTTGACCCTGTGCCACCATCATCATATTAACATTAACCCTTTAGTCAAGTTTAAGACTTTCAATGATGTATCATGTGAAAAAACACTTTTTTTTTGCTCCAGTATCTCGTGTTTAGTCATTTAAGCACTGCCAAAAGTATGTGGACACCACTTATTCATTGAGACCAGATACTTTAGCCCCACTCATTGCTGACAGGTGTATAATATCAAACATATTGACTTTAAATGTGGTACTTTCTAGGATGCCACCTTAGTTACAAGTCAGTTTGTGAATTTTTTGTCTTGCTAGATCTGCCTTAGGCAACTTTAAGTGCTGTTATTGTTGAACAAAATGGAGGCATCAAGTAAAACCAACCACTCCACTAACCGGTAGACTATGCAGACTCAAAGAGTGGCATGTGGTGCACAATAATCATCTTTCTTCTGTTGCACCAGTCACTGTCCTAGAATACCTCTAAAAACAACATTGTCACAAAAACTGCACATCAGGAACTTTGTGAAACAGGGTTTTCCATTTCTGAGCAGCTGCACACAGGCCTTAGAGTGTTAAATCATACTGGGCTGGGCTGGTGTAAATACAGTAATCGCACTCGGATGTGGACCAAAACAACCGCACCGGGACCCTTGAGAAGAGATGCTCTCAGTTCTGCTCCAAACCATCTCTGGAGAGGTTTGTTTGTGGTGATCTAACCTCTATCCAACCCAACTATTGGGTGTACTCAGCTAAACGGTGCCCATGGGCAGGTGATAATCTGGTATATTGCAGCTATTAACCATCTCATTGCCATCTCTGTCATCGCTGCATATATGCACTAGTCCGGAACGCAGGATCTTTTTCCTGTATTTACTTTCTTGCTCCTGCCCCAGACAGGTGTGACCAATAAGCAGAGAAAATGTTCTTACGATGCTCCAAGTTTACAAACTCATTATCTAATTTGGACCAGAGCAAACAATCTATAGGTCTGGCCCAGAAATGCTAAATGTGATTATATAATAGTTTCACAGGTATTCACTTACTTTCAACATCAGTCAGTATAAAGTTTTACACAATGGCGGCTGAAATCATGCATAGCGCTAAAACCCTAGGCATACTTCTGACTGCTAGGTTATGTACGCAGCAACATTTGCATATAAGAAAATGTGACCAGCACCAGTATCATTCATAGCTACTATTGACAATCAGACATCAGCTTCATTATTTGGTCTACATAGATAAGATTCCTAATTGATGTGACGAATGGCAGCAAAGATCTGATTCTCTCTGTGTAACACTGTAGACCCATTCCGCAGTGCTATCTCTTTCATGGACAGATGCGGTTAAACTCGGAAGCAGAGATGTTCGGGACATCCGAGGGGAGGATATCATGATGATCGGGGGAGGAATCGAGATGGGCATGGCGGGGGAAATCAAAAAGCTGCTTACAAAGTGATTGGATCGGCAAAATCCATGATCGCTCACCACATCAAGCTTTCTTCATGTAAAACAATAGCCCAGTAGACCCTTTCAAAAGACATTGTTTCAGATAATGACAAGGTTGGGATGGACCACAGAAGCTTTAAACCTCCCATCATCTCTGAAACCTGACAGCTTCTCCAAAAATAATGTGCGCTTAAAAAGCCAGTGTCAGAGGTATAAAGGTGTTGTATGTCTTCCACGACACTTTTCAAATACACAACAGCATTATTTATTCACGAAGAGAGGGTTTAGCGTCTCATTAAATTGATCCATGTACTTTTTATTTCTCTGCTGTCTGTAGGATATTCCATTGCTGTCATATCAAAGCTTTGCGCCTCTGTTTTTTTTTTCTTACAGAATTTGAATATTCCAGCTCTCCTTTACACTGTGTGAATATGTCATGATGAATAAACCCATAACAATGTTTTAAAATGATGTTGATTAAAATGTTACAATTGTAATTAGAATGGAATAAGGTTAATAATGTTAACCTTAATGCCAAGACTGGAGTTTGGGGTCAACATCGAGGAAGTTGATATCTATAGGTTAGAACTTTTTATTGCTAAACACCCACCTCTGGGTGTCCGAACGGCAGAGTCGCTCGCTGTCTTCAAACGCAGACTGAAGACCCACCTCTTCAGAGAATACTTGGGTGAATAGCAGAGTGTTCACCCTATTGACTTGTGTTTAGTGTCTTAACTTAGAGGTATCTTTGAATTTTAGCCTATTCAAACTAGCTGAGGTTATTCTTAAGTAAATAGCAAAGCACTTTTGTAAGTTGCTCTGGATAAGAGTGTCTGCTAAATGCCGTAAATGTAAATGTAAAAAATGGAGGCGTCTAGTAAAAGCAACCACTCCACAAACTGTTGTCTGTGGGGCTGTTGTGTGCTGAAGCACATAGTGCATAATAATCACCTTATTTGTGTTGCATCCCTCACTGTCCCAAAATGCCTCTGGAAGCAACATCACCACAAACACTGGAAGTGCGGAAGTTAAACAGGATCTGTTTATCAAAGAGAGTCTGAGGGCATGTAATACAATAATGTCAATCTAAATATTACTTCTCTCACTCACTTCTTATGCCTCCTATCGATTTTCTTATTTCAGTTGTGATATCCATTCAAGCTGGGAATGCAACAGCACCAACATGACATCTATTTACGTACATCTGTGTTAGTATCATTTATTACTATTAGTTACCACAATCACAGACAATGCTAATATAACATTAAGCAATATTAGTCACAGATGGAGATGATGAATCCTATGTCTTGCAAACCTTGTATCTCCAAAATAGCAACTTTACAGGAGAAGGAAAACACCTTCTCAACTTTCTAACTGAAGTCAAGGTAAATAGGTTTCATTCTAAATCATTTTAGAGCCTTTCGATTGGTCCATTTCTCATGACATGCTGAGACAATGTAAAGAACAATTACCAGATTTGCGTTATGTCAAAAAGTAAAAAAAAAAAATAACTGACACTGATGATATGAGCATAAAGTTTAAGTGTTGTGAAGGCTGCTGTTCTCCAAACAGTGAACACAACATGTTAGACAGTTTCCTCTCTGGAAAAGTTTTATTTTACTGGGGCAAGGAACAACAAAAATGCTTAATATTGAATATATCCGTAGTAGTAATACTGATCAATTTAGTATATTTTTATTACAAATATTTTAAAATCATGTTTTCATTACCAAATAATTATTATCAGGGAGATACTACTGGTGTATGTATTTGTTGAAGAAGTTGTAAATCTCACTGACACCCCACCCCCCCACCGGAAAATGACACCTATAGGTTAGATCGAACTTGTAAAATGACCCTTTCAAAAGACATTGTTTCAGATAATGACAAGGTTGGGATGGACCACAGAAGCTTTAAACCTCCCATCATCTCTGAAACCTGACAGCTTCTCCAAAAATAATGTGCGCTTAAAAAGCCAGTGTCAGAGGTATAAAGGTGTTGTATGTCTTCCACGACACTTTTCAAATAAGAACTTGTAAAATGCTCATTTTGGAAATACAAAGTTTTAATCCATCAGTGGTTTGTGTTTGTAGCATCCTATAGAGAGGGTGAAAGAAAACAAAAGGTTTTAATTGAGATGTTTTAATTGGCAGATGCATCTTCTTGCTTGCTTGAAGATGCTTTTGTCTCGAACACCAATCATAGTGGCACCTCCATGCATGGCTAATTATTTCGGTGTGGTGTTGTACAGTCACTTGGCAACAGGAATAGCACCCACCAACTGTTGATTGGGTGAATATGACACGATACTAAATGTTTGAGTCTAGAGCTATGTGAAAGGTATCTAATTGTGTGTCTGTATGAGGGGTTCTGGAGGGTGGGGGAAAAGAGGGAGAACGAGAAAGAAAAGGGGAGAGTGAGAAAGAGAGAGAGAAAGAGAGAGAGAGAGAGAGAGAGAGAGAGAGAGAGAGGGAGAGAGAGAGAGAGAGAGAGAGAGATAATGCAACATTGTATTGCTAATATGTCTTCTTGCGTCCTGTATGTGTGGGTAAGCCGTGGTGTGAATGCTCGTATATGGACCATGTCCACATTGCCAAGGGTGCTCACTGTATGCGTGTTTATCTGTGTTGGGTCAGATATTCTATAGCACTATCAGCACAGTGCAGAAAGTCTTCATCTCAGTGTTCCTCTGTTCGTGGCAGACAGATCCAGGCGTCTGTCCTTCACCGTTCATTGTGCCGGATCTGGTGGCACAGGGAGGACTCCAGTACAGATGGGGATTATTTCAAACTGAGCTCCATTCTGTGGCCAGCTGCCTAATACACTGTGGCTCTCCAGATGCTCTGTCTCGAGTGTTTAATTCCGACCTGTTTTCATGCTAAATATTGCAGATGTCACATAGAGCAGACAGGTGAAATGATCCAGTTTCAGAAAATAAGTGTGTGTGTGTTTTCATTGTACATTGTTCATATTCATAAAGAATGATGGATGGGTGGATGAATATATGTACAGACAGATAGATGGATGGATGGATGGATTGATGGATGTAAAGTCTGTGAAGCACCACTGTGAGAATGGACAGAGTAACACAGCAGGTATCAATGTGAAGGCCTTGGGTAGATATACATATGTTTCATTGTTTTATTTGGGTAGTGGGTCACTGTCCTCACTGCAGTATCACTGACATGCTGGTGGCAGGTTATTGTGAGTTGCACTGGTGTGAGTGGATCGGACACTGCAGTGCTGCTGAAGTTATATATCATATTTGTCTTAAACGCAGATAAATAGACAAACAAACAGGTAGCAGACATTTTATTTGCTTTGCCAGCCATATAGGTTTGATGTGGCTTTGTCTTTTCCACCATCTTATTGCAGTTTGACAATGAGCAACTGATTCAACATGTAGCTATAGCAAAGTTTTGCCTGGGGCAGCTTGCACGACTGAACCAAACAGACAAACACAGCTGAAAAACCTTTTTGATGCCTCGGCACAGATGCACACTGCTTGTTGTATGTCTCCTTGGCTTTGTCTGTTGTGTCTGATGTGATTTCATCTAACTCCGCTCCTAAACAGCAGCAACGAAAATGGTTATCTTACAGTCATCTAAATGCATCTAAATGAGCTGCATTTACATCTGCCAAGGATTTTCAACTCTGTCTTTTTGAGCAAATCTAAAGAAGAACACAGCATACATTAATGGAAGGCCTTCCTTTCTGCGCATTTGGTTTTTTGGTGGCGCTGTGGAATCCTGTTACGAGAATCTTCTGGTGCGAGATATTTCCATCACGGTTGCGTTCTGCCTTGACGGATGTGTCCCTGCAACTTAATGATTTCAGATGCATGAAATACAGGCAAGGAAAATAACAGCAATAAACCAAATCTGTTCAGCTACACATTCTGCTGGGCACTAGCCTTGCAACCGAGGCATTCTTTGGGAATACGCAAGACAAGTGCATGACATAGAGGCAGCAATTATTTTGTGTGCAGAGAGGCTTCATAACTCAATAAGAACACAGCTGTGAATGATTTATTCTTCTGTTCGCAGAAGCGTAGACATAAATCAGCCGCCTCACCTATCCTTTTCTCTTATTTATGGCTGCTGTTATTCAGAGGCTGTCCTGCAGGGTAATCAATATCCTTAATTTTAATTACATTTTACTACTAGCTACTCTGTGTCAAACAGCATGTTTGTAGTAAAAATGTTAATTAATGCCTTGTTAGGTTGAGCGATTTGTGGATTAGCCTGGGTTTAGGCAGAGAGGGGTTCAAAGGGTGACTGACAGCAAGGAGTGGAAGCTAAAATATTTTCTGTAGACTTCTGTGTACAGTATTTATTGTATTTAAGAGTGGAAGGTATTTTGCATAATGGACACTTTTTACTTTATCATCAGTGACAATGACAAAATATTCAAAAAAGTAACACAAATCTTCTATTTAAACTTAATTTAAACCAGGTGAAAAATCACCCGCAACTCCCAAGAAACTCCCAAAGTACCAAACACTGGACAATTAGCCTCAGCAGGTGGGTAGCCATGTTTGCTGAGTGTCCTCATATTTGCTCAGAGCAACATATTTCAAATGAAAGACACTCTTTTGTTTATTGTTTGGATGGTGGAGGGGAGCGTCTAATCCCAAGGCTGGGAGAATTAACACGGAACTGGCCGCCATGCCTGTCTAATCCAGGACTTTACACCCAGGAAGAAACAGAACGCCAGCCAAAGCAAGGGCAAGCCAAAGATAGCAGGCAGGACTGCCACCTTCATCTTTTTGATGTAACTGCCATCTGTTTATGCTTCTTTCATATTCTTTCCAATTCCCAATGTTTCCTTATGGCGTCCTTATGTTTCACGAAGACTGAAAAAGGACTGTCTGTACAGTGAGGTCCAAAAGTCTGAGACCATGTTGAAATCTTCATTTTCTTCTGGAAAGCATCAACAGGAAGTTTTAAAATGCTGAACGGCCTATGTACGTCATGTTAAGATTGATCAGTATTGTGTATCAGTCTAAACAGATGTTGAGACACCTGTCAGGCGAATGTGATCTACTCATCAGAGGCTTTTGTCCATGCCAGATTGAACACATGCTTTCGTCAAAGCAAATCGCAAATTGTCATGCTTACATAAAAATAGTATTACATTAAAAAATCATCCACGATAAAAGCATTTTCACTAGTGCTGTCTAGTACTGTATGCGTATACAGTATATCTGCATGGAAACACAATATTTCTGCCTAGCATATCTGCATTCTGAAGAAATGGAGAATATTCAACCCAATCCATGAGTTAATAATTTTTGTACCATTCACCTAGGTCCTAGTATTAATATAACACTAATTATTATTATTATTATTATTATTATTATTATTAGTAGTAGTAGTAGTAGTAGTAGTAGTAGTAGTAGTAGTAGGATGATGATGAGAAGTAGTCTAACGCATTATATGTTGCATTATTTAAAAATCTTTGAAAAACATAACTACGGTTGTAATATCCACAAAAAGCAGCTACAGAAAGCCTTTTTAATTTTTTTTAAGACTGTGCATATTCATTACTACTGTGTGCAAAGTTTAGTTTATTTATTTAGTAATGAAGGGAACTTATTGACTCAACAGTGGAAATGTTCAATTAATAATACAATACATGCAAAACATTTACATTACAATTACATTTAAGACATTGCAGACAAGCAAATGCTCGTATCCAGAGCGACTTACAAAAGTGCTTCACTGTTTACTCTAGGAAACAAAAGATACCTCTAAGCTTAGATACTACTGGACTACTGAACTACTGAACTACTGAGAGATGGGTCTTCAGTCTGCATTTGAAGACAGCAAGCGACTCAGCCAGAGGAAGTTTATTCCAAAACAGAAACCAGTTGCTTAATATAATCCTCCTTTCCCTTGGTAATGCATGTCTATTAGCAGCAATGAAATGTCGTACTGCAAATCTAGTGATTATACACATATTGTTTTCTAAAGTGCTTAGTACCTAGTAGTTAGAAAACATACAGTCTCTGAGCACTTTATTAGGAAAACATCACTTTGCTATAAAAAGCAGCCTACATTTTTTTAATGACAAGGATTCCATAATATGTCAGAAACATTATTTTGAGATTTGAGATTATTTTGTTCCTTATTGGCATGATTGCATCACACAATTCATGCCGCTTTTCCAGGTCCCACCACATCTCAATGCTGCTCTATTAGATCCTGTAAATGGAAAGGCCCTTAAGGATCTCTGACCTCAGTGTCTTGTTCATGAAACCAGTTTGAGTTGACTTGAGTTGCTTTGTGACATGGAGCATTGTTGTGCAGGAAGTAGCCGTTAGAAGATAATTAAATCGTGGCCATGAGAGGATAGCCATGGTCAACAACAATATTAAAATAGACTTTGATATTCAAGCAATTGATGGATTGGTATTTAACTACCAGGACTATTGACACAAGGCAAGTTGGGTCCATTGTTTCACGCTGTTGGCATTAAATTCTAATACTACTATCTTTGTTCCTCAGCTGACTTAGAGATTCGTCAGACCAGGCTACAGCCTTTGCCCTCAACTTTCTGTTCCTGGCTGACAAAACTGGAACCTACCAGTTTTGAGGCATGTGGTCTCCTACTCTTACTTGGGGAACACAATGCACAGTGCCTGTTCTTCTGATAGTGTATGGTAAATATTAGGTGAATAAGAGCAACACCATTATCATCTTTCCTGGAGCAAGAGCTTCCTATCAACTACTCAAAAACAAGTACGTACCTGTAAATGCTTCTGTTTTTCTGTCCTTCTGTATAACCCTTTAAAAGCCCATTACAAACTTCTATTACCAAAGAATAGCCACACCCGTTTGTACAGAAGTGCATGTAGTTACCGAGTAATAAGCCTTTCTGCATTGAGGGTTGTATTACTAACCTTAAAAAAAAAAAGTTGGCACAGTGGCGTTGGTGTACTACATAACCCTCCGGCAAAGCAGGTGGCAGTATGTAGAACATAAGCTGTAACATCAAACTGCATCCGTCGACAGAAGAAGAAAGCCCATTTCACTCCAGACGCCATAAACAGGGCTGAAGAATTTATGCCTTCGTGAAGAGCCTCATTTGTGGTGGATAAATTTCTCATGCCTGATAACAGATAAAAGCTGATGGTGCAGACTGTGCAACACAGAAAGGTCTTAGGGCTGTTTCTTTGTCTTTCTTAGGAAATACTGGAATATTTTTACAGGATGTGAGAAATGGCACAAGCCACTGGCCAAGAAGATCAGTCAGGCACTATCATTACAGTAAATCATCACAGGAAACACTCATTCCTAATGCATGCTGTGTGTGTGTGTGTGTATGCGGGAGAAAGATAGAGAGAGAGAGAGAGAGAGAGAGAGAGTGAGAGAGGTAAAAGGAGAGAGCTCCTCAATTCACACTCTTAAAATGGTTCAGCTTAGTCTGCTTTGGCTACATTTATATGTTAATACATCACTGGAGTCTATCTGAATAGAAAAGACACATACATGATATCATGATATGATTCAACTTTGCTCGAAGCCAAAAAGACTTTGTTATAGGTGCATACACCTCTGTCTGGGGAGAAAATGGGAATAGACCTGGGTGGATAGGCAGAGAATAGCTCAAGTGTATCTTTGTTAGCCAGTAAAAAAAATGAGAGGAGGATTTGAGGCTTGTTCCCTTTTTAAGCTGAGTGATCTCAGGCTGAGTTTTTGCCATAAGGGCTGGAGAAACAGACAATGTCTACAGTAGATCTAAATCGCAGATTGTGGCTACTCCACTATCCGTTCTACCTCCATACCCATCAGATGTGACTAAATAGATCTAGTCATCCCTGGTAAGGCACCTTCTCAATATTCTCTGACAAAACGGTAGAACCGAGGTGGCTCGGGTGAAGCCCATATCTCTGGTAGAAGGCTTGGCTTAACGCTCCTGAAAGGTGATAAGATGATGATTATGGCTTCAGTCCACTTCCTAACATCATCCAGAAGCATAACGGAGGTGCTGTGGCGTGAGGTGTGGAGGTGGAAAAACACTGCATTAAAAAGAAAAGGTAAACCAAAAGGTAACCAACAGTGAGACAGCTAGTGACAAACAGACAAGCATACAGCTTGTTTCAGCTGGAAGTCATGGAACTTCAGCATGTTTGGATAAATTCTCACAACAATGCTTTACAATCTACTGTAAAGAAAAGTGAGGCCTGTTACTGCTACTTTTATTAACTTTGTTAATAAAAAAAAGTGAAATTCTGGGTGAGGAGGTGTCTATGTAGTCTTAAACTTATAGTAAATGCTGGATACATCTGAGAATAATTATTAAATGGAGTGATCAGTAGCCTAGTGATGGGGTGTGAGCCATTAACCATGAGGTTGTGAGTTCAAATCCTGGTTGTGCCCTCCTGAGAAAGACACTTAACCCCCAGCTGCCCCAAGCAGTGCTGCAATGCTGGCAACTCATTCCAAGGTATCCACTTAATCAATAAGAACGCTGACATGTGAGCCTACTTTTTTTGTTTTTGTTTTTTTTGCTGCTCTGCTGCAAAACAATGACTGGAGTGTCCTGCATTTACTACAGGAGGCCAGGTGAGGCAGCATTGAATCAATAATTGTAGACCAATAACCTGAACCTGAGTCTGAAGTGTTGAGGAGCTTTGGCATAAAGGCATTATACCCAGCGCTGATACTACTGACGGAAAAAGGTACTGCTCAGGTTTTCTGCTCAGCTCTGGGAATGATGTTACAGCTGCACATCAGATGGTTGTAGAGAATGGGTAATGTCCATTTTGTGTAGTCCAGGATAGACCTAACCGACCCTTTATGTTTCAGTGTCTTACAGCATAGCACATACATTGCAAAGCTGATAGTAGATTTTTTCAGCTCAATGGTAAGTCCCTCTGCCCAGAAAGAAGGATAAATCCATAGCCAGTGTCAAGTTTTGAGCTACAGCACAGTTGCCTAAAAAGCGCTAAGCGTAGTCCTCACGCACTCCTGCTGTGATGTCATGGACGGTGTGATTTTTAATAAGACCCTCATCCTTTGAAGATCTTTTGCAAGCGTCCTCACTTACGTTGAAACAACGTGCCACGGTTCAAAATGCTCTTTGATCTATCCCAGCTTTGCTACGCAATGCAATAACTGTCCGAGGTGGGATAGCAGGAAGAAAACAGAGAGTGGAGGGAAAAAAAATGCTCTACAATCTTCAGGCTGGATTGACTTCTTTTTCACTTTCTTCAAGTCCTTCCTATAGTGTTTCTGGAATTCTATGTGGGGTAGGGGCACTATAGAGGCCCTCGCTTATGCATGTCAAATATGGAAATTTGTTGGCTGAGGGGAATAGAGCTCAAGGTTAAACAATTCTATAGACAGCTGCAAATTTCATGAGGTAGAATGCAAACCTTCAATGTCAGTCATTTTGTTGCGACCGGAAAAGTAAAACGGCACGGCTGGGCTTGCTCCCATGTCTGTGTTTATCCGCTGGCAGAACGTTGTTCTTTCTATTTATTTGTGCCTGTTATGGCAGTTTTTATTGACTACTTTTTTGTCATTAATTTCCTGGTGTCTTTTTAAAGCCTGCCCTGGACAGTGCCCTTTGTATTATGGTTGTGTATTAAGCCTGGAACACATCTATCTCCTGCCAGTGCAAACGCATAGGCCCTGTTGAACTCTGTAGTCATCCGATGAGCTGCTCATCTCTTGTGGCTGGACCTCTGCACTGTTATTACAGAACGATCCTGCAACCCTCTATCCCCCCCCAACCCTCTATACCCCCCACCTTCACCTCCACTAATCCTCCATACTGACTCCCCCCACAACCCCCCCTTTCTCTTCCCCTCCTTTGCTTGCTCACCTGTGAAGGCCCAGCAGATTGCTCTCTTTCTCTCTGTTGTCTCTGCAAGTCTATTACAGTGCAGTCAAACGCTGCCATCTCTGCCACCACTCACTGAGACAGATCGCATTCGCACAATGCCATCCTCACACACTGACTTTTTGTGTCCTTAAGCTTATTAGGCCAACAGAACTTAATATTCCTTATTTTCCCATCTCTTTCTTTCCACCCGCCATCCAGTAATTCCTTTTAGAAGGATGTTCTTGGCACTTAGGGGACCAAGAGTAATACTAAACCATTGGTTTCAGTTGACCATGTCCTTTTCTCTGCAGAGTAGCCTCTAGAGGAATGATGATGTCTTCTTATTGGAGAGCAGCGTTTTGTCTTGCGCTAACTGCCCTTAGCCTCCTTGAGAATGGCGAACTTAATATTGATGCTCTCTGGCCCGGTTCAAACGATCTAAGTGATCTACAAGTGTATAAGCCGTCCTACCACAGCAGCTCCATCTGTGTCACCACATTTACACCTCCATTCTTCCTCATAATGAAGTCCTCAGGCAACTCCCATTATTCCAGCCTTTCCCTCTCCCTCTCTCTCTCTCTCTCTCTCTCTCTCTCTCTCGCTCGCTCCATATCAAGAGTCTTCCCTCTGTTTAATTGCTTGAAGGTCAATGACAGTAATGTGACAACTTATTAGAAGCTGCGTTCGATGGCATCGTTTTTTTTTGTTTTTGTTTTTTTTTACTGCAGTGCTCGCTTTCCAGGCAATTACCAAACATGATTTTTATTAATTTCATGGTTCACTAAAAATCAGACACTAAAAATAGGTGAGAAAGATAACGAAATCCCTCTCTGTATTGGTGCCTGCTATTGATTTCTTTACCAGTAAGTCTCACAAATCAAAAGCCATCCTGCACGCTTCAGGTCAAAATGTCATACAAGCACATGAGAGTGTGTTGTATATGTGTATCAGTACTGTCTATCTATAGATTTCATTTGAAGTCTCCAAGCAATTAGGCTAGGAGACAGTCGATCTCCAAGAATCCAAACACAGACATATGAAAGCCCTGAAAGATGGATCGTGGCACCTGGACTACCAGGTGTTGCTGCTTCATGTCCTATTATTGCTGCTTTTATCTACTGAACGCTCCTTCATCTCCTGACAATGGGAAAGTGTCAAATCAAGTCCTCCACATGATTGCCTATACCCGCAAGCGCAAGAGCCGCCTCTGACTGCGTTCCAAAATTCGGAGTGAGACAATGCCACGTCTTGCCAAAATGAGAGGGTGTTGCTTGAAACCATTTGCATAGTAATTAATTACACCTTGTCAAAAAAACGAGGCAGACATGTTGGAAAACAATCCAAATAAATTAGACTAATAAAGACAAAACCATCAGCCAACCAGGAGAATCTAAGCCTAATTCTCAGCTCTCCAGCAGTCTGCTGCTTCGGCTTCCAAATTGTGCAGCAAATGCTTGAAAGGTACTTTATTAACATCCACAGTGTCTGTCAGGTTTATAATCTCTTTGTTTGTCATTGATTGAACAATTGTTTTCACACTTTTGGATTACAGCTGTTTTGTCACCTAACTGCCAAATTCATTCTGTTTAAGAAATTAAGATAAATGTGAAATATTGTAAATATGATATGATTATATGTAAGTCCACGTATTAAAAAAAGCCACTGGTGAGTTGGAAAAAAAACAAACAAAAAAACAAAGTTATATGTGTCCAGTATGATGAACAGAGCTGTAGATTATTTGAAAATGACTGGACTTTAGGAGCTGTGGAACACCAGCAGAACATCTGTAAGTTCTAATGAAAGTCATACTCAGAGGTGGCCAAGTACATACAATATTTGTTACTGTACTTAAGTAGATTTGTGTAGTATCCCTACTCCCTACATTTTAAAAGAAAAAAACTTTCTTTTAAACTTTTTGTTCACTGCATTTTCCAAACAGAGTTGTTAATTATGCAGTTTCCAATCTGCATAATTAACTAATCATGTGCTGCTGTGATGTGCTGTTAGTGAATCTGAGCTGAGTTTAGGTTTATAATTTGAGTTAAATCATTTCTGAAATGATTATTGTGAAAATAGTTACATATTTAGTGTTATGAACCTGACATTTAAGTCAGAGTTCTGTGAGTAGGTATCAAACCTTTCTGCTGTATTATGTTTAACAAACAAGCTAAATGTGTTCTTAAACCTCCACCTTTATGTAGCCCAGATTATTGTGGATATCTGTCTGGTTCGATCTGAAGAAATACTAAAACAATATATTACTTAAAATAGTGTTAAAATGAAAATTATTTTGCAAATGATTCTGGAGTTCTAGCATAAACCATTATTTGCACTCAGTGTAATGGTTGTGTTCATCCGAAGACCTTTTACTTTTATATTAAGTACATTTAGGAGTGTGTACATTTATCATTTTACTTAAGGGAAAAATGTAAATCATACTTCAACTTTTACAGTATTTTCTGACTGGAATTGGTGTACTTCTGCCACTTCTGCTAATAATGTATATGATAAGCTTACTGGACAAGCAATTAGTTGCATACATCATTTATTTTCTAATACTTGATTTCACGTCCCCTTGACTTAACAACAGTGTTGCTCCTGTCAGGTAAATATTGCTCCAGTCTCTTCAGAGAGCTTCTGTCCGTTTTAGTCCACTCTTCCACTGACTGGAAGACTTTATGTGTGTCTATTTTAGCATTTCACCTGCTGCCAGAGATTGAGGTTGGGGTCTGACAATTTTGCTGTTCAGTCGAAGGGTCCCAGTGTTTCATGTCAATTAAACCACTCTGAAGTTGTCATCCTGGAATGTGAGAGTGACAATGTTTTTTCCCCACAATTTTCTCCCCAATTGAGTAATTTCCAATTCCTTCCCACCATCTCACAAGGGTACCAGCACTGGGAGAGTGAAAGCTAGCATGTGATTCCTCAGAGTCACATAAAGCCGCCAGCCGCTGCATCTTTATGGGATGCTGCTATCAAACATTGCTGGATATCTAAGCATGCATGGAGAAGAATTGCTTAAGTAAGGGGGGGAGTGGGAGGGCCATCCCGGGCATTACTAGGGATCGAAGTAGTGGTCTCCCAATGATAGGGCACTTTGACTGCTCAGCCACTTCGGAGCCCCTGAGAGTGACAATATTGTATTCTGCATGAACACAAGCATGCAAGAACAAAATTTAAAGAAGAGTTGGCTACAAGGGACAGGGATTATGTCAACAGATAGCAAAGCCAGTCTAGATAGCATCAGAGAAGAAGCAATGCATGTTAAAAAGGAATGTCTCCAAGAAGCTTATTATAGTATATGCCCGATTGATTAAAAATACAGATACAATACAATATGTGCATGATTTCAGAATAATACAATGATTTAATTAATGTACGTATTGTATATAAAATACTAAATATGATTCCAAATGTTTAAGCGAAAGTGTGCATTCACTTTAGGTGTGCTGGCACATGAACTGTTAGCATGTAGCATCAGCAAAGTGTTTCATCTGCTTTAATTTTGCCCATAATCATTAGTGCTTATAACAACACACAGCCCAAGAGGCTGACTATTGTAGGTCATTGTAATATCCAGCTTTAACAAGACTCTGGGTATGGTTACATATCAGCATATCAGTGCTGGTAAAATCTTTTGCTGGGCGTGGGGGGGTGATTGACTGTGTGGCAGCGTTTATGGTCCGAGAGCTTGGCAGACTTTACAAGACCAGCCGGCCTTCTCTGGCCCCTGAAATATCATGTTTGTTTATCTCCAGAGAGAATTCATTTTGCTGATTCATTGCTCGCACTAGTTCTGCGATAGCTGAAGGGATTCGATTTCCTCCTTGTTTATTTGCTTCATTTCCCCCCTCCCGTCTGTTTGGAAAGGTGTTTCTCTGCAGACAGAGAAAAGCTGAGGCCTCCCTTGAAATGAGATTAGGCAAGAGAACCAACATGTTCTAATCTGGGGATGCTCTGTCACTATACTGGTTTTAACCCGCTGTAGCTGTAGCGTTTCAACATGGATACTGTAAATGATATGAATAAGGTTAACGACATTTAAATCTGGTTGGTTATGGTCATGCTTACAAGATGAGCTCCCTCTCTTTCTATCAACCTTTCTCTGTCTTTCTCTGTCTGCCTTTTACTCGGTCTCCCTCTGAGGATCTTTGTGGCGTGTGGGCCATCGTTTAAAGATTGCAATTTTGTAGGCCCCACTGTTTAAAGATTGCGAGATGTGATTGTGGAGTGATATGCTTGTGGCGAGGATCATTGCATGGAAATCACAAAAGCAGAAAAAAACAGCCCAGCTCATCTGCTGTGGATAATCTATTTCGACTAATCATAAAGGTTTATGAATTGAGACTCAGTTGATTTGGTATGACCTGAAGTTCATTAAAACTGACATTGACTCACTGTGTGTGTGTGTGTGTGTGTGTCTGGGCATGCGGCAGAGAATATGTATGTGAGTGAGAAAGAGCGAAAGAGAGAGAGAGAGAGAAGGAGAGAGAGAGCTGGGGTGTGTATGTGTGTTAGTGTGATGTGTCTAGGACTCTATGTGTGTGTGTGTGTGTGTGTGTGTGTCTGTGCCTGTGCCCGATCTGGCTCTTCACACTCTTTGCACAGGGCTCTTCTGACTGTGAATTTGATTAAAAAGGGACTGAACCGCTGAACTGCAGTGGTAAGGAATAAAGCAGGCCAAATTCTGCAGATATAATGCTTATATAAATCCCCTTTTTTACTGGTCTGTAATCCCCTCCGGGTCCATAATACTTAGCTGCGGAGCAGCAAAAGTGTTGGGTTTAGAAATAGTTGTGGTGTCCTTATGCCATAGTCCCTTAGAACTAAAGGGTGCCTTCAGTATTACCGCAGCGGCGCAGGACTGGCCCTTTTTTCACCTCATCTCTGCTGTTTTTCACACATCTGATGTGCAATCAGGCTCAGAGACACCCCGCTGGTGTGACAGCTAATGGAGAGGCCACTAAATCAGGAGAAAAAGGGCCCTCGCTCCCCATAAAGAGGCCACTTAGATCAGCTTCACCTGCAGATTACATTTGGGTCGCATGCTCCCTGCTCTGGGCCTCTGGATTACTTCTTATTGCCCAACAGGAAGCCGTGTGCCAGGCTGAGCACCATGGGAGATTTATCCTGTGGGAGCATGACTTTCTGAGCGTTTGTCGAACCCCACCTCTCTACCTTGAAGAAAAGGGAAGATGAAAGGACACATCAGACTGTACCTTTCTTTCTTTCTTTCTGTCTGGGAAAGAAAGTATGTTGTGCCTCTTTAATCGCTTTCACTTTAAAAAGCTAATTTCCCCAACATGGTTAGTTGAACCTCTGTTCCCATCCATCATGAGAAATCACTTTGACAGCTGCTCGTATTTTATGTGACAAGTGTTCCAGTCCAGGTTCAGGCAGCAGCTTAAATTTCCAACTCATTCGGCTTGGTTAGCACTGGGTTTTGGATTTGATTATCTGATTTCTATTCCATTTCTCAGAGGCCTGTCCTGAGTGGTGCTGTGTGTATACAGAAAAAGACGTTCGCCGAAGCAAATTAGAATAAATGGAAGGGGAGCGGCTTGATTTTCAATCCAAATGACCGTTTACCCCTCAGCTGACCTACAGGCAGAGAGCGGTGACGATTTAGCGTTTAGCTAAAGTAGGATTATGGATTTCCAACAAATAACCTGGATTAGTGTGACATCCTCTCAGGTTACATTTGTATTCATGGTGTCTACAGTTTATGCCTTTAAGGGCAATTAGTCCAGCTGTCGTCTGACTTCCCATCCATAAACACACTGCCATTTACTTCAGCGGCCAAGCTCTGTTGCTAATTAATAAATGTGATTGAAAGGCAAGGTACACTCTTTAAAATAAAGATGCTTCGCTTGAGCAACGACATAGAAGAACCACTTTTGGTTCCCTAAGGAACTTTTTTATGGACGTTTCTTAAACCTTCTTAAACTCCACAAAACTGCTGGTGGATCAAGACTTGAAGTCTCCACTTCCACAACAATTCAAACAAACACTTTGTGTGCCTTAAATGCCTGCTTTTGCCTGGTCAAATGGAGCTTCACACATACAAGGAAAACCTCTTGTGGACCTTTTTAGAACCTTTTACACCAAAAATGTAGGGTTGCACTCTTGTTAAGGCTCAAAGAACTGTTTTTTAGTTCTTTCTAGAACTTCTTTTCCTTCAAAGCAAAACATATGTAACTGTGTTTACCTAATGAAGGGTTAAATGGTTCTTTGCATTGGTGGAAAACATGTATATGGTTCTTTATAGAATCTGTGAAAAATGGTCATGTGGAGTTATCACGTAACTTAATTTTGGGAGATGGACCACACCCTAACTCCCCCTCCTCGGCCATATATATATATATATATATATATATATATACCTTCCTCTCCTAATACACCTTTGTGTTGAACAACATCACCCACACCCACCACTCCACCTCTAAGCCATATCCACCATATCCACCTCTAAGCTATCCCAGGACTCCAGCCCAAACTCTTGCTCCAGCTCCATGGGTGTGGTCCATACTTGCAAAATAGCTATATAGCACCTGGCAATAGTCTACTGTCGTTACAAGTCAAAGAACCCCTTTCACTACTATATAAAGTCTGTTTTGCTTAGCGTGTAGTGTATAATTTAAGAATATATTTTTTTATGAGATGAAGTATAAAGAATCTTCCACATAATATAAAGATTCTATACCAGTTAAATCCATTCATTGTTTATACATCCAAGCCAAGACCCATTTAAGAACCTTTTTATTCAAGAGTTTAGAGGTCCGTTCCATGCAATAAAATCCTAGTGTCTTCAGATTGTCTATTGATGTGACAGGTTGTCTCATTTAATTATTATTTCCCATGTCTTAAATGATTTTCAGTCTTAATCCTAGCACTGTCATCTTTCTGGGGAGATAGAGACAAAGAAAGAGACAGAGAGTAGTAGAAGCATCTGTTGTGCTTACCCATAAGAGATTGAAGAGCGATCATCTCTCCAGCAGGTCCCTCCAGAGAACTGATAATTGAATAATTGCAGTTATTGATATCTGTCCCCACAAAGTTGGACACCACAGGGTCCCTGCACTTGTTCTCACAATTAAGTGTGATTAGCTGAATTAGAAAATGAGGCTTTTTATATTTAAATGGCTTCTGTGGTTATCCTTTAAAAGGAGAGCTGTCATTATGCTCCCACTAGTGCCTGGTCTAACTGAAACTGTGCAGCCTTCTTGAGGACCTGCATGCAGTAATACAGAAGCACACATACTAAATCGGCTCTTTCTTTGAGAGACTGAACCTGATGCATATTTAACTTATTATTTAGGGGCCATCTATTTAAGGTTTCATTGAAAAGTTTAATATTCATGCTCAAATTCTGGCATGCAGGTCACAGACTCCAACTTACTGTATTTTTAATCAAACTTCCTTTAATTTACCTTTCTTTTTTGGACTGCAGAGCTGTGGCTCAAGAGTGAATTAAGGGTAACATTAAGATATGCAGAATGTATTAAGAAGTGGGATTCATCATCCGATGAGGCTGGAGAAGCTTTACAGGATGTTGGCAAACCATTCTACCTAGCGTGATAGACTATTTTTACCACACAAAACTAAAAACACCAAAATGTTGAGTGTGTTCAGTTCAGTGTTTCCAGTTAGATGTAGGGGCCCAGGTCTCTAAAGTTGAAAAGTGCTTTTGTCACTTTTCATACAATACTATCAGTGGTCTTTTAAATATATATTCTTGAAAGCAAGTTATGATGATGGTGATGATGACAAAGTTGGAGCTGTTTGTCTCTCCGCCTGTGAAGAACCATAGAGCGATGCCATCAGCCAGCTCCAGTCCTGTGCCTGCTACCTCTGCCAAAAGCAGTGATGGCCGCCATGTTTATCGAACGTGACTGAGATAAATTTCACAGTAGAGAGCCTTCGCTGTTTCGCCGTCCTGGTGGGAAGAGCTGACAGCATCGGTGACATTAAATTATTTCATGGGGTAATTAGGCTTGTGTTTGGGTAGACATGCCAAGCCCTTGCCCAACCGCAGGCAGGACAGAACTGCAGACCCAACAGAAAGTTCAACTTCATGTCAGCTGCTTTAGAAAAACTTTAATCGCCCACAGGTCTCCTGAGTTTTACTTGTTGCACTTTTACTTTAAAATGTCAATGTTTTCTTTAAATTTAGTTGCAATGTCTTAACAATCTGTTTATAATGGCCATTATAGACATATTTCATCTCAGACATGAGTTTTAGAAATCTCAATTTAGAGTAATGCTTATGCAAGAAGTGTAACATTTTTTGCAATGATTTACCCTTCTTGGTTATTGCTGTGCGTGATCCACGTAGCATCACTGTCACACTAAAACCATTACATACACTGAAAAAAAGGGTAATGACCATGTCATTTATTTAATTTGTATTTTTAGGTTTGGTCTAATGGACACATATGACTTCCGATTCAAACCTGTTTTGTAAAGTTTATCCAGAAGCAAATCACATCCCCCTTATAATTTTACTTCAAGCCAGAGGTTGTAATGTCTTGAGATCACGCCTCATTAAATTTACTGTACACCATTATTTCACTCCAAAAGTGATGTTCCAGTCTTTTAGACAAGTTGAGACTTCAGACGTGTGTTTGGGAGAATGCTTGCTTTCCATAAAACATATGGTTAGTGGCAGGATAGAGAGTTAATAGTTAGTTTGCAGGCTGTCTTTTGTTTTAATTGCGAGTTAGCTTGCTAGGTGTAAGCTGTTTTTACCAAAGTCAATGATGTCTGTTGTACCTAAAACTGGAAATATCCCATGTTCTACTCTTTTTTTATTTAAATGGGATCTGGAAAGTTACTCTGTAAGTCTGTTGCCACTGGCAAACGGATACTGATTGGCCTATCAGTGATTCTAAGGGCCTGTGACTGACAGGGGTCTTTAAAATGTATTAATTGAGTATTTTGGCAAAATTGTCATTTCATATCTCTTCATGGAGCCCTAAATCCAAGGCATCCCCCCTGATTAGGTGTTTTGGACAAGGAATTTTATCTGTCTAGCATGGTATGCTTGTCCAGCCAGGGACTCAAACCCCAGTATGCCACAGTAAAGGTTGTGTTGTTACCCACTACACAACACCAACCCCTATTTTACATTGACATAATTTGGAATGACCAACATCTTTGAAGTGGCAGTATTAAAGTATATGAATATCTTCAAGTAAATATAGTATATTATCTGCAGACTTTTGATTTAACAATTAAATTGTGTTGATTAATATTGTTTTGGATCATAACGACTCATGGAACCTATTGGGTACAAAAAATGTGAGTAAAAGAACAGTTTTTCAGTACCATATAGACCCCTTTTTGCTTAGAGTGTAGAAATATTAAGTTCTGATCCACCTCATGACGTTCTGTAGAAGCTTTTCATCTAGGTGGCAGAATTAAAGATTTACCTGGTACAAATGAAAGTGATTCTCGGCACAATTAGATGCATTAATTTTTCAGCAGACTAAAATGAATGGTTTGCAATGCTGATTTGATGTATTATTGGTATTTCTGGAGGTTATATGTCATCATATTTCATGTAAAATATTTCATGAATATCACAGGCTACTGGATCCAGCAGATTTCTTTTGGCCGGTGGGTAGGACGAGCCAAGTTATTATTCTCTGCTGAATTATTTGAAATCTTGTAAACGCTGATAGATCTCGCCCTTTTTTTGAGCTTAGTAGTCAAATTGAATTTCTTTCTGTAAGCAGGAGGCTTTCATTTTCTTGGGACTGCTGCTAAGACAATGACAGCAACTTGAACAAGCAGTTTCCTTTCCTTTTCGTATTTCCTTCACTGTTCCAGAAACCAGATTCTTTCTGTTAAATGCCCCTTTAGCCACAGTCATATTAAAATGATCTCTAAAAAACTCAACCAACAAAAATAGGAATCCATTGCAACATATCATCACATTTATTATGCAGGAATTGTACATGAATGAGTATTAAGAATATTAAGTGACTTTGAGGACACAAAGATGCAGGAGAAGCCTAATTTTCAATGTGGCTTTGAATTTAGTCAAAAACATTTTGGTTTGCAAAGATAATTTCAGGCAGTGACTTCAGTTGTTTTCAGAGGTGAAGCACAATTTTGTCCTAAATTGAAAATGATTTCAACCATTTATTTCGCCCCACAGGGCAAGCTGTTATGTGCTACTGTGCTGCCTTGCTGTTTATGGTCCAGGGATTCTGTAAATCTAGTGCTTTTAGAGGGTGAATGAAGTCCCTATGTAGTTCTCTGACCTGTTAAGGACTTCATTTTGCCCCCCACTATTTTCTCCAGCAGAGGCAATTGCATTTTAAGATGCTGTTTACATTACAAAGATGCAATGATGTCTTGCAGTCTGCTGACAATGTGAAAGTAGAACAAACTGACACTGACAAAGTCCAGATTGAAATGGTCTGTTTCTACACCATCCACTGTGCAACCATATCCAAGCTGTTCATTAACATCTATGCAAAGTCTGTCCTATTTTTTCCAGTTGAGTAAGTCAATAGATTTTTTGGCAAACACTGACCCAAATTTACACAAATATTTGATGTTCACTAAACTGGGTAATGTATTTCTGGATTTTAATCATATTTACCCTTAGGAGCTGCAGTTATTACTGGTGATAACAAACTTTTGGATGTATTTTGAGGCGAATTATTTTTAACTCATAGTTCATTTGAATAAGTGGAGAAATGTTTATTAGGTTGCAGTGTATAAGAAGAGATATTTTCATTATAACTTGAATTTTAATATGCGGCACAGTTAAACCTACTGTGTAATTTAATATGTATTGATGCCGCATTTAAATATAATAGGAAAACACATAAAAAATAAACGTAATAAAACTTATTATTATTATAATTTTTTTTACTTAATTTAGTCAAATCTTCTAATTCTCATTTAAGTCCTGCATTTCACATAGGTCACGAGTACAGTTTAAGATAAAAAACTAGTACTTGAGCTGCAGCTGGAATATATTGTTTTTTTTAAATCTGTGTTTCTCTCCATTCATTTATTTAAATGTATAAATATAACATATATATTTATATATATAATATATATATTTACTGTTAATTCCCTAAAATACTTGAGGGGAAGGTCCTTCTGACTACAGAATACACTGGTGTTGAATGGATTCAATCTTTTGATTTATTTTCACTTAAAAAGCATGCAATTAGCCTGCTGTATCACTCTAAAGTTATACGCTCTACACATCTATGTCCAATAAAGAATGTACAAGTACATTTACTGAAAACTGTTTTTTTATGTTTATAGCTCTAGAATAGCTTAATGGGCTAACTACCTGCTAAGTTTGAAGTATGAAGAAATCATAAGTTTAAATCTTAGCAAGAGTTTGGTGCTCCACTGACAAATAGAAGCAAACAAAAGAGGCTAAAAGCAATTTCACTTGGAGCATGTTTATTAAGGTTTTTTAAAGCTTAACTTAATATGTAGTTTTGACTAAACTGGGATGCATAACTAAAAATGAGAACATTTGATTAAATTAAATTACATTGACTTACCTCACAAGCACTGTGTAATCACCTCACTTTATCATTTTAAGTTGCTTAAGTTATTTAATAACTACAGTGAATGAATGTACACTCTAAAACCCTGGGTTACTTTTTTAACCCCTGTTTCTAACAGTGTCATTTAAAATAGTCCAGTCAAAGGGTTAGTGGCTGGGTCAAGTGTCAGTGTCCAGGGTCTGGATTCTAGTCACCTACACTGTAAAAAACAGTTAAATGAATGGCTGCCAGAAAATCCTAAAAAAAAAAGTCCAATATTGTAAATTAAATTTAGTGTAAAAACGTCATTGTTTTATAGGCTTCTCTTGAATTATTATGATCAAACAACTTTCAAAATAAATCACAACATTAAAAGCTCTGCAGCAAAACTAACCATGTTACAAATATCTTGTGGAAGCATGAGCAAGAATGCTGTATCAAACAGCCATCACAGACTCAGACAACACTGAGACTAGACCATCATATACCCTACATAAGGATAACTGAGAGAAGGTAGCCCCAGGGAAATGAGGGTACACTCTGACGGTGTCAGTGACTGAAGGACACGCCCTGGATACAAACAGATAGTGCCAGGAGCCAATGGGAAAGAAATGTGTTGTCACTGACAACAGTTATTTGTTCTTACAGCCTTCAAATATACAATTACATTAAACAAAACATACACAAATCATACGTATATACTCGAGACAACACCCATGGGCATTGGGTTGTAGGGGTGTTGAGGACAACCACACACAGTGATGGTGAGGGAGCAGGGCGGACATGCTCAATATGCCAATAGTTGATGCCAGTAGCCAATGAGAAGTGGGAGTTTAAACAGAAACTGCACTAATATTAGAAGAATGGATGGATTATGGATTATGTGATGGCTCGCTGTCGGTTGTGAGAGCAAGTTACCATTTGCTGTGTGGTTAATGGGTAATAAGAAACCATTAATGCATGATATATAAATAAATAAATACAATTAGCTTAAAAATTAGTTATGGATGAGATGATTTAAACATTCAATTAAGGTGTAATGACTTACACCTTATAATTATTATATACAATATTTAGAACCTAAATACATTAAACTTCAAATGTATTTGATAAAGCTTTGAAGTTAATTGGTCCTATCTAGGATTTGAAATTACATCAGATTCTAAGTACAAAAAACACAACGTTTTGAGTGTCAAATACTTTGTCTGTTGAACTTAAATTTAACTCAATGCAATATTACAAATTACATATTACATATTACAAAAAACTGACTTTTGAGGCAACAAATAATTTAGTATGCTATGAACCTTAATAAGCACTTGACACTCAAATATTGTTGTCATAGTCTCAAAGCTCTTTCTGATTAATAGAAAGTGTTGTATTTTCTCAACCCCAACTTGGTAATTTTAACCATATGTCTGCACTTTATTTTTTAATATTAACTGTCTACCAAACACTGACAGCACAACTACATATTAGCACTACAACATACAGCTAACCACATGATTACATGGCATTTACCATCACATAAAGCATGACTGGCTACCTAAGATGAGATAGCACTGGGACAGAACTGCACACTGATGGTGATTATCAATGACTGAAGGACACACCCATTATACAAATAGGTGGTGCATGGAGCCAATTGCTCAATCAAACCCTACAGGTGAGTGTATATTATTAAAACATTACTTGGAATTTGTTCAGAAATGATTAAACAGTGCCTATCTATTTCTGATGTAGTTTTTAAACTTGCATGTCACTATCACTATCCAGTTGCCAGTGGTAACAGACTAAACTCTTTTAATAATCTCTTTTAACTAAAGTCCATTATTGTAAGTTGACTCAACACTTAAAGCTTCCAGTAGAAGGTATACAATGACCATAAAAGTTTATCTACTTCAAATAGTTGAGTAACATGTAGGAACATACAGTTTTACGTACAAAAGAGTTAATTTATTTAACAGAGCTATAAGTGTGGGTCTCCTTATCGTTTCTTTATTCACTTCAGTACAGCAAAAGATAGCGTTGTTTAGATTGATGCTACTATTGTACTTGTAATAAAATGTCAGTATTATTCTTCACATTTTAAAAATAATTTGTGTAGAGTCTCTAGAGCCAAACACAATATATATTTTTTTTTTATCACCAGTCTTAACAGGAATTACTAATAAAATAAGTAAATAATAAGCAACATAGTAGGACTAAAACCAGTAAAAAGTGTAAAAATTTAACTTCTAAAGCTAAATACATTTAGAAGTGTCAAAATATGTCAATAAGTTGACACGCAAAATTAACTGCTTCTTGGAAATCAAGAAGCAGTTCAGAGTGAAACATACAGCACAGTTTTTAATGTGTGATCAGAGACTATCAGAGAGGTGACTTTCGGGTAGTACCGTGGGGGAGTGTTCTCCCTGAGGCCCAACCAGATTTTATCGATATTGTGATAAATGTGTGTCTCTGTGACAAGTTGGTGGCCAAGAGGCTGTTTACTTAAAAGGAAATCTCTGTTGGAGTAAAGGTCAAGTTTCTCCTCTACCTTGGGATCTTGGAGAAAATTGCTTTTGCCTTTTAGAGGTGCTACAGGGAAGACAGGATGATGACAAGGATGGAATTCATATAGAAAACCTTTACATCATGGCCATTATAACTCTTCTTTCAAAGGATAGGCTTTTTAGAGCACATTTTATTCAAAAATATGTTTTGCTTTTTATACAAAATATGTACTAGGGTTTTAACACAATAGTACTATTTGTAGCTGTAAATTTTGTGTGTGCAAGTGCACAAAATATTGGAAAAGAAAAAGTGAAAGAAAGAAAAGTGTGTGTAAGTGACGGCTGACAATAATAGAAGAATTGACCACTACTGAGCACCATCTTAGCTCATCCGAGTTTTGCATTCAAACAAGACAACTGTGAATATGAGAATGGCTGCTCTTTCCAAGTTGATCAGTTTAATGCATGTCTTGCTATACACGTATACAAAATATGGGTGCTATAAAGGCCTCTTTGACCGAAGCCATGGAAGAATTACTGTTGGTTTCATAAAGAACCAGTGTTAACTTCATACTCACACATCTCTGTTTAGTGATTGTTCCTACTTTAAAACACCCACTTTATCTCATCAATGCACTGTCAATCATCTGATTTGTTGGACCAGGTGTATTGGGAGCAAGGGAAACACTCTAAAGTGCAGGGTAGTGGGCCTCTGAGACAGAGTTGAAAAATACTGCTCTATGATATTACTAGAAGAATCGTTTGAAACTTTTATTTTTAAGAGTGTACTTTACTGGATGATAGGTTACCTCCTATATGAGGTCACACACTGCTACAGAGAAACATAGTTCATGAGGTACCTAACTAAACCAAAAACTGCCCTTTTCCCTAATAAATAGATGGAAATTCCAGGTTTTGCACTCACAAGGTGGTGAGACAAAGACTGTAGCAAATAAACCCTGTGGCGCAGAGGCTTGATTGTGGGACCGTTTCATGCGCTGGTAATACAAACAGACTTTGTGAAAGGATAATGCTGGCAGATTGACAGGATGAATGTGCTGTGAAGAGCCCAGGGGAAAGGGTAATTGGAATGAATGAAAGATTTGCATTAAGAAAAGGCAAAGGTGCCGCTTCCCTGCCTAATCGCTTTTCTCTTCAACAAAGAACCTCTTTCCCCATTGAGGTTAAATTAAGCTGTTAAATAGGTTGCAGTGTGTCATTGGCGCTCTGACCTCCTTCCCTCACAAGCTGAGCTTTATGTCTGGTGTGCCTGCTACACGGACTTAAAGCCTGCAGACCAAAGGGTACATGAATGTGATGGCTGTGGAAAGCCTGCCTCATTGAAAAGGCTGTTGCAAAGCCTTCTGGTGCATACCATCTGATGCTACCAAGAAATATTCTGTACACTATAAACACAACTTTTTAGGAGTCAGAGACAGTAGCGCCATACAAGAGGCATCCCAGACAACTGAGAAATGCTTCAAGCAAGGTTAAAAGATGAGCAATTCCATCCACACAAGGTTTTATTTGATGAATGCCGACACGCTAAATCTTTTTTTTTTTATATAAATAGAAGAAAAAACAACACAAATAGATAAGGTTGTTAAGTTTTACAGGGTTGATGACTGGACATCTGACCTTTATAATAGTTCATGTTGTGCATTTTTCTTGTACTTTATTTTGTCCCTGAGACCTTCACATTTTAGTGTCATTTTTGTGTATTTTGAAACCCAAACTTGTACAACATTGTCAGAAAGAACCTGCAAGTAAAAGCATGCCATAGACAAACAGAGAGAGAAAAATGAACCAAATGAGTCTTTTCTGAAAAATCAGCTCGTGACACGATATTGGGGCCCCATCGGGCCATCACCTGTCTCGAGCTGTGTAGGAGACCTCGACCTGAATCCAGTCCAAAAACAATATTTGAGGTCCCGTCGGGCTATCATCTGTCTAGGGCCTTGTAGGAGAGCTCTACCTACCAGAAGTAGTGAGCCAATCTGTTCTGATTGACTTACACTGCCTGCAACATTAACCTGAATGGGTGGGGCTAAACTGCTGTAGACTGAATAGGTACCTATATGTAAATGTGCTGGTCTTCTATACACCTTGCCAGGGTTGTGATGTGTCCAAAGCCTACATGGAATCAGTATGTGTAAGGCAGGAATGTCCCATTTACATTGTGTCAGTCCATCACAGGGTACCAAACACAAAGAGGAGTCAACAAAATAAATATCTGTAGTTGCCAGAATGTCACCAAATATACAGTCTTAATGTATAAGACATTGCATATAGTGTGCTTTTCCAACAACTGTAAAGTTCATATTAAAATTATTGTTTTGTTAATAACACATTACTGTAAAAAATAAAAGGTAGCCTGGGAGAAATGTCTATACACAGACGGTGAGTGAGGGGGTGGGTCATGGCCAATATGCTAACAGATGATGACAGGAGCCAATAGGAAAGGAGTTCAAAAAATGTTGCACCTTCAAACCCACTGTATATTACTGATTATTGAACAGCATAGCTCAGTTCCAAATACTTGAGGAACATTATTAAATTTGACATCAGTGTAGATTGTTTTTATTTAAACCAATAAACAAAGAATTTAATATTGGAATAATAATGTATTATCTTTAGAAAAGAAATTAGTATTTTGTCTGATATATGTATTTACAGTATTTCACTGTTACAGAAACTGTATTCAGAGTCACCTTTTTAGAGTTTACAGTCCTTAATTCTCATGGGTGACAATTGTAAAATTTAGACACTTTTTACAGTGTAGCCAAAATGTGTGTTTTTGGGAGGTGGAAGGACACTACCTGCTGTACCAAAACCACCTGCTGCCTAGAACAAAAGTAATGAAAGTCTGTTTTTGAATTATATGGACACTTTATAGAAGCAAGTGAGCTGATGTTGTCACACACAAAAAAGTAATTAACTGCCAGCAGGCTTTTTAAAAACTAACTGTTAAAATGAACTGTATCCGAGTATTGTAAAAATATATGGTCAAAAATGCAGGATATAACTAATTTGCATTTTTTTCGAATGCCTCCACCTTATGAATCATTACAATATTAACACTACAGCAATGCTTTATTCAGCGATCATCAAAAATCAAGTGAAAGAACTGAAAAAAATAGACTCCTACAACAACCTGACTTTCAGGACTAAGCCCACTGTCTTTGTAGCCTGAGGTCATTACTCACACCACATTTCTTATAGATGGTGATTGAGGGGAGAAAAATTTGTACACTCAAGCCTAGTGGCACTTACAGATACAGAACCGTGCAGCACACATTATAGCAACCTTCAACTTACAATAACTAGCATAACACATCCTAATAAAATGTACAGTGGGTAGAACCTCCTACTAAAATCTTTTGCTGGTGCTCAACCCCTTATTTTACAGTAAAGAGCTGTTGTTTTTAATAATGGGACAATACTGTTAAAATTGGCTTTTAATTTACAGACAAAGTTAATTTTACAATGGAGAGCTTTTATTTTACAGCACTTTGCACAGTGTAGTTGTAAAAGCAACTCATATTTACTTAAGAAGGAGAAAAAGAAAAGCTGTGTGTTTTATTGATGTACACTACACCCTTGCAGAGGAGAGGGGATAGCGGGTGGAAAGAGAAGTAAAAATCGATTAGGCAAAGAGTTTTGTTCATAAAAGTACTGAAAGTATATCTACCATTATGATACACACCAGAAAGCAATCTGCCAATCTGTAAAAAAAATAATTCTATGCCCTGCACCATTTGGCTCTTTCTTGTACCTGTACCTTTTTTATACCTAGAAAGTCAATCATGTGCAGAGTAATCGATCCTTTGCATCTGCAAACGTAGCCATGACATTTTGTGTTTAGCACACGTAGAGAGACCTTGTCTTCCCAGGGGGAAGAAGCATAGCAAACAGATGAGAAATGTCATGTAAACACAGAATCATATTCTAGTAATACCTATCTCAGCATCCTGGAGTGATCGCCCAATGCATGATAAATTATTGATTCAACAACTCTGTCACATCTGTTTAGTTACTTGTTCGTACCCGTCACAGAAATGGAGAATAAATATTTGTCCTGAATTTTCACATTGGGTGGAACATGCTGGGTGACTGTTGCCGCATGTGATGCACCCCTGATTTTGGCCATTTTTACATTGAATTTTTTCTGGTTATTCTATTGAGACTCTGAGTGATGAGATCCTGAGGGGGTACCGTAGTTCCACAGTATATCTTGCCCACATAAGTCAATTGTCAACTCATTCCCAGAGACATTTCTCAACCTTACTGGACTTGCTTTTCCAAACAAGCCATATATACTTGTCATAATCTGAACACTTTATGTGTGCTTGCATGATCTTTAAATTTCCATCCCATAGCAGCTTAAGGTTGGATCCTGCTGGCTTGAAAGAAACACGTTAAGCGAAAGGGCTCTCTTTGTGCTTTAAAGAGGAAAACAATGGAACCTCAATTTCTACCTCAAAATGCTGCATAGCTGGAGGGTAGACTTGTACTGCTGATTACACAGCACAACTCCACTTAACCCCACTAGAGACCCCCCGCCTTCCAGGAGATGGGCTTCCGGCAGGGGGGCCTCTCTGATTCCAAACACCCCATGTGAGCTCCTGTCGGCCCCCGAGGGCCTTATTGCGCATCTCGTCCCACTGTGCAACACATATGCCCCTTGAAACCCTGAAAGATAGCAACAGCCTGCTGATATGGGTTCTGTCCTCTAGCTTGGCCGTGTCCCATTTCACACATGCATGGTTTAACCTTGAAGTGGTTTAGTTTTTGTGCCAAGGCTTGCTGATTGAGTTAGTTTTTAAACTTGGCTCTTTCATCGTCGTAATCATCCAGTCTCTTTTGCCTTTGCACAGACAGTTGGTACTTATTCACACTGCATCTATTAGGAAATTACATAATGAAAAGAGAACTGCATTGCTAAAGCTTTTCATGTAGGCACTTTTCAATTATTCAGAGGAATTTAACGGTAATTAAATGTGAAAGGGTTGAGTGCAAATGCAAGCTGGAATCAAAAATCCGGAAGGCTGATGTGGCAATCGATTGGCATGAGACCTAGTGCACAATTCCCAAGAAATTACCACAAAGGCACAATACAGTTCCTAAAGAAAAGATGAGTAATGAGTGGATTTCTGTTGTTTTTACAGTCAACCTTTCAGTTTTGTATGATTCTATTAACGTATCACTGGAGCAAAAATACAAGAAACTGCTCCTTCATTCATACACCGCTGCTTCTGCACAATTGTAACACACATTCCTGTGATGGTTTTGTTTTCATAATCAAATTTTCATGTGAGAAAAATGTTGCAGGCTGTTCAAAGATTGTATTTGGTACAGAATTAGCAAATGAAAGAGCTGTTGGCCATTCATACTCAGATTGTAAGTATGAATCCTTTATTAGTCTCATTGGAAAATGTGAATGCATCAATGAAGCCAAGCCTGAACAGCATTAACGGCATGCCAGTAATGCACCAGGGACTGAATGTGAAAAGGGTTTAAGATGGTATAGGTTGCTCAGTGGATACATGGGCTTGCTAATCTTCTCTATCTCTTCCCAAAATACTTGCTTGATTGGTCAAGCCACCTGAAAGTTTCTTCACAAACTTTCCTTTCTAGCTTAAGTTATTTTTTTCTGTCCACAACTGACACATTGTGCAATCCGGCCTTTTAAAAGCAATCAGCCAGTGTGGGGTCCTCTCCACATGGCCACCAGCTAAAGGCCAAATCTGGCTCAGTTTAGCCAGAGATAGACATCCCTGGCAGGGGAGGCTCAAGCCTTTCTCCCTCTCAATCTCATCCTGGAGATAACACTTTTTTGGCTTCAAAGCATGGAGCACGATCTCCCCTGACTGAAGCAACTTGAAAGACAATTTACCATGCCTTTGCTTCCCTGTACGTTCTTCTCCTATATCAATATCTAACTTTTTTCCCTCCCTGCCTCTTGGTTGAAATAATGAAATTATTGGTAATAATGACTTTGTAAGGGTTCAGTTAACACTGTATCTTGTTTGTTGCATTTGTCCGATGCCAATGGTATTTGAATTGGTAATAGAACATTAAAAGCTATGATACAGTGTTTAGCAAATTGAGCATATAAGACCTGAATAATATTCACTATATCTAGACATTTAATGCTTGTAATTACTTTCACACAAGCTTGCAAAGATCAAGTGAGTCACATTTTCTGCTCTCAGTGGCTTATATATTGCCCCAGGATAGGTTTTATTAAGCTACACTTGTGCATTCATTTGGTCTGAAATTTCCCTGAAATTACTGAAAATATCGCAGTAAGCTTTCTGCTTTAAATAACACCCTTTAAAAAATGCTGTTTAAAAAAAAGTTTACTTTCGAGTGATGATACAGAAGAACCATTTTACATTGCTAAATATCATTAATGCAGTATGGTGGTGCTTCAGGTAGTGTAATTGCGTTGCACTGCTCCACGGGCCTGGGATGGCGGGTTCAATTCTTGCTCTGGTCACTCTGAGGAGTCAAGTATGTGCTCCTTGTATTTGCATGGGTTTCTTATGGATGCTCCATTTTCCACCCATGTCCCATAAACACACATGGTAGGTGAATTGGCCATGTTAAAATCTCTTTGGCAAGTAAATTACTGTGTTTGGTACCTTGTGATGTGATGGACTGGTGCCCTGTCCAGGGGGTTTTCCTACCTTGTGACCACTGATTCCAGGTAGGCTCCTGAACAGAAAGGATATACCATACAAATAAGGTTTTTCTACCAAACTGTACACCCAAGGCAAGAACCATTAAAGAACGTCAATTTGTAAGATTATACTAGCAAAAGGTTGCAGGGTTTTCTACTCTTTGCAGCATGGAGTGTCTTGAGGAGGAGAAAAGGCAAATAACAGTACAAGAATGGGCTCCGGGGGTGAAGCAAAGGAGCAGACAGTCAGAGGAGGTGTTCAGCGATATTTGGGTTCCTCTGTCATTCCCCAGCCTCCTCCCCAGACAGTGTGTGTGACTGACTGTGGCAGGAGAAGGGAGAGATAGGAGGAAGACTCTATGAATCACAGACCACACAATCCTGTCAATGTCACCAGCGTCATCCCCCTGTGGCTTCCCACACTAACTAGGTTACCTTGGATCACTGACTCTACATTCTTTTATGCTTCCTTTTTCTCTCTCCTCTTCCTTACATCTCTCTATCAGGCTGTCTGGAGACTAATCAAAGCAGACAGACACCCCTCCCACCCCGTCTCCCATGTGCACCCCCCTCTCCCCCATCACATCCCCCTTCCAGCCGCTCGAGCACACAGGCTATGGGAAGTTCAGCTTATTTTTAAATTCCTTTGTCATTATTTTTTATCTGCATCAAATTAGAGTCGAGCAACATTTCACAATGGGCTTCTGTCTATGAATATAGATCGAGCCGAGACAGAGGGATGGTCCTTAGGGGGTATTTGCACAAATAGGATATGAAAGCCCTTGTTATCAGTATTGGAATGTTTTCAGAGATAAGAAGGCAGACTGCTGCAGGGCTGATGTAAAAGGTTAGCGAATGTGCCGTACTGTACCTAGTGTCACAAGACATATACGTGGTATTCATCAGCGCTCAGTGACACGGTTGAATAAACAGCAGTAACATGGCAGATGTGGCTGGTGCGTGAGCAGGTTTGCATGTGTGTGTTCATTCAATGTGTGCACACTCTTTGGCTTGGATTTGCAGTTGTAGGTAAATGTTGTAAACTTTTGTGAGGAAGAAAGTACGGCAGTATCACCACATTCATAACATATTGGGAATTACAGCAAATCTTGAAAATGTAGTTTAAATGTATTCATAACATGTTATGATTCATGCATTGAAGTCAGAAGGAATTATGAATATGGTAACAGCTACAAAGCTTTTCATGTTTATTATGCATTGTAAATTGCTGACATAACACGTGATAAATGGAGCTCATAACAGGTTACAGTGTCAAAGCCAAAGAAACGCAATTTTAGCTTTTATTGTGCATTAAAACTGTAGGAGACTTCCCGTGGGCACCACAAAAATGCCGGGGGGCCTCATGTGAACACCAAATAAAGTTGGACATCTTTCCTCCTGTGGGGTACCAAATCTATTGGACACATATCCTCCCATGGTAGCACCAAACAATGCAGAAACTATAAGCAAAATATGAGCAAATGATTGCTCTAGTAGAGATGATTACTATTACCACAGCTTACTTGTTAAACCTCATATGAATATAATATATATAATATATGAATGATTTAGATGAAATCACATTTTGATTTATCATAAAAATATTTCTTTACCCAAAGAGTATTTTACAAATATAATTCAAATAAGGTAAAAAGATAAGGACTGTGTAAACAGTTATATAAATATAAATAAATAAATAACTAAGTTAATTAGTTGGCTAATTACTATTAAAAACTAAATCTGGTGGTTAATTGTTAATTTTATGAGATTCTGATTCATTAAATTCGAAATAAAACTTACTTTAAAATCTCAAAACCTGCTAAATTAGAACATCTTATACCCTTGACTGCATCTTTTGAGATAATAACTAATTAAAGGTGAATCACCTTTGTCATCAAAGAAATCTCAGCCTTTTAATCCTCAATTGAACATCATTGATCTGTTAAAAACATTGACAGCATAATCACGTTAACACAAAAGGGAACACTGCAAATAGTCACACTGAGCAACACAGTTACATTGACCAGCTCTTTCAGCCTCTACCACTAAGCACAATGAGTCAACCATTACATAAAGCACAACAGCTTAGCTAAGAGATACCCTGTGGGAATAATTCCATGTTGACGGTGACTGAGGGTGGAGGACACTCCCAATATGCAAACAGATGATACCTAGAGCCAATTGGAAAAAATGGGGTTTTACTCAACAAAATACTGAACAGAAACATCAGTACATGAAACATCAGAAACATTTTTGTGTATTTTTATCTTTTTTTTAATATTGCATTGTCCAATCACTGTCCATTTACCAATGGTAAACTCTAAACTCAAAGATCTCTTTTGAATCTCAAACTCAAAACAGTTGAGTAATGTGGGATATACCCAGCTTTATGTACAGCAGACTTCAACAGACATCATTCATTAAGAGTTCTTGTTTACAACAAACAGACTTTTGTAGTGAGCTAATAGCGGACAGCAAAGCGTGAAGAGGTGTGATCTGATGTGACGTCATGTGGTCATTTAACATTAAACCTTTGGCTTGAAGTAAAAATATTATTTCAGTAAAATGATTGCTTTGAAGTTTTCTTTAAGGGGAATGTTATTTACTTTTGGAATTTAGAATTTTGGATTTTTTTCAATGTTAACCAATGTAAAAATGCACTTCAAATGATTGACATGGTCTCTTCAATTTTGTCAGTGTGGTTAACATCACACAGACCAGTTTATTCTAGACATGACATTCATAGAAAATGTTACCAGTGGTCCTTTAAAGAATTAATGTTCTTCAGGGAATAAAAATGAAAAAGAAACCTTTAAAGAAGCACCCACTGAAAGGTTATTTCGGGGACTGGTATTTGTTCCTCTATGACATGGTTTCAAGTAACCCCTTTTGATACCTTTTTAAAAGGCAAGTAATGTTCCAGCAATCCTGTTGACAATATTTTTGTTTATCAGATTTATTCATATCTGTCTGCACAAGATTTTCAATATGTAAACATTAATGCATGATACTCATAAGCCGGCGAGCTCTAGCTACAAATGTTGATGCCCCTAACCTGATCTGGCCTTTGCATTGTGTTTCGGCCTTGGACATCCTGTTTCCTTTATTTTCTCCTTTTCTCTGACTTTCTCTGTTACAGCCTTGTTGAGTATTTTGCACTGGCTAGTGGATAGCTCTTCCTGTGCCCTGCCCTGGAAACAGATGTCCGAGTCAGTGGCCTCCATTAGGCTGGCTCGCGCATGGGGATAATTCATTCCACCTAGACCAGCCTCCAGACTCCAGGTCCTCACATTCGTTAGGAGAGAGAGAAAGAGGGAGAGTGTGAGAAGTGGAACCGAGAGAGAAAGACAGAGAGAAGGAGAGAGAGAGACAGAGAGTGAGAGAGGGGGGCCAGTCAAGGGGGTTTAATGGTCTGGCATGGTGCCATGTTGCTCCTTTATCCCTTACTTACTCTGTTAAATCTACTGCTGCTGTGCCTGATCACATTGGCCGTTTGCTTCAGATGTTATTAAATCTTAGTTTGACCATCCTTTTTGCAATGAACGGCAATGTTTTGCTGTCTTTAATGTGCATATGTCTTTTGTATGTTCATTTGACTATTGTTTATCTGCTTAACTGACTTCTCCTGACTGGGTTCTATGGGTTTGAAGGAGTGACTGCACCTTTATCCCAATTATTATGACATGGCTCCTACAGACTGCAGAAAAACAGGCAAAACATCTTAAAATGATAAAGATTTTCTCATCTAAACTGCTATTGTCATATCAACATGGGTCAATACTGCATACTATAAACAGGTACTAATAACACTGCTTATTGATTTCCCTCTGTCAGTTTACAGACTTACTCTCTAAGAGGGCCTTTTGGCTGTTTTCCAAACCTCGCTTGTTTTGGAGCCTGCTAATAAATGCAGCACAGGTCTCGGTGCAGCTGCGCAGAAGATGCCATGGGACTCGACAGAGAGCAGGTCAGAACTGTGGCTCATCACCTCCACCTCTGACAGTCTGCTCTGACCACTGGAGGAGTGGTTGTGAATACTGCTTTACGTAGCCGAGAACCTATCCTGCCCCTCCGCCAGGCAGAGGGATGCTTCCGGCTGTCGTCTGAAGGCACAGATTGCAGCAGACTGAGGACGTGACATCGCCGCCATTCCCGTCGAGACTGGTGTGCCGATGTCACGGGCGGCCAGACTGGCAGCCTAATCTGGCCCCAAAGAGAATGTGAGCTCTGTGAGAACGCTAATGAGAGAGGAACACCTGTTAGCCACAGACAGGGCCCACAGGGAGCCCAGGAACCGAGAGAGCGTGCGAGAGAGAGATAGAGAGAGTGAGAAAAAGAGAGGGACAGTCAGAAATATATAAAGAGAAAAAAAGTCTAGCTAGAGAGAACTAGACTCCATTTGCTCTCCATTTGTTTGTTTTCTGCTGACGCATTAGGAAGACGGCTGCACCATGGATGTCGGAGAAGTTCCTCGGCCTCCTGCTGCTAAATAAAAGTTTCACTCGCGGGACGCGTTTCTCATTCCGATTGCGTCAGTCAGAAAAGTTATTTCTCATTCCAAACTGCCGATAATGTCTTGTGGCTTAATGTAGTGTCGGCACCGATAAAGGTTTTCTGACATGCTTGTATTCAGCTCAGCTTCTTGCAGAATGCATGCAGGTGTCCTATCTCCAGGTGTCACCCCGGATAGATGGAGCCTGCCTCACGCAAGATGAAGGGGGCCCTGCCAGATCTATCCATTGTCATCGTTTCATTTCTGATGATTCGAAAAGTAATGAAAACAAATTTGGCCAATCTACCAATTGATCATTGACTAACAAACCAGAAGCAGGGCCATCTCACTGTCTCGCTCGCTCAATACCTGTTGTCTCGCGAAATGATGAATAAATTACACAAGGCTCATATTAAGGCTTCTTCCGTTTTTTGTAAATGTCATTTTACATTTGTCCTATCACCGTTTATTTATTTATTTCCACCTGATGGAGTGTGCGATGTGGATCGCGGCAGATAATCTCATCTGTTTGCACGATGGAGGCTCAATGGCCCCTGTCCCGCTCTGCCCATGCTGCCACCTCAATCCAATCTCACCGGCCTGTCTGATGTAGATGATAAGCTAGGGATCCTGGGCCATGGCCAATCTTCTCCTGCCTCTCCACCATAGCCTCGTTTGGGCTTACAGAGAACTTTCATCATCCACACAGCATCTTACCTGCATATATAGCTCGGTAGGTATGGGTGCATAGGCCTACTGCTTTCCCCCTCTACCTCGTACCAGCCTCACCAGTCAACCATTGCTCTGATGTGAAGTCCACACACAGCCAATCCCGTCTCGTCCTCTTTACCAAGCTGTTTACAAATGCAGTCATGTGTGGCTCTTCTTTGTCTAAGTCTGGCTCAGACAATGGACTCAATTCTTCCACTATCTACTTTTCTTTTTCTTTGGCTTGCTCAATAGTACATTACCAAACAAATGAGCCAATTAACAGCACTGGTGGCTCCCTGGTCCCCGGGGGTTTGCCAGGAAGAGTTTGGGAGGAAGCTGCCAAAGAGACAGGTGCCATGGCGGGAGATCATATCTCTACCAATTACCTCCCTCTGATATCAGCATGTGTCTGCTTCATATAAACACCGACTTTATTTACTGTATGTTTCTCTTGCATGATATATAGTCAATGTCCTAAGGATACCTCACATCTTCAAAACAGTAGCTGTGTACTGCAAGAGAAAGTAAACACTTGCATAAATGACTAGTAAAGTGAAATATAAGCTTTGATGCATTGAAATTAAATGTTTCTTTAATAAAATTGGGTCTCTGATGTGAGGAAATCTCCAAAATACTAGCCTTATAAAAGAAGAAAAAAATTCGGTCAACAATATGCGCTATGTGTCCAAATGATTCTGGACACCGCTTCTAATGAATGCATCCAGCTACTTTAAGTTGCACGCTTTCTAGTGCCTAAAATAAAAACTTTCTGGAGCAATGAGCAAACATGAATATATTGGCACCATGCCTAATGCCAGGCGTGGGCTAGAGGGGTATAAGGCCCCCCCCCAGCATTGAGCTGTGGAGCAATTCTCTAGAATGATGGCATTCCATCATGTGTTGGGGAGCTGGGGATGAGGTGGGGTGATGATCATCCAACATCCTGACTTCAGTAACACTCTTGTCACTGAATGTAATCAAATCCCCACAGCAATGCTTCAAAATATAGTAGAAAGTCTTACACAAAGACAGTAGAGCCAGTTACTCCAACAAAAGCAGGACAAACTCTCACTTCTTGTTTTTGGACGAAACAATGAATGAGCAGGTGTCCTGATACTTATTTCTGTGTATTGTATTTCAAGTTAATTTAAACTTAGGTCTTGTCTCTTGAGCAGGTAGTTAGGGAGTTGAGGAGTTAGGGAGTTGCTCCACCAGGGAGTTAGGCAGTTGCGCCTCTCGACTGCTAAGAAGTAATGTACGGTATCTGTGTCCAAGAAACAACAAAAAGGTAAATTTACAGAAATATGTTTATGAAGTGTAATTTGACAGTGGCACAACAGTCTAACTGCCTTAGATCTAAACAAGGGCTCTGTGCTCAATTGTCAAAAGTCTCCCAGTCTGAAGAAATCAGGTGATGAGAGAAGTTTCAACCCACAGATGGGAATAAACAGTAAATACACAACAAATTTGCTAATCAACACTTTTAGCGTTAAACTAACACTGTGAATGCTGACATTTAACATTTACAGTGGTAACTGAAAACTAGCAGTGTTGATTCAACAATGGTGAATTTGCTGTGTAAATTAAGGGGGTTTTACGGTGTGGTGTGGGGTTTGGACTCAAGTGCAGTTTAAACTTTGATTTATTATTATTAAATGAAACTGCCCCCCTTATGCCCCTACTTGGTGACTGTTGGGCTTGAACTCCCAACGCAGGTAATGGGAGCCCAATGTACTTCCATTGCACCACCACAGCAGTGTATAAACACTGATCATAAGCAACATAGAAAACGGCAGGAAAACAAACAAAGGAAAAACCAGGAGCAATGTTTACTCATACAAAAGACAACAACTCAAATGCTTCTCTCTTTTAACTTCAGCTTTTCGCTGTTCACAACTTAAACTATTTCCTCTTTTAACTTCAGCTTTTCGTCACTGTTCGCAACTTAAAACCACTGTTACCGTTCACCCCTATACAAAGGTGCGATGGGCAATTGTGTTTGGCTGGGTGTATTTATACCGTGCCACACAGGTGGGTCTGGTCACCGTTGATTACCGCTGGGGATTCTGGGGCTTGGAGTTCTTTGCTCCAACCCCACCAGCTTTCATACTTTCCATACTTTCCATACTTTTCCGGGACCCCTGCTGGTTGGGGATGGTACATGCTGCCTGCTCACAGGGGAAAGACACAGTAATCAGTTACTTTGTCATTTTAAGTTACTTAGTTTTTAAAGGCTGAGGCTTCTGACAAATTGTCGTGTTTGTTGTATATTCATGTATATTCACTCTATATGCCTGCCTACTGGATCATAGTGTATTATATAGCAATATACTAATAGTTGCAATATACTGTATGCACACTGTACAAACATACTTATTATTATTTATTTTTTTTGTATTGCATGGTTTACTAAAATGTACATTTCAAGACATTTTTTATGTTACATATTTCAACTTTATTATCGAATTATTAAAAGAAGTTAGCATACAGACTTTTTACCACAATAAAAAAATGCAACTGCAACTGATGTTGACATATTATTACTCATAAGTCAGCTAACTCCCTCTATTCATATTTCAGACTGTATGAAAGACTGCAGTGCTCGGCGCTGACCGAGTTGATTGGGAGTGGCTGAATTTGAGTCCAAGAATGTTTCAGAGTTTGAAGGATGCTGGGAGTGGGGTGGCAGTCCTCTCCACAGAGTCGTCTGTCAGATGCTGAAGTGACAGGAAGCTTCATCCCCCAAGATAACAATACCATGGTTGAGTCAAACAGCCTGCTGTTCCCACCTCTCTCTCTCTTTCTCTTTCTTTCTCAATCTCTCTTAGTCTCTGACCCAACCTCACTCTTTCAGCCCATTTTTCCTTTCTATATTACAATCCAACACAAACCCGTAGGCCTGTTGTGCTTGCAGCACAAGCAGATGAGCGTAATTAGCTTGTTGTATGTATTCCTGTGATGTGTGTCATAATGGGGGCCCAGCTGTTGGCAGATGCCTTCACAAGGCTAGAGAGATGCTGAGACTGATGACTCACTGACAGCTCCTGCTCCATATTCTGCCTGGTGAGAAGGCAGGTCTAGCTACCAATCTCAGCCTGTCCAGCGCACAGAAAGCACTTCTGTCTCTTTTTCTGAAGTGATATTGTCAATAGGACTTTTCAAAGCTGTTTATATCTGTCTCAACTTTACTTCCATTGATTTCTGACAAGCGAGAAATCGGGAACCAGATCCTCAGAAAGATTTTTATCCTAAGCCCAAGAGCAATGGAGAAATTGAATATTGACCAAGATGCTAACTGTAAACAATGCAGCATAAACCACATGTTTGAATTGCAGGTGTATTTTCAAATTGCTTTGCTGGCTATAATACAGCTTCAGTGAAAGTTATTGATGATTCAAGATAGATGTTGGTTAAAGTTTTGACAAGTAAACATGCCACAATGGTTGCCTGGTTGGCAAGAAGAAAAATCACTTGAGACTTTCTATTCCCATCTTTTCTATCCCCCTATATAAAATATGCATAAAGAAACTTTGGTGGAAATGTCCGAGCGAGGCCTAGATATCACAAAAACCTGCACACAAAACAATAAATGCACAGTTTGCTAACTACATAGGACAACAATAAATGGATCATGGCTACTGAAACAATTGGGGCAAGCAGGCATTTGACCTACCATATATCAAAAGACACGGGCAGTGACCCACCACATTTTAAATTCAGGCCAGTTACACTAAAGAAAACCCTCAGCTCCCCAAAACTATGCAGACAGGAATAATCATTTACTTAGCATCTCAGATACAACTCAGACACAGAACCACTCAAAATATTCAGTTGAGCTTTTGGGCGGTGAAACAGTGGCATAAAAATTTAAAACTCCCATTTTAAGTGGAGGGCAAGACTTTGCCCATACAAGATAAACCTGTGAGATTAGTCAATTAGACTGCTATGATTTATTCTGCTGAATGTTTACTATAGTACCAGAGCAAAGTCACCATTGGATACCATTATATTGCACATACAGTCAATTTTCAGAGCTAGCTAGAACAGATGCATCAAATTCATTGATGGATGTCAAAGCAGCAAAAGAGTTAAAATTAGCACAGCCAGCTGTGAAGCGTAGGTGTAACTTTTGTTGGAAGATTTGGGTACAAAATGAATGTAAGGAACTAAAAAAGGCAGGTAGGCAGTGGTGGTCAAGCAGTGTGTGAACAGCCCATGTAAATTGTACAGAAGTGACCCATATCAGGATGTCAAGAATTAAATTACACTGCTGGTGTGTAGTGATAGTTAAATGGTATGTGGTCACTGATTATGGGAAAGAGTCTAGATTAGTCCAAGTGGATGTTTGGGTGGGCGGGGCTGCAGTGTGTTCAGCAGTCTGACCAATGCTGATGGTAACATTACGATTTTTTGAATACAGGATGACATAGCAGGAACAAAAGTTAACGTGTACGGCATTATGCCCTCTCAAAGATGTGTATTGTTGTGGATTTGGCAGGGGTTCAGTGATCAAGACAGCAACTTCAGCCCACTCTTGCTGGCATCTCTGAACTGTTCGGGCTACAAATATGTATGGCTGTCAAAACTGCTCTACACAGAGCTAAAAAAGTTTGACTATGCACAATGAAAAAGACTCCGGTCTCGCACTGCATGGTGCAAGCTTGTGACACCATCTTCATCTTTCATAATTCAGATTTTCATATATCCACTTTTTGGAGATAAAAATGTCAAATTTCGGACATAACATGCATATTTTTAAGGGAACCCCAAAAAACAGCAGAGTTACACTCAAACAAATAAAGGTTTGTAAGTGGTTTTTGTTTTACAAAAATGTATTTTCAAAACTCTTTCTTGGAACAACCATCTATTAAGAGGTTCTATACCAAACCGAAAGAGGTTCTTCTATGGGATTGATCAGAAGAACCCTGTAGTGCAACATATTCAGGGTATCTTGTTGACAATATCTCCATTTATCAAAATAGGCCCATTTTCATAAAATTGCTGTCTGCACAAGATTTCGAATTTATAAACATTTATGCATGCTCCCACAAGCTGCTGAGCTCTTGCTACGTAGAGATCGCTGAGCTCAAGCCGTCATAAACATTCAAAACCTCTTAATCTCACCGGCAGTTTGAGCCAACCTTGTCCCCTATGGTCAATTTGTCAGAGTGCCAGTACAGGGAGGGCACCTTGGGGCTGACTGCTGGTCATTTCTCTGTCTCTGACAGACCTCTCACTGGACTAGAGAGAAACAAATGTGTTCCACTCAGCAAGCACCTCTCCACAACCCTGTCAGCACTGCTCATTAGTCAAACGACGCTTCCCAGAAAATATGACACTGATCGCTCCCGCCATGTCTGCGGTCAGAGCCGCGGTCACACGCTGGCTGTGTTCGGCAATGTTCCCATGCACACTGCTCTCTGCAGACTGTGTTTTTGAGAAAAGGAGGTGGAAAAAAAAACAGTGGTTCTATCAGAAATTGAGTTGAGAACTCACACCTCTAGAGTGTGTTCAGAGTCTATGGTGTATAAGTTGGTTAAATCGGTAGTGGCATTATTGCTTACATTTGCTGGTCTACCTGCAGAGCATGGATGTAGGCAGATGAACAGGGGAGATAATCGATGGTCTGTCATTTTTATTGATTCGTATGACATTTTTCGCAGCTGGTAAATCAAAATCGCAGCCAGTTAATGAATCGCAGCAAATGGCGCGTGTGAGTAAATAGGCCGCCAATTTATTGTGGTTTACTAAAACATTCAAACGATCTATGGTGCCACAAGCAATACACAAGATGTGTTTAGATGTAACAAAACATCTGAAGCCGAGAGTTGAAAGTTATGCTACTGTAGCAAATGCAATGCAAGGCTAAGCGCTGACCTGTAAAATGAATGATTTATAAAGAAAAAAGATCCACGCATTCATGTAGGCTTACCTACATCTCAAACTCTTGGTTTCCATCTCAATGGGTCATTGTGGAACACAGTATACTGAAGTAAATTCAGCACTCATCCAAAATGCACCAAAATGAACCGCCATTGTATGATCTGTTTTGGGCTTCACTTGTAATGCATAGGAGCAGCCCTGATGCTCTTAGAAAAGGATGGATGGAGATCTGTGGTTGATGTGAGCTTTTGAACTCAAGGGCTCCTCATGCTTTTGTGTGTTCGAGTGCTTACTGATGGTGCTGGTGAAGTGAATATAAGGGTAACAGGTGGAGAATATGGTACCATCTGCAGAGCATATTTACCTGAGCAAAACTTTGAAGATGTGCAATACTGTATATTTGTTACACAGCATCATTTTTGTTCACTTTTTTTCACTGTATCTAGCATGGCAACAACATGTTTTCACATGATTTTTGTTCTCACTTGTAGCTTTTCTGAGCTATGTAAATACATTTATAGAACTGTATAATGCAAAGCGAATGTTTACTTAATGCCACGTCAAGAATGAAAGGGTTAACTGGTCTGTAGATGCACTCCAAATACCCTACATATGTAGCCTACTTTGACTTGAGTCAGTTTGCTGATAATCTTCAAACGTCCTGGCTGAAGATTGTAGTTCATAGGCAAAAATCTCAGTAAGACTCAAGTAATGTTCAGTTGCCTGATGTCTGAAGAAACCGCTCGCCACCTGGTAATGAGTATTTAGCGTTATTTGGGTGTCTGTGCAGGCTCAGATGATCATCGCCAAGAGCGGTACAGTGCTGTGGACCAAGTGCTGTCTTGCTAATAGCAGTGAATCAGTGAGGCAGCACTGAGCCTCTCACTGCTTATCAAGGCCAGTGTCAGTGCCAGTGTGGCAGCTGCTGAACACTAATACACAGACTTCCTGTGAAATACAGAGCAGCCACATGGTGATCCCGGCTCCAACTGTGAAACAAAGCACATGTAGACCAGTACATCACAGAGCAATACAACCCTTTATACTAGCAGTCAATTCTACAACTGTCTCTTAACCCTTCGTATCTTGCCCAACATGTCCTCTGCAGTACACTCAGATTGACTTTGATCTCAGAGTGGTTACCAAGGGTGGACAAAGAAATTGTGCCATTATGGGTACTTTGTACAGTAATACATTAAGAGTACTAAAGCAAGTTTGTTTCCCTCACAAGTACTTTAAAGGAAGTATAATTGAGTAAAATTACAGTAAACAGCACTGAAATACACAGTCAATATCAGAACATTATGATCACCCATGGTTTAGAATGAACTTTATATCAGCCCGTTATATCAGCTCCAGTAACCATATAGGAGCACTTTGTAGTTCTATCATTTCAATGATTAGGACCCCACAGGAGTACCACAAAGCTGGCATTATTTGGATGGTTGGTCATTCTCAGCATTGCAGTTACAGTGGTATGAGAGGATCAGACACAGCAGAGCTTTAGGAGTGTGCAGCAAAACAGATGGACTATAGTTTGTAATTATGGAACTGCAAAGTCCTTTGATATGAAAACGACTGTGACTGTGTACATATCCATAGTAAAATGGACCAGCATGTTAGATTACATTACTGTTGTTTCTGTCCCTACATTAAAGACATTACATACATTAAAGACAAGTACATTACAGAGCCACACAAACCTTTTTTTTTTGATAATATTTCTCAAATAATTCAAGTATGAAGAAAGGTGACTGCATACTGTGCAATATAATAAAATACAGGCTAACATACAGCATAAAAAACATGAAAGTGTAGGACATTTTTAAACAATATACATGTCAAAGTAAGAGTGACAGTAGCGTTTTAGAAAAAAAAGAGTAGCTCAAAAGTCAGTAGCTGAGTAAAATCTGCATTACAATTTTTTTGATTTCTTGAGGACAGTATTCTCATCCGTTCCCGGAGTTTCCTTCTGGGAAAAAGCTGACGATTATGGACACAAGGAAATCTAGACTTCCACGGGACCTTCTCTCTGAGGACTTTGTGGATGTTCTGTGGGCTTTGCTATTGATTCAGTCTTGTCTCGAGCCTTGCTTTCTACCTCAGTGTAATGAGAGTACAGGGGACGGATGGCCCAGAAAGGAAAACAACACTCAGATAAAGCAGGAGCTATAAAGACAGCCAATTTACTCTGCTTTTCTGGAAACAAGAACAAAAAGGGTTAGTGTGTATATGGCGTGTTGTTAGGGGGGAAACCTTTGGGTAGATTGGTCTCAATTTATGGGCAGAACGAATTAAAGTACATAGGTTTACTATCAACATGTATCAACATTATTTCATCATCATTTCACAAACACAGGCTCCATTCGAAAGATATACAAAAGAGCTGTATTTAAGGTTTAGCAGGGTTAGTGGCTGACCGACTCGGTTCGAACTTGTGCAGATGTTTAACTTGTCTTTATTCTAAGAAGCTAATTGTGTAGCATTGCCTTACTTCTATGTGGACATTTCTGGTTTGGGCTTTGATAATCTCTCTCTCACTCCCTCCCTCTTTCTTCTCTCTCTTTCTCATCTCACACATACACACACACACACACACACACACATCATTAACACTAGGGCCTAGGGTACACTTCTAAGCCAGAGAAACACATGGGCAAATGTACATTATGCAGCCCAAAATGCTGACACACCAGACTAATTGGAGTTGGCTTTGTGCTGTACTGATTTCCATCATTGAAATGCAGGGTTGACTCCCAGAGATCGCCTAAGCCAATGTGGCAATGGACTAAGTAACGGTGGCCAAGGTTAGCCTGTCAGCTAGCGCTAATGACTCCTCTGGAGGTAAAAAAAGACAGAGAGAGAGAGAGAGAGAGAGAGAGAGAGAGAGAGAAAGAGAGATTGAGAGCAATGTCAGAGAGAGTGACAGAGATTAAGAAAGTGTAAGAGAGAAAGGCAACGTTACATTAAGAGAGTGTGAGAAAGAAAGATACAATAGAGAAACAGAGAGAGACAGAGAGACATAGAGAGAGAATGAAAGAGAGCTAGAAAGAAAATAAAAGAGAGCAAATTTAGTCCGTTTTCAAGCCCGATTTGGTGGTAGCCGACCCAATTTCAGGATCGGACCAAATTTTAGCTTGATCGGCTGACGTTTGACGTGTGGTGTCTGAGGGGATGCGAAGCCAGATTAACTGCCCAAACGAGCTCTCAGTGAGCAGTCGGACAACCGGACGGATTTTTGACATGTCAGACATTTTGGTAGCTTGACTCGCAGCAGATTTCCATCATCACAACCTGTTTTCTCAAAATGTATTGAAGAACGACAATGATTTAATATAGCATGACATGGAATTGCTGACACAGGCAATTTGGATTTCAGAAGAAAAATTATAGCTGATTGTTGTGATTGTTTAGCCATTCAATGTAGTAGTGATTCAATATATTGTAGTAAGCTGCACCTTGTATCATGCACTGGTTATACAGTTACATTCTGATACTGAAAATATTATTTGCCTACACAGCAAAAACACCAATGTCGAATCTTCAGTGTGACCTATTCTAGAGTTCTGGCACCACCGGTTTGCAAGCTGGGTGTGTTTTTCCCCCCTTACTAACCATCACTGTGTTGTCATCCCCCCCTAGGCTACCCCCCTAGGTGTTCATAGGTGTTCTGTATTTTAGCATAACTGCTGATTGTAAGAGCCATAAAACTAAAGGTTACTTTTCCTGCAGGCTACATGTAAGTATCCATACATGCACCATTGCAGGGTTAAACCATTACCTTTTGTGAAGATGGTGAATGTTAATGTGCCGATTAAACAATATAGTATTAACTGGCAGGAGTTTAAAAAGTTAATTAAACATACTTTTCTAAGAATTTATAAAATTATAGTGAGAATTTCAAAAATACTGTAAAAATCTCAAGAACATCAAGTAGACTTAATATGTTTCTTCTATTAAGTAAAACCTAACCCAGCCTAACCCAAAAACCCTAATCCCTAAGCCCTAATCCTAACCACAAACTCAACCTAAGGCTAACCCTTATCATGGTCCTAAACCTAACCTTAATCTCAACTCAAAAACTCATTCGGAGTCAAGGAGTCTCTACGAAAGAAACAAGCTAATAGGAGAGAGTGAGGATGTGAGGGAGAAGGAGAGAGATAGATAAGTTGATAGAAAGAGAAGAGGGAGCTAATGAGGGAGAAGTGAGAAGATGAGGGAAATGCAGAAGAAGAAGAAAGAGAAAAAGAGAAAAAACGGGAGGGAGAGAGAGTTTCACAGAAGAAGGAGAATAAGAGAGAGATAGAGAGAGAGGGCTGATTTTTCTTCATATCAAATCTATACATAAATCTCTTTCATCTAAATTACATTCAGGCACAATTAACCCTGACACAGATACTCACATATGCGTTAATATCAAATTACATTTTTAATCATCAAAATGTTCCAGCTTTTAGAACACTATATGCTATATATTCATTTCCAACTTACGCAAACTTACAGCAAGGCTTTTGTTTCGTGAGTTATTAATGCCATGGCTTTTTTTTGTTAAAGCAGTGAACTTGTTCAACAAAAAAAAAAAAAAAAAAGAAAAAGAAGAGGAAAAACAAGTAAGCAGCCTATTCTGCTGCTCCCTGCTCTGCTCTGCTCAAGTGGTGGAGGTGGAGCTGGCTTTCTTGTGAGCCAGAAACTCAGAGGACTTGTCATTTGATTGAATTTTCGTTGACCTAAGCACACCATGCAGAACACTTATCAACACACGACAGGATCGAGGTTGTCATATATATTGTAGTATCTGATGAGTGGGTGTGCAGTGACACAATGCAGCTCAAATTGAATCTTCTTCAGTGTACTGCAGCACAGCCCAGGGCCTGCGGGGAACCGGATGGCAGGCTTTATAAACAATCCTGCCTGAATAGCATCCTGAGTGCTGGGGTAGGATGCCAGCAACTCGAAGACATAGAAAGCAGATTTGTTGTAGAGATTTTGCTGTTGAGTCGATTCACATGGGAATGTTTATGTAATGATCACAGAGTTAGATATTCAATGATTTACATTTACATTCTGCTTACGTTCAGTTGAACTTGATTAACTCTGCTCTTTCTTTGACATTGGCCTCAAATGTTTGGATTATTTCAGTATTTTATTCCCTAGGGCCGCTGCACACTCGATGCATCGCTCAGCCGACTGTGGCATTGCATCAAGACAGTAGCATTGCCACTACGCTACATATAATACACTGCAGTCACAAGCATCAAGCTCAAGTTCCTTTTCCACTCTTCCAGAGAGACCCTCAGGGCCTGTTATGTATTCAATAAAGGCCTAACTATTTCTGGAAAACAAAAAAATACATGTTATTTTTTTATTTGTTCATTTTTATTCAATAGAAGCATTCTTGTGGTTAAAGTATGTCCATTGTTATGATTTAGTTGGCAACAAACTTGGGTATCGCTTTACTTAGATGGTCCATTATAGATGCCTCTTAGATGCTCACTTGACATTCAACTAACATTCAACTAAATGCCTATTAAATGCAACTGAATGCTAAGATTTAATGTCAATGATTCTCTATTGAGTGTAATTCTGCACTTAACACTAACCCTAATCTTTTACTAACCCCTAAATCCCAATCTTAACCCTAACCTTAACACAAACCTAAATTCTAACCATAGACCTAACCATAAAAGGGAAAGAGCAAGGTTAGGTTTAGGTCTAGGGATACATTCAATTTAATTGGACCATCATTTGATTCAACCTAGAGTTCAGTTGCATTTACTTGGCAGAGTTGAATGCTAGTTAAATGTCAGGCATCGGCAACGGACCATCCAAGTAAAGCGATATCAATTCTTGAACCAACCAATAGAAAAATTGTCCAATCAGGATTTTGCTTCCTGTGGTATTTAAATCGCTACAGCAAAGTGAGCTCTCTTATTGGTTATGAGTTCAACAAACTCCAATGGAATGAATTTCATGAGAAAAAATGCCCCTCTGAGCCTTCTGGAAGCCTCTGGTCCCTCTATTCCAGGCTTCTTAATCCTGTTTTTTTCCAGATTTTTTCAGTCATGATTAAATTGCTACATACAGTGTAACATATGTGTCAATGTCTGTTACAAGCTTCAAATGCCCATGTTTAATCTAGAACAGCTGAAACAAAATGTTCCAGTGCCTTGTTAATAGATTAGTGCTAACACACTTCTAAAGTCCCTTAGGGGGCTAGGATAAATTGGCATGTAGGTCATATTATTGTATTGTTATCTAATGTAACACATGCTGTTTATTTTAATCTTGAAGGCTTTGGACGGACCACATTTAACTCATCTTATAATGCTATAATTTTGTCCTGTTTCTACATAATTATAGTAGAGTTCTAAGTGAGCTGTGGTGCTCAGGGAAATTGAAGAATGCTGAATGTCACAAAGGGTGCTGTGTGTATTTATGTGATGGTCATTTTCAGAGCTACAATAGTCAATGACTCTTATTTGTCAGGATATTAAACCCTTGTCTGCCTTTTAGAGGGTGATGCCATGCTCTACGGTAAACAAGCCTTTACCTTTAGTGCTGGTAGCATAGTGTGATATGAGGCATGCTAGCTAGTGAACAGAGAATATAAATGCTGAATTTTAATTAGGTGACAATGGCCAATAATTCAATAGGGGCCTGTTTACCCCTGGCATTAACATGTGTTTAGGATCTGGATAGTATCTGGATACACTTTGACCAGATTCTGTTTACACTTAAATTTGTCGCCCGACTTGACATGATGAGATACGTTTTTTTTACTTTCCCACGTAGAAAGTACACATGACATGGTTCTTTATCAAAATCGCCCTGCTTCAGGAGCAACGGGATTCTCCAACCTCATGGAACAATTAATAGTTCCTACATTCCCAGAAAATGCGATGGACTATTTAAACCAAAAGAGAGCAAACTCTGTATTACTGCTGTATGCATACCGGTAAATAAGCATGAGCACACAAACACATAAAAGAGAGTGGGCGAGTGAGGGAGATGGGAAGCCAAGATCCATAGTACAAATGACTCATTTTACCTCATGTTTTTGTTATTTTTTTGATGGTGTGCCTAACAGAATCTGATCACAGGAAACGCATTCTCTTTACACTTGCATTTAAGGTAGGCAAGATCCGTCACTGACCAGCTCGAAATATGATTTGGGTGATCCGATCGTAATTCGATCACCATACATTTAGGCCTCTAGGTTAGGTATACAGACCCTTGGGAAGCAGCATCATTGTAAAATCTGAGCTATTGACAGAATTTCTCTGAGCTTTTGAGTGGGAAATAATGTAAATAGTAGTAGTGTAGTATTTGGGCAGACTATGCTTAAAAAGAATTTTAATTGTTCTAAAGTTGCATCACATAAAGGTTCCCTCGTGCTGAAGGACATGCAGTGCTATAGCCGTGCTTGGGACCTCGCCAAGAAGAGGTTTTTTCATTAGAAAGTTGTGTTGAAGCACTATTTTACTTTGATGAAAATGGATGCGGCCCAAAAAAAAAAGAAAAAAAAAAAGCAGGTGCCGAGCTCAGCACTGGGGGGAAGTAATGAGAGCAGTTCTGAATGGGCCGTAAACACGTGGAGCGGCTGGTGGTCTATTAGCCTAGCGCTGCTCTCCAGCCCCTCGCTGCGTGTGCCGCGTGGAGCAGCAGTGCTGGAAGGTAGCACTGTGGCTTTCGCGTTCTCTGTCCTTTTTCCCTCTTTTTAATCTAATCTCTCTCTCTTGTTCTCTGATTGTGTCCCTTTCACCAAATCCCCCACGACACGCAGGCTTGCGGGCTTTGAAATATCGATACTTCAGCGAACAGATCCGCATTTGAACACTGCAGGGGCATCCGGACCATTTAATATCTCGCTAAGTACAAAGAGATGTTAAAAAATATATGACAAAAAAAACGAATGTTCTCCTTTAACTCTGCTGCTCTATAGAGCCGGGAAGGTCCATTATGTATTCGTGAGATCATTAATTTCTTCCAAAAAAGATCTCCCTTGGTGAGACTCATTCACATGCAGCCCTCTGGAGGCTCTCCCTCTCTTTCTCTTTTGCTTGCTCATTTTCTCTCTCTATCTTTCTCACTCTCCCTTTTTTCCCACCCTCAACCCCCCCCCCCCCCCGTTTTTCACTCCTCCCCCCACTCTCTCTCACTCCTCCATCTCTCTCTCTCTCTCTCTCTCTCTCTCTCTCTCTCTCTCTCTCTCTCTTTGCATGTCTTTCTCCATCTCTGTCTTTCTCTGTGTGTCTCTTGCCCCCCTCTATCTCTCTCTCTCTCTTTCTCTCTCTCTCCTCTTTTTATATCCTCTCTCCCATTACCTCCTCTTCCTCTCCCTGCATCTTCCTCTTCTTTCTCTCTCCCTCCCTGTCTGTCGCACCTACGTCCCTCCCTCTCTCTTTTTCTCACTCTCGCTCCCACCTTGTCTCTCTCCTGTCCTCCTTCTCTTCTCCCTCCCTCTTCCCTTCCTCTCACTCTCTGTTTCTCTCCCTCTACCTCCACTCTTTTTCCTGCATCTTCCACTTCTCGCTCTCTCTCTTGCTCTCCCTCTCTCTCTCGCTCTCTCTCTCTCTCTCTCTCTCTCTCTCTCTCTCTCTCTCATTACTTGTGTGTGCCAGTTCTGCCTTAGGTGACACAGCTTTCATATTGTAACTCTGGTGGGATTGCACTGCCATAAGCTACAGATGCATATGTAAATGTGTCTCCTTTAGAACAGACACTGGAGGCAGTCGTTTATTGAGGGTGGAGTGTTTTTTTTTTTTAAAGGACACCTCCCATTCACCCGACTCTTTCTGTTACTCGTGTTGGAAGCGTGCACCGTTTAGATGTGGCTTTTGCGTCCTCTCTGACTTTCCACTGTGAATTTGTTCTTCAGTTGTTCCAGAGCCATTGCCATAAATAATTCCATCAAAAAGCCTCTGAATCTATTTGTAGAACCAGTGCCGTTCGCTCCCAACTGCCTCCAGACGTTTCATGACTGCGGTATAAATATTTTTAACACCAACCACCACCTGCCAGCATTACTTACTATTCAGCACCTAAACCCGTCCATGTGTCATCTGTGCAGTCCGGTGCATTCCAGCACATCCAGGACTGTCTGCACGTTCACACTTTCCTGCTTAGTAATGAACAATAACTGACCCATATTGATTTATCGGCATTTTTTTTTGTGATATTACCAGGGGCAGAACTTTCCCCCACCGATTGCCATCCTGATACACTTTGAAGACTTTGAAGAGCTGATCAAAGCGTCATGCCTTTGATGGGGATGTTTGCTTTGGCTGAGGAGGCAAGAGGAGAGAAACAAGAAGTTCTTCCCCTTTTGAAATCCTCATCGAGCAGCCGTTTTAGTTTATCGAGCAAAGTCTCCATGGGTTAATAAGGGTGCTCTGAAAGGCCTTGTTCACACAAATAGGCGTCTACACAGGAATTCTTGCATATGTCGTGTGTGCCATACGTCTTTTGCATGTACTTGTGTATATATATATGTGTGTGTGTGTGTGTGTGTGTGTGTGTTTGAGCTGGTGGTATGATTAGAACTTTCTAAATAATGAAACACAGTTGACTTGAAAGCAAGGTCCTTCTTTCATGGCTTGCCAAGTCAAGAGCAGCACCTGTTTGATCAATAATGAAAACCTTTTGATGACAGTATGGTTACTTTCGGTTGTTGCAGTTTTGCGATTGTCCTTTGGAAGGCCTAGAGACTCTCATGATGCAGTAGAATGTCATACACGAAGCATGCGAGTATACTTGGGGGATGGGGGTTAAGAAATGCTTAACATCTGTGTCTTGGCTTGTCTTCCTGCTGAAATATTTACATGGAGAACTCATATTTGGGTATGCTCAGCAGAAGGGCTGGTGCTTGTTGCTCATGTGTGCACTGCTGCTTTTGCTAATTGACAATCACCGGTGGGCTGTAAATTTATGTCTGTGTATGTGTGTGTGTGTGTGTGTGTGTGTGTGTGTGTGTGATAGAGAGAGAGAGAGAGCTCTCTTTGGGCCTCTTTATCAACCCTGCAGCAACCTGCCAGGAGTCTGCCTATCATACAAGGACAAGTCCAACTCAATACCTGCGCCCTCCCAGAGGATAGAGCTGAGTCCTGGATCATTCCAGGTTTAACATGAAGCCCCAGACTTTTATTCTGTCCTCTCCCACCCTGGATCGCAAGGAGAGAATACAGCATGCTGAGAGAGCTAAAAGCCAACAGCTCCCGCCACCACAGCTAAAGCATTATTGGAGAGTTTGTCGCCAAACTAATTATAAGCCAAATGTACTTTGTTAGTCCGCGAAAAACTTATCTCGCACAGTTGCTGTGTTTGCGAGAATCTTGTGCCAAGACATAATGTTGGAGATAGAGAGAGAGAGAAAGAGAGAGAGAGAGAGAGAGAGAGAGAGAGAGAGAGAGAGCAAGAGGGAGAAAACACATGCACTCAGATATATGGAGACAAAGGGATGGAGATAGACAGAGTGAGATAGACAAAGTGAGATGCACAGAGTGAGCAGTGAGAGGCAGTGACACATAGGGAATGAGACATAGGCAGAGGAAGAGAGTCATACATGCAGTGAGAACCCCTTAGGGCCTTCTAGGCCTACAGAGACAGTCTAATGATTTCTGGAAATTAATTATACATATGTATAATTTTTCGTTTATGGTTATTCAATAGAGACGTTCTTATATTTAAACTTGCCAAGTATTAAACTACCATTTACAGATGTGGACAAATTTGTTGGGACCTTTACAGCTCATTGAAATTGATTAAAAAATAAATTAAAAGAAATTTTCTCATGTATAACCACATGTTAATGATTGCTTGTTGTTCTAGGCAGATGGTTGGTACCCCTAAAAAAGGTCATAAACAATTAGCTTACAGTGATATTGGATGAGTAGAGTTGATTTCATTGTGCATACCACACTGCACATGGACCACAGAGAGCAAAAGAGAAAGCTGTCTAAAGAGATCAGAAATAAAATAATAGACAAGCATGTTAAAGGCAAAGACTATAATGTAAAGGTAAAGGCTACCCTGATGCTCCTGTGATTACAGTGGAAAATATTATTAAGATGTTTAAGGCCCATAGAAACATAGTCAGCTCTCCTGTGAATACAAGATGTAGCCTAATATATCAAGTTGTTCGAAATGAGGAACAGCAGCAGCAGCTCTGCATGTCTATGACAAATTTCAATAACATACAGAGTCTTTTACAAGCTTCAAACAAGCTTGGAATATGTTTAGTCTGTTTAGTCTAATGGCCAAAGGTTCAAGGACATTTTTGGCCATTACCTTTAAATTAGCAGCATAATAGATTAGGATTACTGTATGTTTTAGCTTGTAAAATGCATGTGTACAATGAGATGGAGCTTAGAGCGATTTGCATTTGCTGCAGTTTTGTAAAAGTAAATTGCACTCCCCACCTGTAGGGGGAGCCCAGGAGCAAAGAATAAAAATTTTTGCATAAGGCTGCTTTAAACTCTTATACTCTATCAAGCCACTGCTGGTTCTTGACTTTTTTCCCACTGGTTCAATTTAGGAATAACATAGCCAGTTTGCATTGCTTTGCCTGTTGTTAATAATTAGTCATCCTTAGAGTGTAATACAAGTCACAGAGCATAAGGGGTTAAATAAAAAAAGGAAAGGCTTTTAGTATCTCACTATCCTAATTTTAAGTTAGGATAAAACATTAGTTTCACAACAGTCCCCAAATAATTCATGAGCATAATTCAGAACATGCAAAATGATTATCTGCAATGTCCAGTGTGGCGAGCTCCTGGGGAAAGAGATGTGACCACCGTGATCTGATAGGCAGCAGGGCTCAAAGACGACACAAACACAGGGCTCAAGTGACACACATACCTTTATTTAGAAGCCCTCCACCACACCCAGGCAAACACTTAACAGAACATAACTACTACTGGGGCTTCTGGGGCTCTAGCAGTCTTCACACACATGCACTTAACTAGCAAGTCCTAGGCATTTACATAAGTAAATGTAAAATCTCATGTCCAAGGGTAAAACCTAGTTATCTGGTGTGGCGGTGAGGAGGCGCCACCCTACACCGCCCTGATGCCATTCACCTGTGGCCATGCAGGCTAGTGAGCTAGTGTAGGCATCAGAGTGGTGTAGGGTGGCGCCTTCTCACCGCCACACCAGATAACTAGGTTATACCCTTGGACAGGGGATTTTACATTTACTTATATACCAAAAAAGAAATCTTTAGGGTATGTTAGTGATATCCTTGCCTATTAATGTTTATTATTATTATTATTATTTATTTTATTTTTTTTCTGCTTCTTCTTCTTCTTCTTCTTATTATTATTATTATTATTAATAATAATAATAATAATAATAATAATAATAATAATAATAATAAATTAACATTATAAATTACTATCAGCAAGATATATAGGGGGTTAAGCCCTTCTTTCACTGATTTGGCAACAGTTCACAATGCCAATGAAGCCATTTGACTCTGAATCTGAAACTGAGACAGTAAAAGAGAGAGCGAGAGAGAGAGACATACGGATTGAGAATGAGAGCCCTGGCAGCATTAATAAGCGCGGCCCACTCACAGGTATTGTAAAGCAGCCAGTAAGGCTTAAATAGCAGCAGGAGAGGTCAGCATGGCCAGATGATGGGCAGGGAAAAAAAGAGGTAGGAAGAGAAAAAAAACACAAACTGACCGGCAATATCTGATGGTCATCTCAGCCGCTCAACACAACGTGGGTGTTTGATTTGGCAGAATCACCTGTTAAGGCGATGTCTAAAAGCAGCTTAACGCGCGCTGTTTCAGAACAGGTGGAGATAATGGACCAGCGCAATCCTTTAGAGAAGCAGCTCAGCACTGGCCATTGTGTGATTTCATTTTATACTTTTTTATATCAGCCATATTTCCCCTGTCGTCCCAATAACCAGACAATTCTCCCAAGCCAAATCGGTGCCACATTTTCTAGTAATGAAGCCCCCTTCTCTCTGCTTCCCTGTCCGAGTTATGTGAAAGTGCCAAAGCAAAATGGTTTGGGGCCATTTTAATGTGGCTTTAAATTACACTCCTAATAATAACAGACGGACAAGCTGAACCATTTGAAATCCAATGGGGCCAACAAGTGAGCAGTGTCTCTTTTATGACCATCGTTAGACAGGTTTCAGCCTGTTTTCTAGCCTGGCTGTAGCTGTGATGAAGGGACTGTGACATGCAGTCCCAACAGATCCTCAATAGCCTCGACCTGCAGCTGGAACTGCCAATGACTCGCACTCTCTTTCTCTCTCCAACTCACTCGGACACACACTCTTTCACTCCTCAACCACTTGCTGAATCAAGTACACTCACTCACTCACTCACTCACTCACTCACTCACTCCCTTACTCAATCACTCAAAAACACTTACTTTCTCTCTCTTTAATAATTTGGCTACTCTCTCTCTCTAACTCATTCACTCATAAACCCACACACTCACTCTCTCCTTCCCATTTCTGCTCTCTTCTCAACTGCTGCCATCCAGTTCTGCCTTTACCAATAAGGAACATCCACAAGAAATGTGTTTATTATTTGTTATTAAGTTGTTGTTTGTTTATTTTTAGATGTAAAGAAGAGGGTGTTTATTCCTTTACTTTTGGAAACAGAGAGCCTACTGCTGGGTAAGCACTGCTCTCCTTTCCATACACGCACATACTCACATAAAATCCTTACAGTTCACTTAAATATAGACCCTTAAATGCACCCTTTGAGTTCTCTAGCACATTTAAGGGTCTATATTTAAGGGTTTTATGTGAGTATGGAGAGCAGGGTAGTGCTTGCACAGTGATGCAGGTACAGATAATGCATCATGCTCTCTAGGGAAGCTTCTCACAGTGGAGGTGTCCTAAAACTCTTTATCATGTGATGCTTCAATGAATTAAACAAGAGTTTAAATATAATTATGTATCAAGGGCTGTTTTGTCGCTATAATATATACAGTATGATCAACGATTTGTAGAAACCAGCTCCATCTCTATGTCCTTTAGTTTTTTTCTGGGAAAGGCACTAGATGTTGGAACATTGTTGTGAGGATTTGACTGCTTTGAGACACAAGAACATGCTCAGTTCTGGATCACCAGGAACACCACTTTAACCCCTTTAAACAGCCTATGGCCCACCGGTGTTATTATTACACCACCAGTTTGTACAGATGTCCCATTCTATTGGCTATTTTTCTTTATAGAGATTATACAAGCTATGTACACAACTGAATATCTGGATCAGCAATGAGTGAATTGGGAGGTTGTGGATACTTTTTAACATATGTCAGTCTCCTCAATCCACGTCTTTGCCTCTTGATCCACAAATCTGTGACACTTGTCCGTTTTATGGTGTTGAATGAGAGTGAAATAGTTTATCTTTCAATTATAGCTCTGATCCCACTGCTGTGTTATTTCTCTTTGTGTTTTTAAGGTTTAACAGTCATTTAACATTTTGTTTCTTTAAATAAATGATGTGAGAATTCTCTTGAATATTATTATTTTTTGGTATTTTGAACACACTGTATTTAGCCTTTGACTGTGCAGTAAGTGTTTATGTAGTTCTAATGTTTTCAACATAGGATATATTTTTATTAGTTATTATTATTGCATTACTATCACTGTATAACACTCTGTGTATCTTTTGCTATTTTTTACTTTATTAATAAACTTGCCTATTTTAGCACCTCTCCAGTGGTTGTGGAATCCTTTTAATCCTTTTATGTCAAAATGTCAAATAGTGTGTCAACCCCTGCTGAGAAACTGACTGTCCATATATTTCTAGATCTAAATATTAATGTCCAATCACAGTGCCAGAGTGCTGTAAGTGACAGCTTTAGATCAGACATGAACAACATGATGATGTGCCTTAGTTCAAAGCCAGCCTGGATAGCGTCTTGGCTTCCTGCACCCTCTGGTTTTAATTACTTTATTTATCGTCTTATTTGGATTAGAAGAGGGGGTCTCCTCATAGCTTGAATTAATAACCGGTAATTGGAAGGTTGCGGGAGGGCTTCTTTTTTTCCTCACAGGGAGTTGTGTTATTGCTTTTGTGTTGAAGTAAAAGAGGGAGGGCATAAATGGCTGCATTAGATGCGGAAAAGGTCCATGGAGATGCGCCCTCCATCCCTGCTCTCGCTCTGGCCGTTCTGCGCCAGGTCCTGTTTTCTCATGACTGCTGGTGTCCCGCTGAGGCCCGATCATGCTCCAAGTTAGCATTTCCCACCCCTCTTCCTCGTTTCACCCGGGGGTTCCAGCTAACGCTCAATAATTCATGTCCCTTCTTGCTGAACAGACTGCTGTCCCGCTGAGAGATAGCATGTCCTCCACCACTCTTCCACTAGGCCTTCAGCCCAGCGACTCCCACCCCAGCTGTGTGCCCCAGGCCTGTGGCCTCCCGCCCCGATGGACCCCAAGGCATCTCCAGCTGAGCTCCAATGGCAGCCTCCCTTCTTCCTTCGGAGCGGCCGATGCCACGGAGGAAAGCCATATTAACGAGTGAATGGATGGCATCGAATTTTGCCTTTTGTTCCACCTTCACGGGAACTCATTAAACGAACGCCAGCATAGAGGCCACTTCCTACGGAGCGCTAATCCGATTTCTTTGCTCGCACGTGAAGTGGGGTATGGAGGGTGAAAATAATTCAGGTTCTCCTCGCTCCCCTTCCCACCTCCAATCTCGTCTGATTTATTCACGCTTGAGAGATTCGCCCCGCTAGCATTCATTGACTCAGGCCGAAAATGATTTTTCAAATTCCACGGATTACATTCAGCAAAATTGAAAGGGAGCCCTGATGGTCGGCGCATTCCTAGCTGATGTCCCACGTGACTCCATGTGTGCAATTTCTGCTTGAGTCTTGTTGAGGCCCATCACCTGCACTCATGAGCTAAACTGATCTGTTTACAAGCTCTTCAAAAGAGAAGGTTTAGGTCTGAGAGAATATAAAATATAACGTTCAAAGACATTTTTAAGATACTTAATCTTATACTGAGATTTGGGAGCATGTTGGAGCTGATGAATACTGTATGTACCAGAAAACAGTGCTGAATACAAAAGTGTATGATGGTTTTATACACGGGTTGTTGTTCTTTACCAGTTACAGTTAGTCTAAATCTGTGCTTTATATGACATCCAGACAATGCCAGAGTGGGTAATTGTGAAATCAGGTTTGGCACAGTAACATTACTGTGGGCTAAAATATATAAACACAAGAATGCACAGACAAACTGTAAATGTCACTGAAAGTCTAGATTTTGAGTAATTTGGGACTCAAATCTGCAGTCCCTTGCTGGTCTGTTAATGAGTTTGTTCAAAGACCCAGCAATAAGACTTTGGGTCTCTACAAGGCTGACATAACAGGCAGTGCTCTACAGAGTTCATTACTCTTTGCATTGCTTACCAATGTAACTTTTTCACTGGTGAACCATAGGAAAACAGGGTGGTTCCAAGATGCACTTTGAAGCTACATTATGCAAGACTTGGGGTCCTATCTTACACCCTACGAAAGACGCGTTGCAATGCTCATTGCTATCTTACACCCCACTGACTATTTTCACGCCAACTGCCTGCGTCGCTTAAATAGCAATGGTGCTTGTGAAGATATCTACAGCAATGGGTGTGGTGGTCTCGAAATGAGGTGTGTTCAGGTACATTTCTGGGATATTGCTATCTTGTCAATGGAAAACACAGGTGCGCCACTGACTAACTACCTATGCAGATGTCAACAGTGGTGAATTGTCAACACAGACGCATGCACCTCCGCTTGTTACTCACACATGAACACACAGCAGTGCACAAACCCATAGCACGTGTCAGATGGCAGCTGTGGAAACTTTTACATTAACAATAAACAAAATATAGAATAAAATAACATTATTCTAGAAGCAAGGAGCTGCAATGCTTCGGCAAGCCTTTTCAGACTGTGCCATTGAAATAACAATCAGCCAAAGTCAGACCTGGTCGCACCTGGCTCTTAAAGGGAATGTCAAGTGACACGCTGATTGGTTTATTGCACGTTATGCCCAAAACACCTATGATTTTTTAAGAGACTTAGTACATGACTTTTGCACGTTTCCAGTCACGCAAGGTGTACTTCTCCCATCGCTTATGATAGCAAAGACACACTGACACGCCCTAAATCAAGCGGTGCGGTGCACGGTTGAGAGCTCGCTTTAGATCGCTAAAATAGGGCCCTTGGTATTTCTTGCTCCCAGGCTCCCCCTACAGTTGAGAACTATGACTTGTGTACACAGCATAACACAATCTCCGCAAGCATCCCCCTGCCCACTTCACCAAAGTTATATAGTGCAGTTTCAGGCTTGCCAGGCCCAAAGTAGCAATGCCAGAGGCACTAATTACAGGTCAGTGGAGCATCAACAACATTTTGAAGCAGTTACTTTGAGGTAAAAACCACATATGTTGCTTCAAGAGGACACAGTGAAATGCTCTAAAACAACACATTGTCTTTGTCATGCAAAAACCTTGTATGTCCATTTTTGTTGATTTTCACTTTTTGCCTTAATGCAAATCTGGCCATTGCTCTTTACATGTTGGAATTTCCTGAGAAATTGACTAATATAAACGCTTCAAAGGGAATTGGAATAACATATTTTTACTTTGACCTCCATTGAAAAACCTTCTTTGTAAAGTTGCATTTTGGAGATGTTGTTTGTGTCAGATTTAATATGCTACTTGCAATTGCAGTGGACAGCAAGGGATGCTCACAGGAAGGCAGATAGCTAATATTAGCTTAGCACGTTTTAACCGTAATATAATAAGATAAAACATTTTCTCCAGTTTTCATTTTATCACTAGCTAGCCAGTATTACCTTTCCTGATTTTTGACCCTAGACTACTGTTGGAACAACTAAGCTTTTCTCATAACAAGCTCTACTGCCAGTCATAACAAGCTCCAGGGCCAGAGTGAGTTTAACATTTGTGTTGCTCTGGGTTGATACCCATGGTTCTGGCACACAACAGAAAAAAGTGTGAGCCAACGAGAAAAGTAAAGGATAAGTGAGAGAGCATTGCCATGCGAATACTTGAAATGCACTTCAAAAGCCATAACGTGAAGCACTTGCAAACACCATGGTGGTAACTTCACTACAGCAAGTAAATTAGAGCTGGAAGCAAAGAAGATGAAAATGCTCATGTTTTAGAAGATGATTATTGCTAACCTCATTTGAGAACAGTGGTTAACTAGCCTTCATCTGGTGTTTCCAGAAATGAAGGACAGTGACAGTTGATTTGCTGTAAGTGTTTCGTCCTTTGTTTTTTTCCCCCCAATGCCAAGCAATGTCTTTGTATGTGGGGGTAGAGCAGAGATAATACAGCCAGAGTTTGGCTGGTCTGCGTCATGCAAATGAAAAAAACTCCCACTGCATCCCTTTATCCAATGGTTCTAGAAGTACAGAGAACACACAGTGATATTCAGCACATTTATTGATTCATCTTCTTATCTACTTTTTCTTGATCAAGGTCGCAGTGGGTCTGGAGCCTACCCAGAATCACTGGGGCAAGGCACACACACACACCTCACCCTGCACACAGTTCCTGTCCATTGCATGGCATCATACACACCTATTCACTCAAACCTAGAGGCATAGCCAATTCACATACCATGTGTGAGGAATGAACCCAGACCCCTGGAGTCTACCTGAAGACACGACCGGCAGCACCACTGCTGCACCCATATTTAACATAGTAACATCATCATTTTGTTTGAAGTGTTCAACGTTTAGAATTGACTCATATCAGATCCCTTTCATTTTGAGTGTAGAACACAACAGGACACATTTCCCAACTGGAATATTAACTTTTTCTCTAATAGTGACATTTTCTCTAATAGTGAAGCACTGATAAGAAAGCCTAGAATTTGCTTGCCCTAAGCATCAGACGACTGGCATTTGTAAGTTTTAAGTGTCAGAGGCAATGAGCTAACCAAGCGGTTTTAGGAATAGGAGCTGCAAATGTCTCTTTTTAGGATTGCTCGGGTTATGTTGATGTTAGCTGCCAGATGGCACAATGTGGGCCAGCATATGTGGCACAAAATAAAGGGGAAGGCATGACTGTGCTCCATCCAGCCTGTGTCTTGCACCATTTGATTGAATCCTCATTAAGATACACTTTCCTAATTGTGTTTTTATCTGATATTTTAATGGCTCGTGTTGCATGTAATTACAGCATAATTATCTGCCCCTCTGCTCAGGCTGGGGATGCGGAACTACATCGCATCTGTCTGGTACACTTCCGCTCCTTCCCTGAAAACTGCCTGGTCATTATTTCCTTGCACTGCGGCAGGTACGCTCACCCTGCTTCCATGCGATTGGCTGACAGACTTACAGCTGCTGACCAGGGCTTCAGTCACACCAAAGGTGTAATTAGGTAGCTCAATGTGCGTTCGGCATGTTTTTTTCTATGGCAGAAGTGGAGCCTTTGAAGTGGGGCCGTGTATAAAATCACTTGATCTTTATTTTTTTACAAGTTGATAAGTTTTTTTTTTTCTTTTGGAGTTGTGCATGTCATGCATTTTTAACACAAGCCTTTGATGCGTGGGCTGGATGATGCATTGCCCCAGCAACATCAAAGAGGCTCTTTGCTCTTAATATAAGTTGCCCTTAATGCAAGGCATCTCCTTAGATTGCTGCTCTCTGAAACACTCAGAAATGCATTCTCCTTGCAGGGAGGATTTACGTCGAATGGAAAAGCCAGCCTCTTGTATCACACACCTCTCCGTCTCACTCTCCTCTCAGTTTCTAAGTCCATTAAGAACATTTTACACTTTTAGCGGCAGAAAATAAACAAATAAAACAAAGTAATGAGCACCTCCGTTCTTGACAAACACATTCCTTCTCCAGATGACTATATTTAACATTTCACTTATGCAAATTTCTACTCATCTGCTTGATAAAGTGGTGGAAGGGGATCCTACTACCAGCTTCTTTCCCTGTTTGATTTGACCCATTTAAATTCTCCTACATTTGAATGTGTCTGATGTAATAATGTATGCTGAACATTTCAGACCCACATTTTTAGCTTTAGATTCCTAAGTCTGCCATGAGTAAAGATTTTGTAAAATAAATATGAGTTAAAGGCAATGCTATGAGCGCTTGGGCAGAATATGAATACTGAAGTACAATGGCTGTCAGGCAGGCTTTGCAATGTAGCGCCAAACTGTCCTGGTAAACATGGAGAGTGTCTGTAATGATATACAGACAATATACAGAGCTTGTGTGTTTTACGAGTGTTTGCATGTAGCATATGTGTGAGGTGCTTGTAGGTGTTGTATATTTAATGCCCTGGTCTGTCTTGACTGGCAAAACATTGCCTTCCTAAGTAAATAAGCCTACAAATCAGTATTTTCAAACCAGATGTGCATTGTTAGCTGAGCCTGATCTCACAAATAATTCACCAGCATTATTACAAGCAAAACCTTTCGACATGGATTTTTCCACAAATATAGCAAGAAAATCTATAATAGCTAAAGCCTTCTCAAACTTTTTACATCTGTTCTTATGAGTTTGTGCTTCGTAGCTGTGAGATGAGATTGCAATTGGCTGACTTGATTGCTATATTGGGGTAATTTTACAGCTTCAAAAAGATGGGCTTATTGATGGCTCTTGAAATATTGTATCTCCACCCACGCAATCAACACGTATTCATTCAGGCCCATGATAGTATATGTGTGCATGTATCAGACAAACACACTTATTTCATTGTAGAACTTTTAGAAGATTCAGGTTCATGTTTTTTTCTTGCTTTTTTTGGAGTAACTGTCTCTACTGTCCACGGAAGGCTTTCTAGCATTGCTGGGAGGATTTGATTGTGTTCATTGACAGTGCATTTACCCCACTTCATTCCCAACTTCCCAACTCATCCCAGAAGTACTGGATGGAGCACCATAATTCCAGAGAACACAGTTCCATTGCTCCACAGCTCAGTGCTGGGGGCTTTATACCCATTTCTAGCCCAGACAGTTCTATTCTATTGGCAATATTTCCCTAGAGGTACTAGACAAGCTATGTGTGCATTTGCACATATGTGTCATATATCTGAATGCACTCATTAAGCGGGGTTTCCACAAACATTTGGACATAAAGTGTATTAGTGTGCTTTTGCCTAACTAGACAGCTACCATTAGATATTATTTGAAGCAGCATACCAGCAATGTTTGCATGGTGTCCTGGGAGATATTGTGGCACAGGCTCTTCTACTAGAACTTTAGGAGACGTTTTGATCTGGTTGGTTGTGTGTGGTTGTGAGTTTCAAGCAATCACATCATAATGTGAGCTAAGCAGAGATATAGCCTCAGATAGGCTCTGTCCTCTATCAATCACTATAATATCATTGATGTGTTCAATTTATTTTTGTGTGGGCATCATATGCTGCCCCCAGCAACATGCTGTCCTGGCCAGCTGCCCATGTCGCCCATATCTAAATCAGCCACTGTTAATATCAGTATACTACATTTCTAGCATACAATAATAATAAATCATGTCAAGTTTGGTTTTATTGGGAACAGTAACAACAGACTACAATTTAACCTCAGAACATAATCTTTATCTCAGTGTCATGGTTTGAGGCAACAAGGCCGTTAGGCTTTATGGGAGTAAGAAGCTTAGTGGATTGCTAACAGGACAAAGTCACAGATCACACTTAATACTTCTAGCAACTTTGGAACATATGAAGTCAACTAGTCTTGTCTTTTGGGGATCATTTTTGATAAACGTAAAAGCAAATGCACCAAAACCAGCGGCAATCTGGATGTAAAGCCAATAAAAAAATGCTATTAAACCCCATAAGGAAAAAAAAAATGTCAATGTCAATGTCAATGGCTAATCATGTGTAAGCTTGAGACTAATTGCTAAAATGATTTGCTATTGAAAACACTCAAAATTATCCCCATCAAAATTGTACTTAAATGAGAAGAAGTATGTAGCAACATTTGACTATACCCATGTACGGTACATGATACATACTGTAAACATCTGTATGTTTCTCTCTGTATAATAAAGGAAAATATGTCTCTCATTACAAGGCCGTTTTGCTTCCATTCTCCTAATCAAAGTCAGACTCCAACTGACATTAGAAGCCATCACCCCACATTCTCTCCCTTGGCCCTCTAACCCTGCAGCCCACTTCCCATATGGAGGGCAGCTGACCTGGCCATGTGCTTTCAGCAGTGTGACTTTTACCGCATCTCCTCACTCTGTGCCATCGCCAGGCTGGAGCGGGGCGTCCTGCACGCCGCCGGCCTCTCAGCAGGCCCAGCTGTGCCCTGGAAAATGCCCCCGGGGGGTGCGGGGCAAAATGTGCTATCCTCCTAATTACAGCAGAATGGCGCGCGTCTAGCACAGTCCTCGCGTCTGTCTCATCTCCCGTCCGCCCTGCTGGCATGTGCGAAAAGAATACGAGCTGTCCTCCAAGCCTGATCTTTACATTCGTGGTGACTGGGTTCATGTTCAGGAGCTCCTCTTTCTTTTTTTCCAGCTTTTCCTGCTTTGCAAGAATATTTAATGTCCAAATCAGAAGGGAATCAAGAGTAAAAAGAGTATTATTAAATGTGCGCAATTGACATCATGGTACACATGGTACAGTCACAATAATTACAGGATTGATACTCTAGTAATTGCCATGGGTTTGGGCTTGAGGGGATGGTTTTCAGGAGGGTTATTTGGTGTGACATTCTCTTTCTTCACGAGTCTACCCACCAACTTCAGATTTCTCCCAGTTACCACAGAGAGATCAGTCTAAGGGTGATGATTTGTGCATTTCTCCTGGTGAAGACTTGCTGTAATGTACTTTGCATTAACACAAGCCTGTGATCAATATGCAATTCAACTCAACATGCCTCCAACTGCCTTCAGAACACAGTGTCCTTCAGTGTGTTTTCAAAGTGGATCTGAAACTTCTTTTCTTTACTTTAAATCTTCACTTAACCCTTAATAGTCCAGTCCGTTTTAAAGTGAGCGTAATCTTTCTGTCAGTGCAGATTGTCACTCCCTTAAGTGATGATCCAGCACAACACGACACGCTAACAGCTTTTTTTCCCCCAAGAGCTGTAGCGCTTCTAAACTACAGTGGACACCTCACACCCTAATCTATAAACCTAATCTATAACTGAACTGAGCTTCTAAATCTCACTGAACCAAACTGGACAGTACTGACACATAAGATCCATACAATTTGCACTAGGATTATTTGCACAGCTGTACAGATGTTAATTTTCTGTAAATGTTTATATAATTATATCTGTACATAAACATTTTTAAGATTATTTTACAGCTCTTTATTACTTTAATGCTTTTTTTAAAACTATTTTTTGCTCATTGTAATCCTCATTAACAGTCTGTTTGTTTGTTACATGTCATACTTGTGTTGCTCACACCAAAATTCCTTGTATGTGTAACATACTTGAGAGATTCTGAGTGAACAGAAGCATTCTTTGGTATGCAGTTTAATGTGCAACTTTAGCAAAAAGGTTAAAAAGGTGTATGCTGACAAATCTCCTCACAAAATGTCCCCACATCCATTGAACACCCAGTGTTCCAAATTTAGCTGCAGGTGTTAATTAGTTCAGCCCACATAATAAAGTTATGCCTGCATGCATTGGTAATCATTATTATGTAAATGTGCCTTCCTCATGCTGACAGATACTTTTCTTGATTTTTTGTTGCTGTATTGTTGATAATACAGCTAGTCTCAACAGTATATATTTTTAAAAACAGGATGTTTTTCACTAAATGAGATGAACAAGGGGACAAAGAAATGAATTGCTAGCCAGGAAATTAACTAGGGGAATGAGTTTCATAGGTGTGGGGCTGCCATGCCAAATTATCAATCATGCAATAAACTGGAGAAGGCCTGGATAGATGCGTGCATGGAGCATTTTTTAGACAGATTATAATTTGTTTGTTTTGAAAATAGAGGACACTGGGGAGGCACCCACCATAGTTAGGATGATGTGGCTGGGGGGAGGCCTAAGTTGTATGTTGAACATTGACCTGTCTCATCAACAAGCTGTTTCTGTCCAAGCTGCTGTTTCTTTATTAACACCATTCTGAGTAAACCGTAAAGACTGGTGTCTTGAAAATCCCAGGAGACCAGGCTGGTTTGTAGCTTCATGATGTTATGCATTGCAGTGTTTTCAGATAATTGGGTGATTAGATAATTGGATATGGAGTAAATATACAGTAATAACAGGCTTGATGATTGTCGTATAAAATATGGAGCCTCTGAAAACTGGGAGTAAATAGGAGTAACTTGTAAGCAAAGGGTGGCCAAAGCTGTGCCATATTACAGAAATGGAGAAATGCAGTCTGAACTAAACATAGAGCTATGTTTAATTTCAATAGTGAGTGCAGAATTGTTTCCAAGGTTGCTAACATGAAAAATAACCAGGGTTTTGTCTATATCAATATCAATACCAAGTAGATATTAGAATATTTTCTTGTCATGTATTAGGCAATGTAAATAAAACTGTCCTGCAATCAAAGTTTCGACTGGAGAATGAATACATGATTTATTTATCACTCACAACAGCTGGAAAGCTCAAAGGTATGAGTGTGTACATGCCCCTGTACAGTATAAGATCAGTCTTAGAGCTGATAAGTTTGGGTTGTGCCCTTAGTGGTCACTAGATGGATAGGGACTTTTTTCAAGGTACTTTATCAGCATCAGCATTAAAAGCATGAGTGATATAAGAGGTCAGTGATGGATAAGATAAGATAAGATAGTCCTTTATTAGTCCCGCAGTGGGGACTAATAAAGATGGAGATGGATTTGACAGAGTTTGAACTTTTGTTCAACTGTTGTTTGGAAATGTAGTGACCTCTTACTGCTCATTAATCTTTTAGAACAAGAATATTTCTCCTGTGCTGTTCACAGTTCTTGGAGTTTTTTTTTTTGTTATTTCTTTCCAGTGATAAAAGTGATTCCCTCTGCTAGCATGGTTTATATAACTGACTGAAGTTCCATTCTTTCATGAAACAAAGTGAAGCACCATTTGTCAAGAGGAGTTTTTATCGGACATTGCAAAAACACTTGGAATTACAACAATTGTCTTTTAATAGAAATAACAGTTTCCCACTTCCTTGGCCGTTTCTTTCTGTGGCTATCTGGTGGATTAAAGAAGCAAAAATGCCCAGGTATTGACTGGCAGGAAGTATGTCATAATGGTGGGACAAGGGTGCCTCACACCCATTTTAGAGCACTTCCATCAAATGGCACTGAACGGCAGAGAGAGGATTCACAGGTGCCCATAATGGTCAGAGAGAAGCTGACTTCTCTTTCACATTTCCTCTTTGATAGGTCTATGGACACATGTATTGATCTGTTTCAGCTTGAGCTTTTTCTGAAGAAATCCATTTGCCCTTTTCAAATTTTTTTTCCCATTGCAGAGTTTCTAGATTGACATTCTTCAGACAAAGACTCTACAGAGAGCTGCTGTGTGTGTATATGTGTGTGTGTGAGTGAGAGAGAAAGAGAGATGTAGATCAGATCAAGAAGCACCAGTTGCAGGGTGGCAGAGCAGACTGCCACATTGTGCAATTAACAAAGTGTGCTTACGTTTAATGAAGTGGGCAGCCCCAGTGCTATCGATTACAGCTTTTAGATGATGAGGCCTGACTGAACAAGAGCGAAAGCTGTTTAATCCGACAAAGCAACGTGCACAATCACCTCAGCACTTCTTTATAGCCGCGTGAAAAGCTGACGAGAGCCCCTGGGAGAGGCAGGACTGGCCGAGCTGCACACTGGAGGAGAGGAAAAGCAGGCTGTAAAAGCCAGCCGAAGTGTGGAGATGCATTTAGAGTTTTTGGGGGGTGGAGGTGGCACATCAATCAGAAGTCAGACCTTTTCCCAGATTCTAGCTTAAGGCGGCTGTCTGAAAATAAACAGAACAGAAACGAAACGTAGAGACGGTTTCCTTCCCAAACTGACACAAGCCCAGGGATGTTAAAAAAAGGAAAACGAGACAACTTGTCCAAACAGAAACTTAGAAATATACAACTCCAGGCTCCTGGCTTGTAAATACCACAATTCACTAAAGGTGCATCTGCATTACACCCAATCAGTCTGTAGCCATTTACAAATAACCACAGGGAAAAAGATACCACAAATTTGATTTTGGAATACCTTATGTGTGTCTCTGCCGGCTATTTTTCTAAACGTGTTTGTTCTAAAAAGCAGATTGACAAAGAGACTAGAGGTTCAATGAAGGACAATGTATTCTAATCTGGCTCCAAGGGGTTTGTGCCACTTTGATGGTTTGGGAAGAGTTTTAGTTGCTATAGATAATTCATGAGATAAAGAGTTCTGGAATCTGGAAGAGGATGGCTAGACTTCAATTCTGTCTTCCGCAAACTTTTGGATGTCCTAATTATAGTGCATCTCTTTCTGAAAGTCTAGACTGAAAGTTCATAATTGGGTTCCTCCACTCCTGACACTTTCCTGATGTAACCCTGTTTAACTGCTGCTATAACACCCAGTATTTCTGGTTGTTAGTAGAAACTGTACATAGCATGCATACTATTTTTTGAGAGGACATTATTTGTGTGTGTGTGTGTGTGTGTGTGTGTGTGTATGAAGCTGCTTAAAACATCCTCTTCGTGCTGAACTTGTATGGGTAACTTTCAGTTTCAGCACCATGGACAGTACTCACTTCCCCATGGAGCTGCAGGCCTAGATGTAGCTTGAGGGGAAAAACGGAACAGAACCCATCAGATCACAGCCGCATTCAGAACTCTAGAGAGCTTGGTCGGGATGTGTAGTTTTCCCATATTTGTGACAGAGGCTAAGCGTACAGTGGCAGAACTCTTGGGAGTGCAGAGCGTTCTATTTTTTGGATGAGAGGAACCTGTTTCCTATGGAGTACAGTTTCACACTAAGTTCAGATCATTCATCTGTTCAGTCAAGCTGGCTGACTAATGAGAATAAAACATCAGGAGGGAAGACAAATGCTGCCCTTTCTCTGGATGTCACCCACCCCGACCTGACTGACAACCAAGTAGAGGAAGTAGGCAGTTGAAAAATACAGAAAAAGACAAAGAAGTGTAATGATAAGAATATGAAACAGGACAAGAGAAGACAAGACAGGTGGGAAAATGAAAAAGGTGAAGATTAGGTTTGTCAGCAGAAAGTAAATCTCTCCTGAGTCTGCACAGTCATGTGAACACCTGTAGTAGGCTCATATGAAGATTACTACAGAAGTCAAAAGACTCTCTTATCAAATGAGTCATGTTTTAAGTGTAGGCTGTTCTCAGATGTGTATGTTTGTGTTTGTGTGTGTGTGTGTGTTTGGGAGAGAGAGTTCTAGTGGGTTGCAATCTCTTCTCAGACTACAGTGTTAATTCGAGCTGAACCGTTTAATCAGAGACCAGAAGGAGCAACTTGTAAACTTTAAATGCTGTTGCACTCACTCTTAATCCATCCACATGAATGCTGCTCAGACGCTGTGAGTGTGTGAGTTTGTGTGTCGACAAATCTGTATGTATGAAAAAAATGTGGTATGTGTGTGTTTGTGGAAGTGTGTGTGAGCATGTGTGGAAAAGCATAGCTGTACTATGCATGAATCTGGCAGTGTTTGCCACGCCGCCTAGCCTTGTTCATTGAAGAATGACCCTAACCAGATTCACCAAATCCAAAACTGAAATCCATGTAAATGAGATAGAACACAGTCAATTTTTAGAAAGAACAAAATGTCCTTGCTCTCCCACTTAGGTAGACAATATTTTGAGAGGAGTGAGCATGAATGTTAACCCACAACAAAAGCTGGGGTCTGTTGACACTAATTCAAGTGTCTGTTTGCACTGCTAATTTGAGGGACATTTGTCTGAGAAAAGCAAATGTAATGAGTGGACCTGATTAGATTACACCCCAAATCTATTTAAACCACAAACCGGCTTTTTAATCCTTTAATATTTGTCATGTTTTCTAATTGAAGATCATTCTTTTCTGTTCCAGACTTGGCGTCACTGATGGTTCAGTTCATTGTCTATCACAACATTCCTGAAAATCTTCAGGTATTTTAGAGGACTTCAGAGGCTTTAGAGCAAATCTGCATTGACTTGTTCTTCTCAAGCGTGGATCTGAAGTTATACACAGGTCAGCCATGACATTAAAACCACCTGCCTAATATTGTGTATCTCTCCCTCATGATGCGCAAAGAGTTCTAATCTACTGAGGTCTGAACTGAACTGGTATCTGGCTCCAGGATGTTAGAAGCAGATCCATTAAGTCTTAAGTAAGTTGCAAAGTGAAGCCATGGATGGCATCATCTATTGTCCTTCTTTGGATCATTTTTGGTAGGTGGAAAGCAAAAGTGGTTTGGTTCTTTTATGGCTTTGCTCGTTTTGGCTTAACGTTTTGAGAGCCTAGTGGCAGAAGGGGAACACCTGTTGTTCAGATAGACGGCATTACGCAAAAGTCATCCTATTTGTAAGTCCAAAGAGCATAGACATCACCTGCATGTCCACTTCTGTCCTCCCCTAAGCTCCATTCTTTTTCCTTTCTGTCTCGCTGAATGCGTTACCTGACAGCGGCCTTCTTTTTACGCAGGGAGTTTGGCTCCCTGGTTTGCACACTCACCGTGACAGCACAGAGACACCCCTGGCCTGCTAGCACTTGCCTGGATGGAGTTTGAAAACTTTTTAGCATAATCCTACCGCTGTGTTTTATTTTTTGGTTTTAATACACATAGCGTTGTTGACTCCCTTGAGCTGTCCCTTGAAGGAAAAGTCTTAAGTGCTCATCGGTGTAGATTCCCAACTGGCTGATATGTCACTTCATGACAGGGCTATATCTTGCCTCCTAATGAGAACACTGGCAACTGCCAATGGATGACACATGACACAGCTGGGATTTTAACCACTGCATCGCTAAGTGCGCCACTTGGGGGCCCGTATCTGGACAAGGTTGAATGCGTACAGGCAGAGATACCATCTCTGAAACAAATACAAAAACAAACACACAGACACACACACACACACTCCTGCAATGTGCCTACACCTTCTTGTTTCCCTCTCCGATGACAGAGTAATTATAGCGACCTGTTTGCTAAGGCAGTCTGAAGTCCAAGGTCAAGTGCTGGTCAGGGATGCTCAGATTGTCAGGGCCAGGTGTAGATGTTTATGCTAATTCTCACAGCACCTATTCTAATGGCAGCCATAGACGCAATAACCATTAATATCTCTGTTAGCAGTCAAGGGTCTCAAAGGGGTTCATTTTCTACTGCCTCTAGGCTGTCACAAACATTCACAGTCAGATGCTAAAGTCAAATAGTGTGACCAAAACACACCCCCACTGCTTTTTTTCCGCCAGCAGCACCACCATAGTGGTCCTTTGTGGTGCATGCAGTGACAACAGGGAGCAGCACTAACAACCTCCTGGATCTTTGGGTCGATTTGATCCTCTCTTCACAGTTGGCAGAAACAAGCAGGAAACATTTGGAGATGAAGAAGAAGAAGATGAAGGGGAGTAGGGGGATGTATTGGCTTGGTGATCCCACCTTTAGACTATGCCAGGTCACATCACAGCAATATTAAGATGCAAATTTACAGTAATATCGTTTGACCCCTGCTTTTGCATCTCCTGACCTTGGTAATTTTGCATGGTCTGAACCGAATTGTTACTGAAGTCCCATTTTTGTGAATTTGCATAGTCAGAGAGCACAGAGATATTCCTGCTTGGACATGTGCCACTGCATAATCCTTTTTACTAGAACTCATAATAATTAATCCTTTAATGCGAGGCAAAAAGCAGCCATTTCTGCCGTTCAGTCTATGATTTCCCAATGTTGTCATCACATTTATTTTAATATGTAAAGAACATGATATAACAAAAGTGAACATTTGTAGCGTGCATATGACAGACATTTTGGGCAAGAGTGGAAATAGTGCATAGGAATACACATAATAATTCAAAAGTTTGGAAACAAACTTTTTATTCAAGATCTATAAAATGATGTTTTTAAAATGATTCCAATGTGGTAGTCCTGGAAACTGCAGGAAAAACAACTTCTATGAACGACTTCTATGCACAGTTTAAGGCACAGAACAACACGTTGGTGAGCAAGATCACGCCAAGCCAGACGAGCAGGTGTTGTGCCTGACTGCAGTGGATGTGAGGAAAACTCTGCGCAGAGTCAACCCACGGAAAGCTGCAGGACCAGACAACATCCCCGGCAGAGTGCTCAGAGAGTGTGCAGACCAGTTGACAGATGTTCTCACGGACATCTTCAACGTCTCCCTGCGCAGCTCCACTGTCCCAACGTACCTCAAGACCACCACCATCGTCCCTGTGCCGAAGAAGTCCATGGTATCCTGCCTCAATAACTACCATCCCGTTGCTCTCATGAAGTGCTTCGAGAGGCTAGTCATGAGGAACATCAAGACCCAACTCCCCTCTTCACTGAACCCCCTGCAATTTGCATATCGTCCCAACCGCTCCACGGACGATGCCATCACCACCACCCTTCATCTCTCCCTTACCCACCTGGAGAAGAAGGACACCTACGTCAGAATGATGTTCATAGACTTCAGTTCAGCATTCAACATCATCATCCCACAGAATCTCACCAGGAAGTTAAGCTTGCTGGGCCTCAACACCCCCCTCTGCAACTGGATCCTGGACTTCCTGACAGGGAGGCCCCAGTTAGTCCGGTTTGGGGACAGCAGCTCCAGCACCATCACAATGAACACTGGGGCACCCCAAGGCAGTGTACTGAGTCCTCTGTTGTTCACCCTGCTGACTCATGACTGTGTTGCGAAACACAGTTCTAACAGCATCATAAATTTCGCCAATGATACAACTGTGCTGGGTCTCATCAGCAAAGGCGATGAGTCAGCATACAGAGAGGAGGTGCAGCAGCTGACAGACTGGTGTACAGTCAACAACCTTCACTGGAATGTAGAGAAGACCAAGGAAATGGTTCCTTGGTGTCCACCTAGCGGAGAACCTCACCTGGTCCCTGAACACCAGCTCTACAGCCAAGAAAGCCCAGCAGCGTCTCTACTTCCTCTGGAAGCTGAGAAAGGCCCGTCTCCCTCCACCCATCCTCACCCTCTTCTATAGAAGGTCCATAGAGAGCATCCTAAGCAGCTGCATCACTGCCTGGTTTGGAACCTGCACAGCCTCTGACCGCAAGACCCTCCAACGCATTGTGAGGACAGCTGAGAGGATCATCGGAGTCTCTCTCCCCTCCGTCATGGACATTTACACTGCCCGCTGCATCTGCAAAGCAACCAGCATTGTGGATGACTCCACCCACCCTTCACACAGACTGTTCTCCCTCCTGCACTTATTGTGTTGCACTTGTGTTTTGTGTGCACTGTCTATGTTGCACCATGGTCCTGGAGGAACGTTGTTTCGTTTCACTGTGTACTCTGTATGTAGTTGAAATGACAATAAAACCCACTTGACTATATCATTATGGGAGTTTATGGTTAGATTGTATGATAAAGAGGACAAAAAACAGCATTCGTTTGTTTATTAACATTCCACGAGACAAAATAGTCCCATTCTATCAGTCACCTCACTGCTAAAACTACACCATCACACTGTGCTCTTCAGTCAAGGAACAGTTCATAATTCCCAATAATCAGGGTTACAAACAACGGCCAAAACATAACACACAATACAAAACAACGATTTTACAGGTTATATTGATCCCATGACTACCCAAGCTGTTAAATACTAAGAACTTACTTTTGTGTGAAGCTGAACTTTGTTTTGTATTCACATGCTTCTTAAGTATCTGTTCTATCTGAAATGGTGCAGTAGATCATGCTCCCTCTGATTGGCTGATCTAATTCCATGTCTCAAACAACACAACGTACCCTACTTACCTACCTAGCAACACTACCCATGAGCATTGCTCTGTTTTAAACCCACGGTGTCAGTGTGTTTAGTGTACATTTGTGCAGTTTGGGATACTGTGTGAAAGCATTTAGCTTTTTTTTAGCTTTAGCCTTCATTGCAAGTATCAGGCTGGTCATTAATAGCTTCATCTTAAAATTAAAATTTTAAAGCCAATAGATTCTATTATCTGTGTATTGTAGAGCTTGGTCAGAGAGCCATTATCATGCAATATTGGACCTCCTAGAGGTCTCTCAGCCAATCACATTGTGGGATTGGAACTAACCATTGTATAATAACTATTTTATCCTAATTGAATATAAAATAACAACATTGGCTTAATGTGACAAGTGATTCTAAAATGTACCTCATGTGTAGGGTCCCTTTTATTGTTTCTATAACAAAACAAATAAGCCCATAGTGCATATAATAGTAATCATGAGGTTGTTAACAAGTAGAAATATGGAGATTGCTACTCCCAGCAGACTAACACTTCTGTGTAGTGAAATGATGACACACAAAAGTAAGTCAGCTGGTACATTTTAATACAAAAATATGACAGCACAAGCACCTAAAATGTAATCTATTTAATAAAAAAAAGCTTAACCCCTTAATGCAACAAGGCTTTTAGATACTAAGGCATATTATTCAGTAACTACATGTACTTCTTTAGAACCTGGTGGGGCTATTCTTTGGTAATAGAAGTTTGTAATAACACTTTCAGCCTGTCTGCAGTCCACAGGCTTTTTAAGGGGTTAACTAACCTTATTTGACAAAGCTTGCTGATTTGTTTGGGATATTATGGTGACAGTGTCAGGCCTGTGTATTCCAACTCATTAACAATCTGGTAATTCCAAGGATCTAATAAGGGGTTCAGTAGGGGGGCAGATTTTAGAAAATTCCATTCATATCTGCCATTCAGAAATCCATCTTAGATACAGAGTTCCTTAGTGGGCGTGATGTTGAATACAGATTAAACACGACTTCAGTGTTCTTCAGCGAGCAACACATTAGGTAAGCTAGGGTTTATAGAAGCTTGAACATAACAGACTATTTTACTGTTCAATGATGCAAAAAGGGAAAGTGTGAGTGTGAATGAGGGCATTAAAACACCCCTCTGGCATTTTGCTGCACTTGATCATCTGATCTATCAGCTCTGTAAATGTGTAGGAGCTTGGCAGCTCTGCTAGCTCATGTTCACCCCTTCCAGTAAGTCAGGGCTGAAACTGCAGCCGCACAGGCTGGAGGCAGGGAGGGGGGGTAAAGGGATACTTCAAAGGGAAATCCAAACCGCAAGACAGTTAACGTGGTGGGCAATGGCACCTTGAAATGAATGATGATGATGATGGCTTCTGTCTCTCTCTCTCTTTCTCTCGTCATGGCTTCGCTCTGGTTTCAGCATTGGCAGCATTTGGGTTGGCCCGATCAGGATGTTCTGAGGCAAGAGAGAGGATTGCTGGGAGAAGACCCCTGACCTTTTGCCAGATGTGCTGCAGCAGCTGTGATAACCCACGCTAGAGCCTCCAGAGATCGTGGAGTTGCAGCACAGCAGGTAGGCCAAATCCTCCCTCATCAGTGGCATGGGGCAAAGGTTTCTTAGACACTTGCACACCACTGCAGAATTGGGCTAATACTGTGTATGCTGTGTATGGTCTATACTGGTGTATGTGGAATGGCTTTTTGTTCAGATATGTGTGTGAACATGTCAGCTTTGGGTGAACAAAAGTTGTGGTATCAGGTCTGATCAAAAAAGTTTCTTCTCCACCTGGGTAATTTCATGCTAGCAAAGAGGCAGATGCTTTTGCCAGCGGGGTTCACATAAACATATCACCGCATATTTGTCATTTTGTCCCCACTACTGGCAGTGGAAAGAAAACAAATTCCAACTTTATGTCCACACAACTTCATTTCTGGCACTGCTTTTGCCCCCCTTGTGAGTCAACAGTTTGAGCAGGCGAAGATAACATGGAGGAGATGTCAAGATTCCATCCTGAAGTGTAATTTTATGGAGTCCGGCGCACTGACCAAGAATCAAGTGCCCCTGCCAGGCAGTGTCTACGCTGCAGCAATGACTGTGTGTGTTTGTGTGTATGTATGTGATTGGCAGCTGTGGATGGAACTGTCAAAAGACAGGGCCTTCAGCCCTCCCTTCTCTCATGCTCCATCGCCATGGGAACACACACTGGTGGACAGAGGCCCTTATTATTATCCTCGGGAAAAAAAAGCACTAGAGGATGATCCAGTCGTTTGCTTTTGTTTCTGACAAAGATCCTTTATTTGCTGTTTGGCTCCCGCTAGAGTTCGTCTAAGCTCTCACACAAGCCATGCACCGCCATTGCGCCTATATGAGTGATTATATCAAGTCTTTTGACCACAAACATAAGCTGATACACAGCTCTGCTAGAGCAAATCTCTGTGTGTGTGTTGGGCTAACTTGGCAATCAGAAACCCATCTTCATCTTTTCCCATTTATTCATATTAAGAGTGAATGCAGTAAGAGTGCTGCCCCTACCTATTGGAAGTGGTGCTTTATAGCACTGAAGTCTTTAGTATTCAAAAGGGTTTAAGGATCTTTCAGGGACTCCAGCCAACCAAACTGCCTGCCAGAAAGCCCCACGTTAATAAGCCTCCATTAAGAAATTATCACTGGTGTTTTCAGGCTTCTGCCACTGCAGAACCTAACCACCAATTACGCAGTTGCGAGTCTGGAGTCTACATTTGCTAGGATATTCATAATAACAGGCTTTTTTTTATCAATGATTCCCTTCTTCTCTGCTTTAAATTGTGACCCTCTTTCTTCTGGTTGTCCAAGGGGTCCCATCATTCCATCAGCACTCACTGTGAAAATCAATTGCCATTTGAGCCGAGTATTAATGTACATGATTCATATTTCATGATGGAGACACCTGAGAGGCAAAGCTCAAGACTGAAGCTCAAGGTTCAGCCAGCCCAGTTCAGCCAGGTGTATCCGAAGCCAAAAAGGCAGAGGTTAAGACATAGCTGTGAGGACGGCTCTGCATGGAGTGCTGGCAGATCCCTTTTTGCCATTTGTCAAGCAGAGAGATCACGGAGGGATTCTTATTAACCTAAGGGATGGCCTTCACACCAGTGACACCATGTACCCAATTTCCTTGAGGGGGCACAGTTTCACAACTTCATGTCCATAGTTCAGATTGTTCGTTAGTTACCTGACAAATACCTCAGCCTGCACACAAAAGTGCTAGCTGCCAGCAACTGCTTGACAATGCAATTATAGAGGGATGGCAAGCATGAGTTTCTGTACTGTCATATACGGAAGGAACTGGTTCCTATTCAAAAAGGGCAGCTGCTGGAAACTTATATGGAGAGAAACAAAACATGCTGCATTGTTTCCCATGCACTGTGTGCAATGTTCTGAATGGTTCATGACTCTACCATTGTATTCTCTATTATTCTCTATAAACAAAAGATCTTAAATATTTAAGGGCACATGTTCTCACCTCATCTTAAGCAAGGGCAATGTTGCTGCTTCACACATAGCTTCCGGGGCTAGCCTCCTGTCCTGGAAGCCAGTTAGTTTAGACACAGGCAAGTGTTTGGCCAAAGACTGAGAGCAGAGTTCTCAGAAAACTGTAGGTGGCCCTTTTTCTTTGCTGTGGCTGACATTGTCAAGGACATCTTCTTCTTCCCAGGCTATTTATGTAGTGCTAAAACATGGCTTTCTTTCACTGGGTGCTAGAAAGCACTTTTTGAGATGCTGTGAGGGAAGGACAATTGATTGTGGAGATACTTTTGGTGATTAGACACATCAGTCAGTGTCAGAATTATCTGTGTCATCAGTTCGTCTGAGCAGCTGTACCCTCATCTTCTTTTAAACGGTGGCAAAATCAGCAGCATCTTTGCACTGTCTGCTCCTTTTCCAATTACTCGACCTGATTGAATATATGCAAATCATTGTAGAAATTAAAAGCCGTCTGGGAGGTAACCTCGGGGACGGCCTAACCTCCCGACAACCACCTGACAACGCCCGAACAACCAGCCAACAACCTCCAACAACTGGCCAACTGTTCTTCCCCCGATGAATCTTTCTCAGGACGGTGGACGGTGGAATTTTCGGCGAAGACGCAGACTGAATGCCAATCTGAACGGCTCTGCACCTCATCCGTGGCGAGGACGACCGATCCATATTGAAGCACCATGGGTCCCCACCAGCATCCTTTCATCTGATCTCTCTTCGCTCCGTTTTTCTTTTCTCTCAGCCTTCACACCGCTGCCCTTCGGCAAGGCGGCCATCTTTGATCTCCTCCCTCCTGCTCGCTTGCTCACCCCCGCCTCTAATCCAGCTCATCCACCCGTGCTTTCGCTTCTTCTTTCCTTACCCCCCACTCAGGTCCATATATTTTTTTGCTCTAAATATCCTCTTGGCCACCGCTCCCCAGCGGAGTGTGAAGGGCCAGCGGTCCCGCCGCAGCTCCACTGGGCTGTGGAGTGTTTTTGGAGGACGAGGAGGTGAGCTGATTATTTCCGTCTGGGGATAGGTACGTGGGCAAAGCTTCTAAAGCACTACGGCGCAGGCCGGCTCCAGCAGGATGGAGAGATAGCAGAGAGCCATAAAGGTCAGCATGCTGATCCACACCTTACTCCTTCCAGCTGTGCACAAAGGCTGAGGAGGCCATGGCCGCTCTGTCCTCTGTGTGCCTTTGCAAGCTATGTTATTGTTTAAAAGTTTGAAGATTCACTTGCCATATGAATACACTGTGAGGGACTGTATTTGGACTCATACAGACAGTCTTATAACTGCATAGCACATTTATTAGTCTCACACTACATACCAGATCCTTCATAGCTTCATTGCTGTAGTAGTAATAATAAGCAATATTAAAAATTAAGGGTCTTAACAAAATGCCTCTCTTTTAAAGAACAATGACATTATGGAATATGCATGGAACTGACATTCGTTTAGCGCTACCATACTATTAGAATTACTTAGGGAGGCTAGTAAAAATGCATAAAGGTGGGGTTTGACATGTAAGAATCCAACAGAAGGCATGGCTCTAATAGTCAGGATATACACTGTAAATACAGCAGTGCTGTTCTGTGACTATTAGAGCTTGGCCTCATCACACGGCACTGTGACCCCTGAGCTCATATCTCTGACCGCTAATGACGTTGCTGGTCCAGCCCAGCCTTGCTTATTATGGATACATGTGCGGCCACAGATATATTTCTCATGTCATGCATTAAATGGCATCCTCAGCTTCTCAGTCCTCCCCGAGCAGCTCAGGGGTGCTGTTAGTGCTGCGGAAATGAGGGGAGTCTAATGGTCTTGGTCCTTGAAAGTGAAAAAAGCCTCACTCCTTCTCCAGGAGAAAGGGTAATACTATTACTATCTCTTGGGAACTCTTAGCCTCTTTTATGCCATTGTGTTCTGTGTTGTGGCTCTTATTATCCTTTTGTATCGCATAGACTGATACTCAAAGGTTCCATCTATTAAGCATGTTGAGAGAGGACAAAAGAACAGTGAGGTCTAACTGCGGAGGAGTCAGCAGGGGGGCCTGCATCACATGGCCGATCGCATGGCTCTCCTGGTCTCATGGAGTGATTCTTTTTACTGTATCTGAATATCTCCCCTGATAGCCAGCTATGGTCAACTGTGTGGAATCAGCAGATTCTCTAGTTTCAGGTTCTCATGCTGATATTACAGGGAAAATTACTGGAAAATTAAACAGTCGGTCGCACAGTCATTTCCTGTTGTGAGTATAGATTGAAAATAAAGTCTCTTGTTTAAACAGTTAAGTGTATGAGATACTCAGTGTGACACAAGCACACACATACACTTGCTTATATATTTCTGATATACTGTATACAGTTGTAATATACTATATATATATATATATATATATATATATATATATATATATATATATATATACAACTGTGTATATATATATATATATATACAACTGTGTATATATATATACAATATTATATTTAAGGCAGGGAAAACTGCCATTAGTTAAGCAAGTTAAGGATTTTGTGTAAAAGCACTTTGCAACATAAGGTTTTCTCTGGTCAGGGCAAGAAAATGTACACACATACACATACACAGACACTTACACACACACACACACACACACACACACACTAAGAGGTCTTAGTGTCTACCCAACACAGCTGTTTCTAGGGCAGAGTGAAGCAGATCAGTTTACCCATGCAGAGTGTGTGAGAGGTGGGGCAGAGGTCTGTCTGGCTGGACAGAACGGGTTGGTTGGTCAGGATGGTTTTCTGGTTTCCTGTGGCAAATTGATGAACTTCTGTCAGATCCCATTATATTCTCTAGCCAACTCAAAGGCAGGGAAAACTGGCATCTTCTTTTTTGTCTTGTTTTATTTGCCTTTTCATTTACAGAGAGAGAGAGTTTCCTGTTTTTTATGTTGTCGAAGTAGGGTTTTCCAGAGCTTTCCAGTATGATTGAAAATGCCTAAAAAACGTATTTCTCCCTCAACCTACTCCAGATAGTTATAAAACTGTCTACCCGGTGACAGATTAATTTACAAGACCAAGTAATTAATACCTCGTTCAAATGACACATTCTAATTTGCCACCAAACCCTCGTAAACAACCCCATAGTGAGATGATGAAAGTTCTTCTATTTTCGATTTTTTCTCCCTCTTCAGTTTCATTTTTTTAAAGCTGATTGTCAAATCCTGGCACAGTAAGTGAAATAGTGCATGGTTGTTGAATCTCAGCATGGATGATACCACCTTTACAGGGAACTGAACTTTACATTTTTGCATGTGAGAAAGATTTTAACAAGTACATTTCTGAAGCAACTGTATGCAGGTTGTATGTATTTCCTCCGTCTTGCTCAATGCCTTTTTCTCTTTTTTTGCTTTCATCTGGGCCATTGACAGGAAAAGCCTCATTTTTCTTTATAATTAACTTCTCTCTGGTCTTAAGAGGCTGAATATTACATTGGACACATTAATAGGGAACCTTTTAAAGCAAATGACTTTACATGGATGATGGGACAGAATTAGCATCTGATTATGAGCAGAGTATTAATCTAATGAGATTAGATGACAGCAGGCCTCAATCCACAGACAACATAAGAGGTCATTAAGTGTCACAGTATGGTCATGCATCATGGTTCCTTTTTATAAATCATAGGGTGTATGAAATAATGTGTGTGCCATTGTACTTCCTGGACTACTACTGTGTTTGTCAGTAGCAAAACATTTCAGAAAGTATTGTTCTTGAATGCTGTAATGATTCTTAAGGTCTTCTTTTGATGCATGTCAGGTCTGTTGTTCAAAAACAGCCACAATTTATTTGAACATATTTGAACAAATTTCAAACTTCTGTTTATCATTTAGATGAGTGGTTGCCAACCCTGGTCCTAGAGATCTAGCTCCAACCCTAAACGAATGCACTTGATCCAGGTAATGAAAGCTTTATGGAGCATCCGGATATTAGAACAAAGTTTGTTGAAATTGACCTCTCCAGTGTGGTAGATCTCTAGGATTGGGCACCCCTGCTTTGGCATTAAACAGGCTATTTTAGCTACTGTACAGTACCTCTGTTCTGACTGTCTATGCTGATTGTCTTTTGTTATTGTTGTTATTGTGGCTCATTTGAGACTGAACTACTCATAATGTCAATGTGCATAAGCCATGACTAAACTGCTAAACTGCTGTGGACTAAATTGATGGATATATGTAAAAAAGACTGAAAACACATAATTCCAAACAAGTAATTTTTTATGTTTAGTTTTTATATACACTGATTATCTGTAACACCTTAAATCTAACTGCCTAACATTGTTAAGGTCCCCTCAAGCCACCATAACAGCTCTGACCCGTCGAGGCATGGACTCCATAAGAACGCTAAATATGTCCTGAACCAGGACATTAGCAGCAGATCATTTAAGTCCTGCAATTTGTGAAATAGGCCCTCCATGGAAGAGCCTTGGGAGCCCTCAACAGTGTTGCTAGTTCACTGGTCCTTCCTTGGGCCATTTTTGGTAAATAATGACCACTGCATACCTGGAACTCCCCACTATACCTGTTGGGCTCTAGTGAAAGTTGCCCAAACATCACACTTGGACATTTTTTGCTTCCAACACATCAACAGCTGACTGTTATATTTGCTATATGTATATCCCACCCCTTGACAGGTGCCACTGTAATGAGATAATCAGTATTATTGACTCATTGTCATTTATTTATTGACTTTAATGTTACAGCTTATGTGTTGATATTAACTTGACAATAAAAACATGTATATGTGTCTATTATAAAGTGTTTAGAATAAACTGAAACACATTTCCTGCATAGATAAATACTTCAGATAGCTCATAATTACTTAAATAATTTTCTCGGATTATCTAAGAGTTTTATCAGCACAGACATTCAGTCACATACAGACCAACACAAACACATAAATAACACACCCGAACACCTCCACCTGGGTTTTCTAAGTGGACTTTGCTGTATTGAATGGAGTTAGAGGGATGCTCCTGTTGTCTTAATGTCCTCCTGGTGGAGCGAAGTGCTCTGTTTTCTGACACCTTCTGTTTCAGCACCAGGAGAGATGGCACTCTGTGTTAGCCTCGCTGGTCTCTGAGCCTCTGTTGTGACCTTGGAGAAATGCTTTAATGAATGGCTATAAAACATTACCATTCTGTGCCCATAGCGAGGCAAGCAGCGAGTGGCTTGCTCATTCAGCGCATGCCACATTCTCCATCTCTCTGAGCTCAAGGCTGTGATCTCGCTCTAATAATCACACCCAAACACACGCTGCAGCCAGGGAGGGGCACACAGTCACACAGAGCTACGGAAAGCAGGCTCTAGGGTTTGTAGAAGCCACAGTAAGGCAGTTAGTATTAAGTGCACACACATGCACACATTTCTGAACAATGCCAAGGCATGAGGTCATACATATATGTCATTTCTTTGCTGCTGTAACAGGACCTTCTCTACATGAATGTAAGATTTATTAATAAGAAAAGGAATTGCTCCTGGTCCATTGGTCCATCATGAAATGGCAGTTGACAATCAAATGATGTAAATAACTATTTGAAAAAAACAAATATGTATTGCATTAGCTATGTAAATTATGTTTAACCTTCTATGGTATGGTGCTGCCATCAGGCAACAAGCCACTTTTGTTTTTTTAAATATGACACTGTCCCTATATTTTTATATTTTTACATTATTATTATTATTATTATTATTATGTAATATAATGTCACAGACATGTCTTTGTACAATAAAATTATGTGTAGAAGTGGGTTTAACATTGCATCTTGGGGTGGAGCACTCCACAGTCACATGGGATGCACTGCCAGCAATCAAAAAAGAAATAAAAATATATATATTTTTTAATTAAATTTTAAATTTTAAATTTTAAATGAAATATTTATAAATAAAAACAATTGTATATATGCATGAATATGTAAAGAAACATAGTTGGCTAGGACATATTTTGGTTTCCTTTACATAATATTGCAGCTTTTTTTTATTTGTTGGCACAGGGCAACATTGTGCAGTTTCTCATATGTGTTCCTGGGGGCCCCTGCCCTGCATGTTTTAAGTGTTTCCCTGCCCCAACACACCTGGTTCAAATAATATATGTGCTATCAAGCAGCTACAGCAAATACCCAGTTAATCATGTGAATCATGTGTGATGAACTATAGATGGGGTCCCTGTGATCAGGATTAATACCACTATGTTGCGTAATGGGATGTACAATTATGACGATACATTTTATGGATGGATAAATGTGATCAGGCCTGTTAGGATCATTGCATCTGAGCTTGAGCCTGAGCCTGATGAGAGTGACAGTGAGGAAGAATGAACACCAGAATCAGGTTTGAGAAACAATTAGGAAGTCAGGGGCAGAAGGTCAGACAGTCAAGTGACATGTGCTGTGTGTGGGTGAGGGGCAGCGCAGGCATGCATGCATGAATTCGATTTTTGTTAAACAAAAAAAGAATTTTGCATAAATTGCTTGTTTTCTCTCAATTCTGTTACATGTAAAGATTCAGAAAACCTTGACAAACCATGCTATGACACATGTTATGATTGATATATTAACAGGCATTATATATATCTAAATATATAATGCTAGCTCCTAGGCCTTCAGGAAAGCCCTAATGATTTCAGGCTACTAAAAAAATATGTATCTGTACATTTGTGTTGATTTTTATTAAATAGAATCCCTGCCCATGCTGTACATAAACTCTGAAACATACATGGCAATAATACTCATTGTTCAATTCTCACATTTTCATTGTACAGTTTTGATTAGAAATTGAAGGGTTAACTCCCAACCTCTATGCCTTATTTGTCATATAATGGACATATATAAAACATCCAAATGGAGTGACAGGATACCACGTGGTACTAGAAAGTGACAAAGGAAGCAAACAATCACATCTTAAAAGCCCTAAATAATTCACTGACTGAAACCATCTTATGAGGTTAAAGTCTATTATTAGAAATGGAAAACAGTGGTGGCAGCTCTTTGCCAGGGATCTTTATAGAAAGACAGGTGGCAAAAACAATATGTTAATTTATCTGTTACAGACAAGACAAGACAACCGTATTCACCACTTTTGTCAGACATAGATAGAATTTGGTTTCTGCCTTTAAACCCATCTATTCAGTGGACACACACATACACCGTGACTGTGAGCACACATGCCCGGAGCGGTGGACAGCCATTGCTGCAGTGCCCGGGGGGCAGAGAGGGTAAAAGGCCTTGTTCAAGGGCCCAACAGCGGCAGCTTGCCGAGGACGGAGCCCTAACCGCTGAGCCACCACTGCTCACAACTGCAAATTACTTTGTTTATTCTACATCCATTCTACAATCATTTAAATTTACATGTACACGGCATTTAGCACATGCTCTTATCCAGAGCGACTTACAAAAGTGCTTCGCTATTTACTTAAGAGTAAACTAGTTTGAATAGACTAAAAAATCTAAGATACCTCTAAGCTTAGACACTACTAAACACAAGTCAATAAGGAGACCATAATACTCAATTAATATAATACCATAATATTCAATTGTGCTTAGTGCTAACATTACTTCAGTCCCATAGGATACAAAAATATATATGTGTTTTTTCCTTAGTTTTGACATCTAGCTCTAAAGATCACAATTTGCCACCAATATACACTATTACGTGTGCACAGCAACCTTTACTGAATGATTTAACATTTTGTTAAACAGTAAGCCTCATTAAGTTTGGTCCATAAATTCTTGTTTGTCCTTTTTTGCCTGTACAAAATCAGGGCATGCATGTTTGCCCTGAACAAGTCCAAGAACAAACACAAAGATACTTGTAGGTTAAATGTAATTAAAATACACAAACACACAAAAGATAAACAAAAGATGAGAGCTAACACAGCCAGTCCAACTCACTAGCGTCCTTTTGTAGGATGGCATAGTGCAGCAAAACAGAGATGAAACAAAGTTTCATTGAGAGCGAAAAAGAAGGAGAGAGGGAGAGGCCTCATGAGGTTTCAGTCTGACTGCTTGCTGCTCACATCAGGTAGGGAAAAAAAAAAAAAAAAAAAAAGCCTGAATGATGGACTGGCCTATTCAAAGCACCTCTTTGTTCTTAAATGGTCTTTGATATGGGCTTTTTATCACTCTCTTTAGCATGCTAACGACTGTACGCTCTTGCTGTGCCTCTGCTGCCACAGAACACTGCTGTGATCCAACCTAAAACTGAGTTTGGACACACCATGTGCGGTGTGTCAGTGTGTGTTTATACTCCTCACACACCTGGTCTTGTGATCCACCCAGCTCCTTGCTGATATTCCATACCAATATATCTCTGTCTCTCAGGCTTCTCGAACAGCGCATCTCACCTCTTACAATAGAAATAATCAATCAAAACCCAGCCTGAGCAGAGTTCCCACCGAGAACATATCCCGGCACATCTTAAAGTGTACCACCATGCACCGGTCTCGTTCCTACACTTCTGAAAGCAGGAGAATAAATGAGTTCTACTCCAAAGGCCAGTTCGGTTGCCTCTCTGCAGGTTCGTGAAGGTGCAGGTGGGTAGATTTATAAGAGATCATCATCATAATAAAGAGGATATCAGCAGCTCATCTGTCTTCATCCACACCCAGCCGAGAGCACCTGCTACTCCTCAGTACAATTACAATTACACATGCAAGCACATACGCACACTCACTCTTCACTCACCCGTATGCACATCCATTCAGAAATGTCAGCACAAGAAGTGCTATGTAGGTATCGGGCCTTAGCCATTATAGTTATGCATCATATTCTATGCATTGTGCTTAGTTCAGATGGTGGCAAATCAAGTTATATTGGTATACAAGGCTTACCTCATCTTTGCTCTCTTAGTTATATTCTAGCATATGCAATAAGCAGTTTGTTTACATAGTTCCCATTTGGAGACCATAAATAATTGTAAACTACCCTTCATTCTTGTCGAATTTAGTCAGATTTATGTCTGCCTGATATTTGAACCGCCCCCTCACTGACAGCCTGGGTAATGTTTTTCATTTATTCAACAAATTTCCTAGATGATCAATAGCATTCAGTCATCCACTTCTATGTTGTGTTATATTCCTAAGCTTTAAACTGTTCTCATTTCCTATGATTGATTTAGATATATGTGATGTGTAATAACAGTAATAATACTTTATACTTTTATTTTATATGTAATATTATATTATATATGTATTTAATAACATTTGTTTGAAAGATTTTTTTCCATTTTCTCCCAATTTGATACAGCCACCCACTCATTCATAGCTTCCCTAATCACTAGCAATACTACCAACACTAGGAGAGAAAGGACTTAACACATGTCTCCTCCAATACATACAAAGCCAGCCACCACCTCTTTTCAAACTTCTGCTGACACTGGAGGAAAGTGCTGGGTCCCTGGCTCCACTGCACCAGCTAACAGAGACCTGTGCTCGCAAACGTCAGGAGGGAGAGAGCATGGCAATTGTGCTCTCTCAGGCCGCTGATGGCAAAGCGGCTATAAGCTATAGTGCCTCTCAAGAACCCAAAGATGCTTACAGTTATCAGCACATTGAGCATTACAGACTAACAAGACAACACAATAACACATAGAAATGGACAGTACTAGAGACAGTAATATGGACAACATCTACTAAAGGAGTACTTTAGGATTAACGAAGATTTAAACATGGAGAGAGAATGTATGTCTGTTGGACCAATGGAGGAAAAGAGTTCCAGAGTTGAGGAGCTAATCTAGAAAATGCTAGATCACCAAAGCCAAAAAGGTGGGATAGGGGAATGGAAAGTAGCCCAGCTGAAGAAGACCTGAGAGAGTAAGAGGGTTTTTAGGGATAAGGAACATCAGACTGGTAAGATTTAAGATTATTAGGAGCTTTAAAAGTAAGTAGGAGATTTGATATCTTACAAGAAGTTATTTAAGATGTAATGTGGTGATGTGAGCAGGTGTAAGTGAACAGATGAGCAATGAGCTAGAATAGGGTTACAATTTTTTCTCTTATTTAGCCTTTTATCAGCCTGCATTGGTCTTGGTCTTCGTGTAGAGAGACGAAGCACTGTACTCAATAAGAAAATGACACATCAAGAATTAACATTTGTTGTGGAAAAAATCGATCAAATCAATCAATCAATACTTGGACACACTGAGCCTTTGAGTAACATTTATTGAGAGCAACAAGCATTTAGATGCAAGTTAAGGACGACTCTGCTCACAGGCAGAGAAAACTGGGTTATATATGATTCGTTGGGGCGCGTCTTCCCCCTATATGGTTATATGATGGTTATTATATAAGTGATATTATTGGCGCATTAGACAAACTCTGCATGGATCAGGCAGATAAATCCAGAATAGGCACTTATGCTGTCTGGCTTATTTGTGTGCTCTGCTGTAGATGTTGACAGTCACTGTAGTTTCAGTTCACTTCCCATTGCTGGCTGGTCCACACTCATATACACAGCATACATGCTCTTTCACCTTGTACATTTACATTTAAGGCATTTAGCAGATGCTCTTATCCAGAGTGACTTACTCTGCTTTGCTATTTACCCAAGAAAAACTTCAGCTAGTTTAAATAGACTAATAATTTAAAGATACCTCTAAGTTAAGACACTACTAAACACAAGGTGACCACTCTGCTATTCGCTCAAGTATTCTCAGAAGAGGTGGGTCTTCAGTCTGCATTTGAAAACAGCGAGCGACTCTGTCGTTCGGACACCCAGTGGAAGCTGGTTCCACCACTTTGGTGCCAGGACAGAAAAAGCCTGGACTCTTGTCTTCCATAGATTTTGAGGGATGGTGGGTCGAGCCGAGCCGTACTTGAAGCTCGAAGGGCTAATACACACACTTGCACTTTAAGTGATCTTACAGGATCATCATTTAAGAAGCAAATATGCCAGGACCAGGCATTATTAAGAAATGTAAGCTAGGCGAATATTTGCCTTCACACATTCATAGACACTATTGATGCAACATCACATGGCAGGTCAGAAACCTGAGCTGACAATTCAGTAATTATTATAGCATGTTTCTCTGAAATGGGGTGTATGAAAATTCTAGTGTAAATATCCAGATGATATAAAACTGATATTGTGCGCAGAACCCTTTCGTTTCAGATCCACTGTGCTGAAGCACAGGGCAGAGGCAACAAAAACTTTCCAATTACTTACAGAATGCACTGTATATATGGACTAAATGTCTATATAACATCAGAATATCCCCATAGCCTTCCAAAGTACTAGGAAAACATTTGGCTCGGGGAGAGTGTTGTATTTTTATTTTTATTTTTTTACTTTCAATCACATTTTTATTCTTTTGAATTGCTACCTGTTTTGTCCTTGAGAGCAGCTGTTCTATGTGGGTGAATCCATTTTTCATCTCCCATTTAAAATGCAGTGCTACTAGTTTCCAGAGTTGAGTGTAGTATTAATGAAGATAACTTGTGCCGTCCAAACGAAGGCTCAACAACAATGTTCAAAGTATATTTATCTGTATTGCCCATCTGAAGTCATCATTCACAGGATGTATAGAAGAAAATACACTTAGTAGTAATACACATTTATAAGAAATTAAGAAATGAACGCCAGCAGAACACAAAATACATGCGATCTAAAAGACCCCATGGCCTTAATTCCAAAACCATCGGATAGTCTAAATAGCTCATCTCAACTCGACCTTAGCTATTCAAGCACATCAGCTCTGTACATGTATGTAAAGCATATAAAAACCAATGTGCTGTTCCCAGAACCTGCTTTGATAAACCTGTCTTTGGAGCTAATTTTGTCTCTCACACAAACTGTTTACAATGATTATCACTGTATTGCAACAAAACCATTACAGCATTGAAGCTTTTTACTTCGTACTTATCAGTCAGAAGATAAGAAGCATGACATTTGTTTCCGCTGTAATTGGACTGCACTGTTTTCTCATTTTCCGTTCATTCTTAATAACCAGACCAGGACGTGTGATTGGTGTGCATGCAAACATGTAACAAACAAGACAAGTCATTCAGAAAGTCACTTTTGCACACTATAGAGGGTCTTGTGTGTTAAATGTGCAGAGAGCATGAAAGAGATAGGTGCTTTGCTCCACTTGGTGGCATCACTGTTCAGAATGCACTCTTTACACCCTTACACAGTGTAGACCAGAATGAACATGTGGCATAGTGTTGTACCTCACTTTATCTCTTAACTATTTATGTGGTGCAACGCCATTGCCATGATATGCATGTGTATCTGTAGCGGTATCTTTTTAGCGCTCAAAACATCTTTGGCTGTACCTGTATTCAGATTTGAACTGGAAGTTTTAATGCGTCCTGTAATCGGCATTGCTTTGAGAGTGTATGATTTAAGGCTGATGAAGCACAACAAAAAAATAACTCTTTGAAATTTAAAATTTATGATAATACATAGTATTATTTTACATTCATTTATTTATTCATTTAAAATCCCAGCAGAGATGCACTACCCAATATTGAGCATCTTTGCAGAAAGGATGCTTTAAAAAGTCACTGAAATTGTATTTTATTATAATAAATATGTGAGTAAAAGCCTATTTTTGCTCTTGTGTAGACAAGTAAATAGAGTGTGAAGAACCTCCAACATGTTAAAGAATCTTTACATCTTTACACAAGTAAAAATTATTTAACACTTTGAAGTTTCTTTAAACTCACACATAAGTCTTCATGGAGCCCAAAGTAGTTCTTCTATGGTATCACTCAGAGAAGCCTTTGTAGCACCTTTCTTTTCATAAATAAAAGTAAGTAAATATTTAGAAGTACATGAAAGTTTCATATTCATGTTTGGTTGCATTAGAGCAGATTCCATGGATGGATTATGGTTGTTTTAGCGAAGCCACTGGCATTGCCCTGCGGTTAGGATGGTGACATGATGGAGCAAAGCAGCAGGACATGATGGAAAGGTCACCTCTGGCTTGCTGCCGGCGTGCAGGAACAAGATGAGCAGTTTGGCTTTTATGGCCTTCACTGGTGCATAGCATTTCAATCAGCACTTGACCACACTATCACCTACAGGCATGGGGCTCCACCACAGTAAGTGGCCACTTTCTTATCTGATTTGACAAAACCCACATAGCCGCACATGACCCTCTTTGATTCGCCACCCAGCAGTAGCACATTAAGGCTGTGATACAGAAATTTCCACTGATGGTTAGGCATTTAGCTCAAGTTAATTTGCTACTAATTAAAGAAAAAATGAGCTGCAGTTAACGTAGCTTGAGAATATTTCACAGAGTCTGTAAGCATGCTTATTCAAATAACTGAGGGGAATAACACTCGAACCACTGAAAAAGTGGTACATGGCATTCCCTTGATTCTAATGTGTTCCACATAAATAGTAAATATCAATCACATCAATATGAAGTTAATTATATGAATGCCAAATATTTTAGAATTTTAGAATGCTTTACATTTTTTACAGCTTCTATTGCATTCAAGAGACTTGCTTTCAGTTTTTCAAAGAAATTGCAGAGAGATTCTTTCATATCACCAATGTTAAATCTTAGGAGTCGGATCATTTTCTGCCTCCTAAACACATTTAGTGATATTAAAATGTGGACTCTGAGTTGGCTAGTTTTTATGATTTGTTGATTTTTTTTTTATGTTTGCTTTTCTCTGTTGGAGTTTCTTGATAAGAAAGCTCCACATCATTTCAGTTGTCTTCTCACAATGGAAGAATGAACAGAAACTAAGTTTGACAGTTGGGGGTAGAGGGGTTAGAAGGAGGTAGTCATTTTGGGGGTCTATGTCATGGCATGCTAGGCCAGACCAAGATGGGACGAACACTCGCAGAGATGGAGTCAAAGCAAGCAGATTTATTAACACAATAGGATAAACAAAAGAGGGCAAGTGAGGCAAAAAAGCAGCAAACCATGAACAACAGTGATCAACAAAACCAGAATGTGGCAAACAAGAGTGCGAACCAAAAACGAACCTGGGACAGGGAGTTGAGTTGGCTCGAACAGCGCTATAATGACTAAGGAGGGAGAGCTGGGGAACCAGCTACTTAACAAAAATGGCTAGGCTGACCAAACCTGGAACCACAGCTTACTGCCTTAAGCAGGGGGTCCCTAGCTGGGAAGTGGGTAGCCAGAGAATTAACATGACCCGACACACTGAACCAAACATGAACACAAACGAGGAGTAAGTCCTCAGAATCGCCCCGGGGGAGGGTGCGATAACGAGGGGCTGACATTCTATCACATCTTGCATGGTTGTTAGGAGTGCCAATTTCTCTGTATCTGTATATTTGGGTTTTGGGTTAACTAGGGAACTTCAGTTTAAGTATTAAGACTTTACTCTAAGAGTTACTCTAACCTACTGTATTTGAGTTGTTGTAACATATGTTGAATACCATAAGTACATTAATCTCAATCATTTTCATTAGTTTGCTGCAGATCTTTTGTATACAATGAAAAAATAACTACTTCCAAAAAGATAGGATTTTTTTACACAGAACAACAACCTATGTGCCTTTTAGAGGTGACAAATAATGTGGTTTAGAAGATAATGAGGAGGAGGAGGAGGAGGAAGGTGGAGAGTAATGGACAACTCCCTGTGGTCTTGCTCTTGTGTGTGTTGAAGCACTGCGGCCAGGCTGCTCTCTGTCTAGCTCGAGCAGCATGACTCCTGAGCTCAAAGAGAGCCCATTAAATAAGCAATTAAAAGGAGCTAATGAAGGGGCGTGGGTACTCGGAGCAGGCTGAGCAGACACTGCATCACAGCCAGCAGGGGCTCTACCTCACACACTGGGCCAGCCAAAGCCAGCACACGGCCACACTGATCAATGACCCTTCCGCCTGGGCCAGACTTAAATACTTGTGTGTGTGTGTTTGTGTGTGTGTGTGTGTGTGTGTGTGTGTGTGTGTGTGTGTGTTTGGAGCTCTATGTGTGTTTAAAACAAAGAGAAAGATTCTTTAAGAAAAAACACTCTTTTTCTGGAGGTTGAGATTGGTTAAATTGTGTTTTTGAAAAGTTGATGTGATACTGAAATCCTTTTTCTTTTTTTCTTCAATTTAAACTATTTAGGATTCTGAATTAGCAGCGTAAAACCTGATAGGTTCTCTGAAATTTGACTTTACTCAAACAGAGGTCTTCACAACTGGAATGCATAGGAGAGCAATGGGGGTCAGAGTCCAGCACAGTTTTCTGACTTCCTTGCTCTAACAGACCTAAGCCCACCGACTAACAGATGAGTTGAATCAGGAATCCAGTTGTCCAAGACCAGAATTGCCCTCCAACGCAATGAAGAAAGTGGTACCTTGCTCTTGCAACCTTTATCACTGAGACCAGGCAGCTATGCCATTATATAGATTATACACATAGGGGAATGTAGCCTGATGGAAACGACTACACAATGATGTTGAGAGAGGGGTTATGCAAATAGACATTGCCAGGGGCTAATGGGAAAGGTGTGAGTTTTACTCACCAAGCTTGCACTGCCCAAAGATAAGTTAACCCTAAAGGTCACCAGATTTCATTGAACAAACATCTTAACTCAAAATATGCCCAAAAAGTTGATCTTAGACAAAACAAATGAGTATTTATCTCAACTATTCATTTTTAAGTTTGACTTAATCAGCATAGGCTACTTCAGGCTTTTGTAGTATTTATATCATGTTAACTTACATTTAAATTTCTTAATTAAATGTATCAGACTTTCTAAAAACTACAGACATTACAGATCTTTGTTGGTAACGACTTAAATCACAACACTTCCCTAGTTAACCCATAAGAGCCCAGAGTTTTGAATTTTTGTTCAAAATAATTAAATTAAATTAAATTATTTGAGCATTTAATAAGGTTAAAATCCAGATGCCACATATATGTCACAATAAACATAACTATTTATCATTTGGTTCTGCAAATGGGCTCAGAACTATATATATATATATATATATATATATATATATATATATATATATATATATATATATATATATATTCATCTGAATGGTCTGAATGGTTAAATGGGTCGGGACTGACCCTTAGAAGCAAAACAGACACTTTTAAAATGAGCTGGGTTTGTCTCAAGCACCACCCAATCACACCGACATTTATACTTGGTCACATGTAGACACATTCATAAACTGTCCTGTGATGCATCCAGGATGTTAAGCGTAAATCACTCTATGAGTCTATGAGGTCTATGAGTGTGGATAAAATAAATAAATAACAGTATGCCACTGCTAGCTACAACTTATTTTAGACCGTCTTGGTTACTTAAATGTTCAAAGCACATATGGTAGATGAAGTCAGAGGTCAGAGACAGGCTCTTAAAGTCACTGTTAAAATAACTGAATAAGTTCATTGTCATGGGCTCCTTATTCAGCTGCTTATTTTCAAATATTTCATTCCACCTTAAATGCGGTGCTTGTAGGGGAGTCTGAATGCAACTGCTGCACCATTTTAGATGGAACAGAAAATGTTATGTTTGTTCCAGCAAAAAATGTATTTCAGTCAGATTAAATGGATTTTGTGTCTCACAGTTATTATCACTGACAGAATAAAGAAAAAGCAATAAAACATAGTCAACAAACATTTTTCGTCATTAATTACATTGAGGAGACTAACACTGCTACCCTCAGTTTAAATTTCTGCAACCTCAGCTAAGGTTTGAAGAGAATCCAGTTATGCAGCCTGTGGGCACAGGATGAGGACTACCATTTAATAATTGATGGGTTTCCTTTCTCCTCAGCATTATATGGGAACAGTGTTGTTGATAAAGACATAACCAGGAAATACCTAGGCTTATCATATTCTTTGCTTCTTAGCAGAAGGTAGATGGGATGTAGGGTTTGTTTCTTAATTGTTACCAGATAGTGTTGCTGTCCTGTCTGGGTCCTGTTGGTGTCAGCTGGCAGTGCATGGTTTACTAGCTAATGAGATTTTAGTAGGGTTTGCTAGGGTTAACTTTAAGCACAGCACAGCACTTCACCAACATCCCCATGCTGCATGGTGTATCCCCAACCTTTGCGCGATGCAGCGCTTAGTCAGCTAGAAGTAGCAATTAGCCTCTTTATCTTAACTTCCAGTTTCTTCCTAATTACCTGGTGTGTTTAGTCTTGACAGGGCTAGGTGTATGTAAATTTTACATAACAGTCTTATGGTTCTGGAATTGGCCTGTTTTGCAGTTCTGTTTTGCTGTTCTGTGGTTTACCTTAGAAAGATGACACGAGAGTGTATTGCACTCCCATTTTTCAACTATGTCAGGGTAAATACAGTTTTCCATTCTAGGACACCTTCAAAACAGGTCCTTATAATTAGGTTTGGTTTGTAGGTGTGAAGTGTGAACTGAGTTATTTTTATTGCCTGTCTGCATAATGCTGATGTGTGCACCCCCATTTGTTTCCTGTGATTTTGCTCTGGACACTCCCTAGAAGAAGTTGGCCAGGTGAGTCACTGTTTATACTAGGCTATGCAAAGCTAAGCAGCTCCAATTAACCCACAGGCATGGAGTAACATGGCTTTGATGAATTTACATGTTTGCAGAACCAGAATAAGTAAAATGCAGTTGGCAGTCTGATAAAATATACCTTTAGGAACATTCACTGGAAAAGCCCATTTGTTAGAAAGGTTAAAAGATTCAACTCTTTTGAATTAAAGCCTTTTTAAACCTTCATTGTTTTCTACTAGTCTCATTTCCCTTTGATTTGAATGCCTTGATTTTAATGATATATGTAATTTGGGAGCTTTCATCTCCCATTGCAGTCCTTGATGCATGAACATGTGACTCCACAGACCATAGGCTCGTGAATCATTGTGCTGCATTGTCTCCAGTGACTAATTTGTTGATGTATAGCCTTGTATCTCTCATATGCTCATGGGTATATAGTCCCCATGGACTCCCGCTCTGATGTATAAGAGGGAGAAGTGAGGTATCTCTGTCTGTAGTGTTGTGAATCAGTGTGGTGCCTCAGGAGACTTGGATCCTACTCAGCAGATAATAAACACCACATCAGTGCCATGCTAATGAAGACAGATAGAGCACAGCCAAAGAGAGAGATTTATTCTCTACTGCAGGTCACAATCTAATTGTTACCTCAATTACAAACGATAAAGCACTGGTGTGACGGAGGGAGCTGGGGCACCCCAGGGTTGTGAAGAGGTGCAGCAAACGCCTTGAACAGCACTGGCTTTTACTGGGCTTTGAAAGAGGCTTAAGAATTGGTATTCAGTGTAAGGCAGAGAGGCCTTGGTCAGTGTTCTCTTTTCAATAAAGACTTTTTAATCAATCTTTAGAATTCAGAGCTATTGCCCACAAAAACAAAAGCATAATCCATTATTTTTCATTATTTCTTACTTATAACTCATTGAAATGAGTCCAAGCATTCAGTCAGTTTCATCTTTATATTGTATGTGGATGTTTACTGATTTTCCTTATAAATTTTACACATTTTCGTTTAACTTAAAAACATCAGTAAACAGCAAAGCAAGTCTTAGGTTCCAATTCTACCCTGTCTGTACAATGTAAATCAAATGTTTATATACTTTATTACATGGCAATGTAAATACTTATGTTGGTGGATACATTAAAAATACATGTGCATACAATATACATGCATAAATGTATGTTACATCTACGTAAATCTTTGCTAAATTAAGTAAATTGCAAAATAAATGTAATCATGTTGATTCCAAGCATCATTTAATTAATCAGTTTATATTAAAATAAGTAGTCTTTTACCCATTAAAGCCAATTCAAAACTGAACTCAACTGAACCAACAGTTTTAAGCATTTCAGCAATTGTTTTACCCAAAGGGACAGTGCAGCAGGGTGGTTGTAATTACCTAATCCATCTTACCTCTATGGTAAAATTACTTTAACCCAAATCAGGACTGATAACATGACATAACTGGTTTCTCTTCATATGTATCTCCATACTTGTTTATGTCATCGCCACACATCACTGTGCCATTTGGGTTTGAAGTGTGTGCATTACTGCAGTCAGCTAGTGGAGAAATAAGTCAGAGCTTACTTGATTTACACCTTCCTTTAAAATGTGTTTTTATGTGCAAGTAGGGTGTTTAATTCAGTACTAACAGTACTGTTAATTTTCTATACAGAAAACTACATATGTTGCATAGGGGATGTAACCTTCTGCCTAACCTAAAGAGCAGGGTGTTCAAATGATCCTAGTATTATATAGGAGCACATGGTACTGGGCCTATGTATTTTGTGATGTTCACAAATCTAGTCATGCCAAATACAACAAAAATGAGCTGACTTCTCTGATACTCTTGTGGATGAACAGTTGTGGTAAGAAGTTTACATACACTCATAGTGGACATAAATGAGGCAGTGTGTAACATTTTTTACAGAAGAAAAACAAGAAGTTGGTGTGAAAGTATCAGAAATAGAAATTAAACACACCTAATACCTGGTAAAAAATATGCCTTAGCAAGCTGCAAGTCAAGTGGGTTTGACCAGATGCTTTTGGTGGCCATCAACAAGCTTCTGTCAGAATTCTGGCTGGATATTTGGAGGCTCCTCTTGGCAGAATTGCAGTTCAATTAAATTTGTTGGTTTCCTTGCATAAACATGACTTTTAAGCACAGTCCACATACTTTCAATAGGTTTGAGGTCAAGACTTTGGGAAAGCTATTCCAAAAGCTTAATGTTTGCCTGCTTTATTCATTCCACAAACACATTTGATGTCATTGCCTTGTTAGGATTGCCAGTTTCCAGAGATTTTGCTGAAGAATTTAATGTGGCTGTAGACAGTGATACTGGTGTACCAGCAGCTTTTATTTCATGCAAGGCCTATGCTTTGGTGGTTCTTCAGTAGGTCCTGTTTCCTTTCTGTTAAATGTGGCAGTTTAAGGCTTCATCAAGGCTTCAAGGTGTGGGGTGAATATACATACAGACAATTGCATATCAATGACATTTGTGATTTGAATATGACTTGAGAACCATACTCACAACCATTACAATGTGTCCATAATCTCATCACAGTTTCCACCAGGCTTTCCACTTGTTCAAGTGAAATCTGAGAAGCATTGATGGACAGGCCTTCGGGTTCTTAATCGACACCTACAGCTCCTCAAGATTCGGAGATAAACTTTATATGTAACCCCTCTCGCAGGGTCAGTCACTTGAATGACTTCAGACTTACAATGACGAGCTGAGTCCTTTTAATTATAACTGTTTCTCCACTTGTTTGGGGAAAACTCTTCCGTAAAGACGCTTTTAAACACAAGAAAGGAGAGATGCCAGGAACAAAGCCAAGTTGGCGCGTGGATTGTTTTTTTTACCCCACATTTTTCACAGCACAGATGTAGAGAGAGAGAGATTGACTTGCCTGCTGAAGTGGAGGTGCAGCGAACTCCACCTGCTCTGCTTTTATAAAACTCAAACATTCCACTTAGCCTCCGGGCACAGGAGCCAAGATGCAACATGCTAATTAAAACCGCATAAGAGAAGTTTCCAAGCGAAGAGGGCTTCCGCCTCCCCACAGTCAGTTATATAGAGTTGGAAAGGTAAGAGGTCAGCGCTGAACTCGCTGTCTCTGCAGGACCAGGAAACTGAAGAGTGGTGAACCAGCATATGGGGAACTGCAAAGGAAAGCTCTAAAAGACAGACAGCTTTGATTATTTATTTCTGGCTCAATTTGTTTTATCCCTGTTCCGTGGCTAGGTACTTCCTGACTGAGTTTGGGTAAAAGGCTCGACTTGACAGGGAGGATGTCTGATACACAAGTTTTTTCCTTTGCTCATTGCTCACTGGCAAGTGTAGACTTCCATTCCTTAGTAATATGTCCAAAGTTAAATTTCCCTAAATTTATGAAACTCTTTTGACTGATTTTTTTAAAAGTGATATACCATACCATATATTTCTTTCTTTCTTTCTTTCTTTCTTTCTTTCTTTATTATTTTTTTTTAATGCTTGATTTGGAATGTAATCCAACATTTGTAAGGAAACATATAATCACATATAGTCACACTTGGCAATAGGTCCAACTTTACATACAGTGGGCCGCTTAATACCCTTTTCTCATTAGATTTGTCCAAATTAACCTCATGTCCATTCTAGCGATATTTAAAGCATATACCTAGTGTTTTTCTTTTTTCCTACCACAGGGCCTCATGTCAAGATCCTCTCCTGTAGTCCTAATTAGTCTAAGCCCCCTCCATGTTCTGTCACTTAAAAAAAAAAAAGCAAACACTCTTTGACCCAGTGCCATTCACCCTGCCAGAGCAAACCTTTTAACCTCTTTCATCGAGGCAGCAAGAGCCAGCTGTCTAAAAGGAATATGCAAATATTCAGGCAGTTTGGAGATAAACAAAGCAAAGTGGCAACCATTAAGAGTAAAATATCCATTAAGAAAAACAAATGCACGTATATGGTTGGTAAACAAGCAATTAGGGTAAAGAGCTGCAGGAAGGCACCGGTGGTTAGGCGGGAAACATTGCTATGCTGCTCGTCCACGGCAAGTCGATTGCACTTCGAGGCAGCATGGATGCGCTTGTGTAAGAATGAATGAGGGCAAGTTACTTCACTCTACCATCCTGATGCTGATTAAATGAGTATGCGTTTGCCTTGGGCTAAGCCCTTGGGCCCATTGGGTTTAAGATCCTTTGGTTTTATCTCACAAACCCCTTACCAACCATGGAGGTGTTACAATTATAATTGCTGTTTTCTGAATTTAAAATGCCTCTTTTGCATGTTTAGAAGGTTCGCTTATTTTGGAATGAGGAAAATGTATAACAAGGTGCAGTTTTGTTTCTAACCACACAGAATTTGTGTGAAAAAAAAACTTTCCTCCTACAAAGAATTATTATTTATAATATAAAAATGTATTTTCACACATTTTGTTACATTTTATTTTACTCAAAATGATAGGTTACCATTATATCAAGATTCTTCAAACTTTAAAGCAGTTTATGAACCTTACTGGTTGGTCCAAAGTTCATAATTTTCAGATGCATTTTGTAACCTTGGTTTACTTTTTGACTCCACTATTTTCCCCTAATTTTCTCTACAATTTTGTCATTTTCAATTCCCACACAGTAGACTCTCACGATACTACATGGTGCTGGGAGGATGATGGCAAGCATCCTTAATTGGACTCAGAGTGAAGCCAGCCAATCGTAGTTTTTCAGACTTCCAATAACACATCATTGGAGAGCTGAAGAAGTATCTGTAGGAGAATGCTTACTGCCAGTTCTGTTATTACACCTACAGATGGTCAATGATGACTATGGGATCACAGTGAATCAAACCAGTCTTCTAATGATAGAAGATGGATGCGCCACTCAGGGGTCCCCCTACAACCTTTTTTTTAACCCCACTTAAACCTACATTTGTCACCACCACATTTTAGCTTCAGTATTGGTTTCAATAAAGTAAATCTTGCATTTACATCCAGCCTCCTCGCAATCAGGGAGATGGTTGACCTCAGGTCTCTTCCCCACTGGAAGCCCTAGCTAGGGGGAGCAGGTGAAAGAGCACACCTCAACTTTTGTACAGTACTAATAATTTTTTGTATATGCAAATATAAATTACAGTTAGTACAGAATAGTGTTTTTTGGTGGCATTTGCTGTCCGTCTCTATAATACTGCTTGCCTTCCGCCCACGCTCACCATAAAAAATGCTGAATGTCTGGTTCCTACTTTTATATAGTCCCACCTAGGTTATTGTGAATCTTTTTATTGTTATTCCAAACCAACATTACTGCTCTCTTCAGTATGTTCAAAATGCAGTTGCCGCAGTTCTTTCACATTCTAAAACATCTGCTCACCTCACTTTAGTTCTGCTTCAGTAGCACTGGTTACCGGTCACAGTTTAGATCTACTAACCTTCTTCCTCCTTACATACAAATCTGTGCATTGTCAAGCACTCCCACTCCCAACCCCTAACATACACACATACACACAAAGATTTAGACAAACTGCAGTCCCAATTGGGCCCTGACTGTAAATCACATTATCACAGTCTTGTAGGCTATGCTGTTTACATTTTTCTCTTGAATTTAATTAACTCTTTAACAATCAGCTTTAATTCTATGGATTCATTACATTCACCCACTGGTTAGTCTTCCCACAACATATAATGCATCCTTAAAGCTCTGGACTGGCCTTTACAGGTCGTCAGAAAAGGTACTTGCGAAGGGGTTAATATTGTTATGCCAGATTCATGGGTTTTATGCTATATTTGCCATATTGTCTTATGTAAAGTGACCTCAAGTTATAAAGACAAAATGAATTGTTGTTGCTCTTCTTATTATTAGTAGTATTATAATTATAATAATGATTATTAAATAGCTGTCTGTGACAGGGATTACTCATTGCATTCTCTTTGTGAAGGACTAGCTCTTGGGTGTCCAAGAGCTTAGGGCTCTCCTCTGAGTGCATCGAGGCAATTTGGCATGACTGTGGGGCTAGACAGACATTTGGAAAGATGCTGCAGCAAACATCACACTTTGGAGGAATGCTTGGCTCTCTCACTCCCAAACCAATAGCATTGTTTCAGGAGAAAGCTGCTGCATTGGGACTTGGCAGTCAATACATTGTGACTACATTTCTTTTGTTTTGACAAAAACAAACTAATTAAAAAGCCTTCTTTGATGAGGTGTCTACATGGAAGTTCATGCACACATGTGTAGGTGCTGTTTGTGTGTGTGTGTGTGTGTGTGTGTGTGGAGGGCATTAGTTCTTGCTAATTTATGAGCCGAGTTTGCTCCCCATCAGCACCCTGTTACCGCACTCTGCTTTTGATGAGCCATTCTGTCATTGCGCCTCTGCCCTGCATGGCATAATTAGAGTTTGCCCAGCGTCTCTGGCCCATTACATAGATGGAGAGCAATCTACAGAGAAATAATCTACAGAGAAATGGAGAGAGCGAGTGCAAAAAAAAGTATCTGAAAAGGGAAACCTATTCAACTTTAGAGAATGATCCATTGTGGAATGCTGTTACTATGTAATTACATTTGTACAGCTATGTCAGTCTAATGCAAATGTTGTTGGATGACATTAATTAACATTTGAATGGGTACATTTAACACTGCGCCTGACATTTAATTTGATCAGATATTACACAGGTTCTGTGTCATATCACAATGCAGAGTTCAAAAACTGTAAAAAAAAAAAAACCCTTAGACCTCAGACAAAGGCAGTAACCTATTGTCCACTGAGACTCAACCCCCTGAAACAAACCCAAATACTGCACTCTTGTATCTTTGATTTCCACACACGTTTAATTAAAGCGTGAAATATGTCAGGGCATGATAATTGCGACTCTTGACCTGCTAACTAACCACAAATTACTCATTTCAAAACCGCTGCTCATGTAGGTGACAATACCGAACAGGCCCTGAGAAATGAATGATTAGCACCAGAGCCTGGGTGTAGAATGATTCCATATCTTACTCTGATTGATTTTATATTACAACTTTTGGGTGTAAAACGTTATGGTTTTTCTTCCATGTCTCAACAATAACCCTCCCTATTGGTTTCTAAGTCCCCGAGTTTAAGGTGCAGTAAACCTGGCTCGCTCATTTGTCATCTTGTGGAGATTTGCCCAGCGCTCTTCAATCATAAGGGTTTTATAGAGACAGATTTAAGGAGGTGTGGATGTGCATGTTTTCCAGGCTCACTTTAATCTCTCAATCTGGCAGATTTGTAGAGTGACACCCTCATGTAATTTTCCTCACTCTCCCTTTTCTCTTGCTCCCTCTTCCTGCTCTGCTAGCAGAAGAACACTTTGTACAAGTTGTCCGTAGTTTGTCATTGAAATGGATCTGGGTGTTAATCTAGGTGTTCAACATGGTAGAGGAGAAAGGAAGTTTTATGTTTTCAACCTAGAAATCAAGTTTAGAAATCAAGCTACGAATATGGTTGGCCTGTGTTTTTTAATAGGCCATGGGTCAAAGAAACACAACACCTACAGTACCTGGACAAATCTGGATGAATGTGTGCTAATCATCATCTTAAAAAATATTTTTATGCAAAAGTGACCATATTTTTGGTTTTTGGACACTGAGGACATACAGGTATCCGCCATAGTTAGGATTTCAGCTAGGGAGTTTCAAGTAGGCCTAAGTTGTATGTTAAACTGAGAGGAGATGATTTGGTCATATAGGCTATTAAGGTTATGTATTGGTCTTGCTAAATGAGTAAATCTTTATGAATCAATGTACATACACTAACAAACTGTAGTTGCATGGTTTGAGAGGTATTTCTACCCTCACACATACACACTACCCTCACAGTCCTACAACTTAGGCCTACTTGAAACCCTCCAGTCACAACATCCTAACTACAGTGGATTCTTGTGGTGTTCCCAGTGTCCTCTTTTTAAAGGTTACAAGGTTAAGCAAGGATTACCCTATCATTAGGATGTTTGGGTATCTTTTTAAGATGATGACCAGCACACATTCAATCAGGTGGGTCCAATTTTATTTTTACTGGTACTGTATTTTACTTTGGAGAAGATATATAGAAGATTATATACGATATAAAATTTGCACTTATTAGAACAGTACAAATAATGTAGTAGTATGCAGTTTTGGATGCACCCATCATACTACATGCAGTTATGTGCAAAAGTCTTAAGTCATTTCTCACCAGAAAGGATGTGGTATGCATGGTAGAATGGAACCATTCTGTAAAACTTGTTATTTCACACCGGACGGAAGAAACACATGCCGTGAGGTGCCAGTGGTTTGATTGCATTCAGTGACAAGAGCGTTAGTGAAGTCATGTAGGATGAGCATTACCCACCTCATCCCCAACTCCCCAACTCACCCCAAAAGTACTGGATAGAGCACTCTCATCATTCCAGAGAACACTGTTCCACTGCTCCACAGCTCAAAGCTGGGGGGGCTTTATACCCCTCTAGCCCACATGTTTCTCTATGTTTTGACCCTGACTCTGGTAGTTTTGGATTATGAATGAGCCTGTACTGTGGTATCTACCTATGAAGACTACAAATGTTCTAAATAAAGATACTTTATGCGTGTTTTTTGCTTCAACTTCACAATTGTGCAGTTGAAGCAAGTGGATTTAACATTTTTTAGTTAATTGAAAGACATTAAAAGTGGTTATGCTGTTTAGTAAGAATTAAGCTCCGCAGAATTAGAGCGCTTAAACAATTGTTACAACGGTGGTTGGGGTGGCGCAACAGATAACACCACTACCTGCCACTGAGCTACCACACCATGTGGGAGACTGGGGTTCAATTCCCGGTCTGGGTGACTATGCTGCGCTACACCAATAAGAGTCCTTGGGCAAAACTCCAAACTCTACACTGACCTTCCTCTGTAATGCGAATAACCTTGTAAGTCGCTCTGGATAAGAGCATCTGCTAAATGCCATAAATGTAAATGTAAACATTTCACAGGGGTGTCTGAGTTAGAAACAACATTTTTTGGAGAGATGCCACAGATTAACCACCTTGGGTTCTCCAATGATCCTTTTTTTATAATGAAAGAATTGGTCCTAAGAACCTATTTGCAAATAAGACTGCAGACCACTGTCCTTCATATAAATGATAAGAATGCCCACATGATGTAATGAGTAATGTAAATTTCCTACAGTATTACTACCACTGAACTACATAGGGTATGCACTTATAGCAAAATGGGTTCTATATATGCTCTATATTTGTTCTATATATATGTTATACCTGAATTCTGTCACTTGCAACCATAGCCAATAGAACAAAATGTTTCCCTCACTGAGAAAAACATTTAACCAGATCATTTATCAGCCATTTTATCAAGTCTTCACATATAGTCTTTTTAGAAACCATTGGTCTGTGTGCTAAAGAACATCTGAGGGACCATTTAATAAGAATGTAAGAGTGTAACCAAACCATAAAATATAGCCCTTCTGTGTTTGAGTACTGCTGACTAGCCTTGCTACTGACCTGGATCTAATTCAGCTTGAACTCCATAGAGTTGCTGAGAGCTTCCAGAATGTTTTTCGAGAACACACACTCCGTTACTGTCGGAGCGCATGGCGATGACATCAGTCATTTGACCCTAGGGAGCACCATCACCTTTGCAATCAATAGCTGCTGTTCTCCACAGCTGGTGCTTTCACTGTGCTTTGGGATTTACAGCACATAACATGAGAAGTGCATGTCACCAGCCAGGCAATCTGGAGCAGCGTCACGTGCACTGGAGTATACGGTTATGACTGTATGAGATCATACGGCCCTTACAGTGAGTGTATTTTTGGACAGTATGACGAGCACATCAGGGTTTCAGCTATAATTCCTTTTGATGTCTTATGCAAGAGTGAAAAGAGGGCTGGACAGATGGAGAGTAGACGGATAGCGCTTTAGAATGTTTGAGCAAAATAGCAAGAGATGGTGGAAAAAAGGGAAAGAAAGATGGGGGCAGATGGAGAGAGGCTTTTTCGAAAGGACATGGAGTTTTACGCTGAAAGCTTGGTGATGGAGATCATGATAAATAGACAGAGATGGGCCCGGTGGAATGTTTTTGGAAATGGTGCATGTGTGGTAAGAAACACAGTTCTCTGAATTTGCGTGATGCGGCTGTGTACGTCTGTTCCACATGCATAAACATCCACACTGTTTTTGTCTCTCTGTCTACTTACTTTTGGATGTAAGAGTGTTGATGTAAAGTATTTTATTCATGTGGAACAGATGTACACATTTGAACAGTGCAAATTCAAGGCACTTTTTTATCTTCTGTGCACAAGTTACACACTCACACACACACACACACACTCTCGCACGCAACAGTGTTCCTTTTGCTTATGCTCAAATACACTCATCCACATTCAGTGATTCGCTCGTCACTGGTCCATATGATTAATCACCCAATCTCCCTGTAGCTTCTGTTACACATTTAATAGCCTCCTATTTACAAGGACATGCACTTTGAGGCTGCGGCCAGGAGCTGTATAAATCACCTGCTAAACGCACCTAAGCTCTCTGTTTGGTGTGCTCGCCCCTATACTATTTACTGTTGTATTCCACATCTCTCTCATAGCTCTATAAATTATGCTCTTGGTTTTTCTCCTTCTCTGTCTGTCTCTCCCCCTCTGTCTCTCTCTTTCTCTCTCTCTCTCTCTCTCTCTCTCTCTCTCTTTCTTTCCAAAATGACCTCATTCTTCTTCCTCTTTCTTTCTCTATCTTTCTTTCTTGATAGCATGCTTCATCTTGCTCTCTTACCATTTCCTTTTCCTTTCCTTGCCTTTCTTTTCCTTTCCTTTCCTTTCCTTTTTTTCTCTCTTGTACTCTCTCTTCGTCACTCTCTTTCTTTCTTCATCTCTTCATATTTTTTTTTCAGTATTTCTCTCTCTCTCTCTCTCTCTCTCTCTCTCTCTCTCTCTCTCTCTTGCTCTCTCTCTCTCTCTCTCTCTCTCGCTCTCTGTCTCTCTCCCTTTTCTATTTCTTTCTCTCGTTCATACACACTCTCTCTTTTTCTCTTATAGCACCTCATTCTACCTCGTTCTGTTTCTCCCTCTCCCTCCCTTTCTTTCTTTCTTTCTTTCTTTCTTTCTTTCTTTCTCTATTTCTTTCTCCTTTTCTGCCTTTATCTATATCTTTCTTACTCTTTCTCTATTCCCCACTTTTTGCTCTCCCTCATCCCTCCCGTTTCCCTCTTTCTTGCTTCATGCTTACTTCTCACTTCATATCTTTCTTGTGACCAAAACCAACTAAAAGTAACTCAAAGTAATAAAAAAATAAATAATAAAATAAATAAGATATTTTTATATTGGTGAAGGAAAAGGTGTTCTTTAATGGAAGTCAAAGTAAAGTTTATTCTGAGTAATTTTGAGCATTTCTATTGGTCTCTTTATCCAGAAGTATTTAAACAGTGTACAGAGACACTACAGGGTCTAAATGATGGAGATGCATGATGTATGTGTTAGACAGCAGCGATATATACAATCAGAAAGCTTGCTAAACTGATTTTAACTGTTTTTGTCTTTTAACTGTATATTTACATTTAAAAAAATGTATTCTGTTAATAACACATATTAATAATTACTCTCACAAAAGCTAATGGCAAAACACATTGTTGTATGAGGAGTCACTGTCGCATTTAGCCAACATACAGCCCTCAACACTGAGGACTGGCAGCCAACCATTATATAAAACACAACTGCATACCTAAGAGAAGGTGACTTAAGGAGGTTACCTACACATTGATGGTGAGTGAGGGGAGGAAGCCATGCCCAGTATGCAAATTGATGGTGCCAACAGCCAATGGCAATGCTCTCCCTCTCTTTTAATTTGTCTGTTCCCCTTTTTCTTTCTCTATTCCTTTCTCCCTATGCCCCTTTATCTTCGTCTTACTCTGTTTCTCACCACAACCTGTCCCTTATTTGTTCTCTCTTTTACTTCATCTATCTATCTCCCTTTGTTACTCTCTCTCTCTCTTTATTTCTGTCTCTCTTTTTCTCTGAGCGAACACTGCATGTATTGTATTCAGTAAAGTATACTCCCCCTCGTTCTGTCTTTTTTAAATTATTTTTGTCCTAAAAATTGTAAAAATGTAAGTCTTGCAATTTGTCTCTCTCGTCTATCACGTTGCCATGATAACAACAGCATGTTGCTCAGATATATCCACTAATCCAATGTGTTTTCTAAAATGTACTATTGTAAATCAGGCATATAAACAACAGGCATTTATTGGGGTTTGTGAACCCCTAAATGTATATAACACAAGAACTTTAGAGAATCACAGCCTGTTCCAGTAGCGCCTGTAGATCCAGGCAAAGTCCAAATCCCTAAATTTGTGCTTTGCTAAATGGGGCATTATGCAATGCCTGGCTTCAGTGAGCTGGAGGTTTTTTGTGAACAGCTTGTTCTGGCCATAATCTTGCCAAGACCGACCCGACCAGGATGTAAACGCCCTCTGACTTCTCTAAAAATATCACGTCTACGCTGCCAAAACATGAGAGCACAAGTTTAGCCTCTAGTTTGCTCAGACACACATTAACGTCCCCCACCCCTCCCCCCACTGTACATGTCGCTCTGATCGTTTACATGGTTCAGCGCAGGTCTCCTCACTTTAGCATTTAATGCCTTCTCCTGGACTCAAAGCGTGTTCTGTCGGCATTTAGATACAGCTCTACTCCTTTCACAAGAGTGCTATATCCAAATAAATATCCCTGATACAGCCGTGGCATGCAGCTGCCAAACAATGGCTCCAGAGGATTAGTGGCAGCGGTTCCCTCAGCACCCAGCAGGTGCAGCCGAGCCCAAACCCCCAGAGACAATGCTCTGGCAGGGCTGCTCCACCTGCTAGCTCTCCTCAGCCTGGATCTCCTCCGGGGCTGCGCTCCCCACTCGCCCATCCCGTCCTGCCCCAGAGACTACGTTCAGCCAGGTGGCTCTGAGAGACGCTCCATACCTCACTCTCCACCTGGACCCACCAGAGCCTGCCAGGCTTGGATGAGTCTAGAAAGACGACGGCATCGTTTCACTGTGGAAAGGCTGGACTGCGGAGTCCAGCACTGGAAAAACAACTTTAGAGAACTTTTGTACTTTGTATTTTTGGACTTCATACAGTATGTCTATATCTTATAAAGGGCATGGTTCACTCTGACCGATCTTGTCCTTTATTTTATGGGCAAAGCAGCTGTGATATACACACCGCTAGTCTCGTCTCCTTACATTTACAGCATTTAGCAGATGTTTTTATCCAAAATGACTAACAAAAGTGCTTCACTGTTTACTCAGGAAAATATCCTTAGCCAGTATAGACTAGGATCCAAAGATACCAAAGCTTAGATACTACTAAACACATAGGTCAGTATGGAGACCATAATACTCAACACTACACTTCACCCGAGTATTCTTGGAAAAGATGACTTCAGTCTGTGTTTGAAGAGAGCAAGCAGCTCTGCCATTTAGACACCCAGGGGAAGTTTGTTCCACCACTTCAGTGACAGCACAGAAAAAGCCTGGATGCTTGTCTTCCGTCTTCCATCTTCAGAGATGGCGGGTCAATGTGGACAAGCCATCCTTGAAACAACATTAGGGTTTTGAATTTAATGTGGGCAGATACAGGAAGCCAATGAAAATAACCCGTGCTGCTGCATTCTGGATTAGTTGCAGGGGCCTTCCAAAAAGAGACTTCAGAAAGACATGCTCAGATGCAGGTAGAAACCTATGTGTCAGAAGGTGGGAAAGAAAGGATGAGTTGAGTGTCATCAGTGTAGTAGTGGAAAGAGAATCCGTGGAAGGATCTTACTTTACCAAGAGATCACTTTAACTACTTAATCACTTCTCTTGGTGAACTCCTTAACACAACGAGGTTCACTTACTTCTTCTAGCCTGCACTGTGGATTTTTATTTAGTGTAATTACTTAGTTAGATTGTGTGTGTCTATTATAGTGAGATACATAATGAATGGACCACATTTTAATCCAGGTATTTCCAAAACAATTAACCCCTTAATGCATTAAGGCTTCTTATACACTAAGGTGTATTACTCAGTAAATACAGAAACTTCTATGGAAACTGGTGAGGCTGTTCTTTGGCAATAGAAGTTTGTAGTAGCACTTTTAGCCTGCCGGCAGGTCAAGGCGTTAACTCTCAAAGTGAAATTGGATGTTTTTTATGAACTATAATGACATTACATTAACACATTCAATTTATAAAACTGTTATAAAGCAAATAAAATAGTAAGCAGTGAAAGTTGTTTAAACGTGTTGAACTTTTTGCTGAAAAACAGCATCTCTGAGCATGTCTATTTATAAGCAGGAAGTAATTTTCTTACACAAAATACCATAATGAACCATTTCGAGTGACCTCTCATAAATAGAGAAGGATATTTAATTCATACATCCTCACTGGGTATTTCATTTGGCTTAAAAGATATGTCTTAGGCACAAGAGCATAACTGTATAAAAAAAACACAAGGGAGAAATAAGTAAACAAAATTACACAAACATCCTTCCCAGAGAAGATGTGTCTGGCAATTGCCCAATCTGTTATTGTTTTAACAACTTTAAAAGAGTTATATGCGCCGTAATGGATAATAAATCTATATCTAAGAATATAACAGAGAAAAAATCCAATTTGTCTCGGCGCTCCCCAGCCTGATCCTGTAGATTTACTCTGCCAGTGCACAGCCTCTGGATTAATCCGCTCTGTGTAATAAAGTGATGATGATGACATTATCTGACATTTCTAAAGAAGGCCAGATTTAGGCAGCTTCTCTGCTATCTGACTGTGAACACTGTGTCTCTCACCGAATTAATCCACACACTGAAGTAAATGGAGAGGCTTAGCACAGTCAGGGTGAGGCAAGTGTGTGTGTGTGTGTGTGGTGGCGGTGTGTAAGGTGTGTGTGTAAGGGGTTGAGGTTGGGGGTTGGCAGTTTACGACTACAGACCAGAAGCCAGGCTAGGTTCATGTTATTTTTCCATCTGCTGGAACATTCTGTGCACTGAAAAAGTGCTGAACTTAATTGGAATCGACATGATTTAAACGTGCACACCAAACATTTCCACACAAATATGATATTTTTTACTTTCTATTTGTTGGATCATTTTCTTTCACCTTACTCGCTTTTGGCAAAAACTGTTTTGGTATGTTTTATACACATGAAAACAATGGATTCATCTGAAGCCAGCAAACTCAACACTGCTTTTTTTCAGTGCAATAACAACAAAAACAACACCACTAACAATAATGATAAAAACAGTAACAGCACCCATGATAACACACATTATTAATTAATAACGTGATTCAGTTGTCAGTGAGTCAGTGAGATACAGGTATATGCAGGATAGTAAAGGGGATATGAATATGTAATCTTATATAGTTCACCCACGCTCTCTGCTGACAAAGCTTACCTGCGGCAGGGAAGTGGTGTTATTAAAACTCTGCTAAAAACAGACAGTGTTTCAGAACGCCAGTAGAGTGAACCATTCATCAACTCAAACCTAGTTTTTTTCCAACACCCTCAATATTATCCCTTTAAAAAGGCATGCTAATAGTATACTTCTTTTAAACCCCTAAAAAATGCCCATGGTCCATCAGAGGGTCGAAACTATTATTACAAACTTATATTACCAAAGAACAGCCCCACCAGTTTCTACAGAACTCCCTATAGTTACTGAATGATATACCTTAGTGTGTAATAAGCCTTCTTGCATTAAGGGGTTAAACTTAATAGATATACTTTGGAGATGTACTAACCAAAATTACAGTATAGTATACTGTACAAGTATACCATACAAGTATACTTGGCTTATAAATGGCAAAGCAAGTTTAGCATTTAATATTTGCACTTATACCTAAGTATACTTGACTTGCACTGCTAATGCAGAAATGGAGTGAAATTACGTGAAATGAAGTATATTTGGCCTATACTTTGTATTTAACCTTTTGTTCTATATATGCTTATAAAAAGGTCAATTAAGTATATATAACATAAAATGTTAGGATTGTGCTTTGTTGGTGGAAGAGCTTTAAGAAAGTAGTACATGGTTGAAACTGAATCTGAACTTTTATATACAGTGTTATTAGCCCACACAGAAACACAGAAACATTTGAGACCACAAATCCCATATATAATAAACTTCACATAGTATACATAAATCTCACCACAAAACTTCAAGACAAAAGGCAAAAGGGAAAGTCAAGTTCACATAAAAAAACAACAGTAGGCTTCTGAACAAACTGGTTGGGCTATTCTTTTGAAATAGAAGTTTGGAATAATGCTTTTTGGCCCGCCGGTGGTCAACAGGTTGTTTAAGGGGTGAAACCAGTAGTTTACAGGGAGGATACTTAAAAGTCTACTTTCATTTAGTAGTAAAAGGGGACAAGAAGTTTGCTGTATAACTAGGATGCTAACTACATACCTATACATTATACTGTTGCACTGCAAATTTGTTGTTTACTCAAAGTGTACTTGAAAGCATACTTTTATAAACTAAAAAGTCTGCTAATTTAGTCCCAAGAAGTACAGAAATAATGCAAGTATGTAATGCAAAGTATCATACTAATATATTTATATTAGTCTACTTACTGCATAAATACACCTGAAGTATACTTAAGTAAATTAACTTATCTTGCCTTATCTTTAGCTTTCACTGTATTCTCAAATCTGCATGTTTATGTTAATTGGGTATGATAAAGTAGCAACATCCACTTGCACACCGATGAATGATTAATGGTTTAATACGCAATGTAAATTACACATCTCATCTAAGTGCCTTTCATCTTGAGAGCGATTAAGTCGGCCTATCTTTTTTTTTTTTTTTTTTACTCTCCATCTCACGATTCCCTTTGTCCCTTGGCATTTTCAGCGAGAGCAGTGTTATATTCCACTCCTGTGGAGATAAGTGAGCCCTGAGGGGTTAATGCCTGTCATTCCACTTGGGCCTTTTTTTGCAAGAGGTTATTCTCTGCTCTTTTTGTAATTAATACCTCTCTCAGCTCTCCTTGATTGCTTCCTGAGGCTATGTCTTTTATGACTGCTCAAAACATTTCAGCACTGATTCTTTTGATTGATGATTGGCATCGATTGTAAATCGGGTTTGGGCTTCCTCTGATATGGCACAGTCTGCGGTAGGAGAGGAGGCACTGTGAGTCAATTAGCATCATATTAGCACAGAGCCAGCTGTTATACATCAGAAGGGTATCGACATGGAACTTCTGTGACAGCATGATCGCTTGTTTTATGAACTGGAGGCTGACAGGATGATGTACTGGATGTGTTTCGCTTTTTCAAACATGAGCTTCAGCACACTCACTGGAAAGCATTGTGGAATCACAGGGTATCTGCTGACTTGTTGAGCTACTGACGTCTGCACTTGAAAAAACAAAGGAACGCTCACATTCGCGTGTGCACAAGCTCCCACCAAAAACAACATAAGCGTTCTGTTTACCGCAGTCTAGCCTGTCCTGAACAGACACATTCTCTTTTGTGGAAAATGTACAGCACAGTATGTGGACAGTTTCTGGTGTATACAGTCCGCAAATATAGTTGCCTTTGTTGCTGTGGCTACATGAATACGAGAGATGTTCAGGAAGAGCTCAAGAGGCACACGGCAAAAATCGACAGCGCTCCCCGCAGTGCAAACCTGTGCATGTTTTCTTATCTCTGCCTTTTGATTCTTTCCTTATTTGTTTGTTTATTCATAAGTGTGTTGCTCCCACAAGGGCAGCCAAGAGGCAGAAGAGCTTTTATTAATTTAGCTGCTAGCAGGGAGCATTTAGAAGGACTGCTGGGCCTTTTTAGCCTAGCGCTGCTGCATTAGAGCAGATGGGCCTTGAACAAGGCCTCAGTAATTCCTTAAATATTGATGGGTCAGTCGGAGAAACCAGTCAAAGACCACAAATTACAGCCTGTTTTTCCTAAAGGCATCATGCAACAAAGATAATAAACAGGCTAAAGAATCAGAATCAGTTGAAGACACACTTGAAGGTGCACTTGATGTAACGTAATTGACCTATCCATGCACCACAAATGTGTTTTACTGGTAACAGCTAGCAAAATGCACATTCAAACTAATGAGAAATAGGACCAGACATTATGGAAAATATGCAATTTATTCACATTGAATCACTACAGCTTAGCTTAGAGTCACCACATAATGTTGAGTTTCCAGGCTAAAGTGCTGTGCTACTGAGCTGGACAATTGTTTTCTAGCTAATTGAAATTAGGCAGCTTGGAATTGACAGTGAATTTGCCACTTGATTGCATGAATATTACTTTTCCACTGCAACAGAATGTCACATGTACTTAGGCTGAAAGGGGATTTGCCAGTGTTCGGTACAGCTAGCCAGTTGCTACAGAAAAAAAAAAAAAAAAAAAAAAAAAAAAAAAAAATATATATATATATATATATGTATATATATATATATATATATATATATGTGTGTGTGTGTGTGTGTGTGTGTGTGTATGTGTGTAGAGAGAGAGAGAGAGAGCAAGAGAGAGAAATACAACACCAACACCAATTGATTTTTATTGGTTTTAACTAATTACTTGTATTTCATATAGTTTTAAGGACATTTTTATTTTTGAGAAAAAGTAAAGATAATCTTATGCTATACGTTCATACGGCAGAGGATTCTATTGAGTCCTTTAGTTTAAATGGTTTAACCAGAACAATACCTTCTATGAATCCTTCTTCTCTTTTCTCCTCTTCCTTTTACCAGAAAGATAAACCTGACAGAAGGGTCAGGGATAAAAGGGCAAGGCCAGGCTCAGAGGTCAATAGATGAACAGGAGCTATCAGGTCTGCCCTGTTAGGCCCCAGGGATCTGTGATCTGAGATAAAAGTTGATGGTAATTTATAGCTCAACCTTGCACTGTGACCTGTAGCGATAAAGGCATCAGCCAAGAAAGCAGGACAGAGGATGAGTTGGAGAGGGGGCACTATGTTCAATATAGAAGCACATACAGCACATAGGAGCACCGCTATTAGCCCAGCTTCAATCTTCTCCATTTTTCAATGAAGAGTCATTTTCCAAGAACCTAAATGGTGGATTCTTGAAGCTGATGTTCTTCCCCATGCACCAATAGCCTTTCTGGATAATCAGTGCCGACTTTGTAAATGCATTTCATTTTTCTAATGTGCTAAAATCTATTCTTTAATTCGCTGGTCTCATGTACAGAGCTATTCAATGGATTCAGATCACCCATCTGTGACGTGCCTCGAAACATCTTGTGGGGGTTCTGTCGTCAGCACGGCGTCACTTTAACCCACAACTCATTATGGCTTTGTCCTTGAACTCACTCACCCCCTCTCTCTTCTCCTCAATTAATGAGAAAACGTCTGCTTTATTTTTCCTCCCGAGCCCTGCTCCCTATCTTCCACTTTCAATCTCAGTGCTGCCTACTTACAGTGCTGCATGCTATTCTCTGAAGATAGGCTTTACTGTTTCTGTTATCACAAAGTGGCCAAAAAAGTTTTATTGAACTGCTTACTTTTGGATATCTGCATGTCTCTAATGAATCAGATGATGAACATGATATATGTGAATGATAAATGTAGCTTATTGCTTGAGTGACGTAGCCTAAACTAGTAGCTACTAGTTTAAAGATTTTACTTCTTACCAGGGAGGAAGCACATGTTTATGGACTTGTCAACACTTGATTACAGTAGTTTTGCAGCACTGATGAGCTTGAGTAACCTATCTTTTGCAAATCAGCATCTAACTATCCAAGATGGTCAAAACAAGCAGAAAATGTAAAATTATTAGTTAAATTCTAAAATCTCAAAAAAAAAAAAAAAAAAAGTACAGAAAGATCAAAAACAGTACAGTATTATGAAAAATAAATGTAAATCAGGAAGAAGATCTTAAATGTAAAACCCTAAAATAAATAAGACTTGAAAAGTGGATGAAATTGAAAAGAAAAGCTTTAAAGAAAACAAGCATAAACAGTTATTTGCAAAAGGCCAGTGCCAGTGGCAATAGCAGGATAATGCAGGAGACATTTCCCAAATTCTGCTGTCATGTTGCTGTCATGGCATAAATGGGAAGGTTAGCTTTTATAAAAGACCAAGTCCAAGTTTAAAGTTTTATTTGTCACATACATAGTTAGACACAGTACAACTAGCAGTGAAATGCATTGAGAACTGTTCACTCACATGAGTTAATAGGACAGAATATAAGGTAGAAATAGAATAAGCTTAATAAAATTACCTAACATAAATATAAGTATATGTAAAATAAGTACATGAGCCTAAAATAGATGGACTCAAACCTGTTGGATGTCCATGTACAGAAAATCTACTAAAACACACCATTTCGATATCAGCAATAAAATTCATGCTCTTATTATACTGTGTTCAAACAGTTCAACATAACATAGAGCATGAACTCCATTGCAGGTACTAGAATAGATGTCACCATAGCAACATATAGTTGGTTACAGGATGCCAACGATGGTGTATCATCACAGACTTTATCACTTCTACCTAGAAAGTTTATTCAACATCAACATATAACACAGTATGAGGGGGGGGGGGCTGGGGGAGGGGGCTGAAATGTTTCAATAAGAGTTCCCTTGGAGATGATGACCTTAGAAAAGGAAGTATTGTTATTCTAGATAAAAGAGATAAACTTTTAAACTATTATTTTATTTTGATCTAATTCGATTGCACAGTCCTAACAATAATAAAAAATACCTCATTACCATCATAACAGAGTGACCAATTACATAAATATCTACTCAATTATGAGACATTAATAAGATAATCGCACACCATTTTTATGTGTATGTGCGTGTGTGTGTGTGTGTGTGTGTGTGTGTGTGTGTGTATGTTTGATTGAAAAACAAACCCAACCCCGGCCTTCTGAAACAGCTATCCACACTCACTCAGCCAGACTAGGCCTCCGCTGAGACACCTCCTGTCCAAACTTAAGGGCTGCTCAAGACCAGGGCAGCTGTGTGTACACTATAGTGGCAGAATGTAGGGCTGAGCTGAGAGGAGGGAATTTATCTCCCCTTTGCTTGCGTTTTCTATTTATCCCTCAAATGGGAGAGGACAGAGGAGCGCATGGAGGGAGTAGCAAAGTGTATCCTTAAGAATTTAATAAGAAGAGAGATCGTGATGGATTACAGATCTTATCCACGTTGGAGACAATCTTCAAATGATGAATCACGAAGGAGCTCTTGTGTGTGTGTGTCTGTGTGTGTGTGTGTGTCTGTGTGTGTTTTTTTTTTTCTCCTTCTTACCTCTTTTCTTCTCCAGGTCTCTGGAGCCCAGCCTTTCATTTGAGGGAGATTACAGAAGCATAGCAGGACTAAGTCCCACGGAGAGGTTTTTTATTAATATTTATATGCATATGAAACAAGGCCAGCTCAGTGCGGGGAAGCAGCTGCTGCACCTCCTTCTGGTTGGCCCACATGAGTAGAGTGCCGGGGTATGGTCTACTTGGCTAAGCCTTCAAATGCCACAAGTAGTGTGGAACATCCTGCCATCCTCAGAGCAGCTCAGGTGTGTGTGTATGTATGAGTGTGTGTCTGTGTGCTTTAGTGTGCACATATGCTTGCGTATGTGCATGTGTGTTTATAATGGGCTCACCCTCAAGGTTAACAAAAAAATCAAGCAGGCTTCCGCGGGTGTGGATGCGTGGGCTCGGCCCAATGGGCGCCTTGATTTTGCGCAGCGGAGAGAACAGAGAAAGAGAGTAATCCCTCATAAATAATAGATAACCAAGCCTCTAAAACACAGCCGCACTCACCAGCCACGGCCTGCTGATAACAACTCTCACATAGGCTGGGTCAAGCCTCTATTAATACTCAATTACACCCAGGAAACAGAGGGCCATGGGTGACTGTTGTTTCAGCTATGAGCGCATGATGGCTGCAGCTGACAGAACGTCAGATTTACCAGCTTTTGTCATTCATCAAAGAGTTCAGTGTTCACAGTTTGAGTGTAAGTCATTTTGTGTGTCTTTATTGGCCACACTTGGTACTTCATATCATGGAAAAGCAGAACAGCATGCATAAAGTATACAATATGACAATGAGAGATTCTATTAACCTTTCAAATGAACACATGAAATGATCAAATTAGTTTACTCTAGGCACATCACAAGTCCTTGTATGGATTAAATATGACTAAACCTTAAACCTCTAGGGTAGACATAACTTACGAAAATGTTCAAAGAAGAGATTTTTCAGGAAAGATAATAGTGCCCATAACATCCATTTTTTTGTATATGCCACATAGAACTTATTTTTTGTATTCTGTCTCCCCAATTGAGGGTATGCACATCACAGGTGGCAGGAGTCACAGGAGAGGCAAAAAGACAGACTGAGTGGCAGCATTAGCATTCAGTGTGAATGCCACTAACACAAAAAACTAGAAAGAGCTGTTGTGTGATTGACTGTACAAACAGAATCAGCAAGAATTTGAAGCTTTCCTTTTACAGACTACTAAAAGCTAAAGAAAAAAAGAAACCAATGGATCGCTACAGCTCGAAAAAATGACTGTAATCATGGGGGAAAAAACAAGCCCAGTGTAGTTGTAAGTTTAGCAACATACTAAGTTCAAGTAAGAAAGAAAGCTAGCAAACCTGGATGAAACAGTCTAAAAAAGTTCCCTGAAAACAGTGGGAAACACTCCTAAGACCATTCACTAGACTTTGTGCTCTCAGATATCAGGCTTTATCCTCTAAACAAGAGTGATTTAAAGCTCAGTTAGCTGGACGTTCCTGGCTACACATCACTGTCCATGGGCCATTGGTTCTTTGGTAATTTGGATGGATTGCTGTCGAGTCCAACTGCCTTTAACTTAAACAGATACTATTTATTCATAATTCATGATTGTTTCATTTTTGGACGTTTTCCCTAATAAACGAAGCTGTGCTGCAAAATGTTTTGCCACTCAGATTTTAGTCAATCTGAGTGGCAAAACATTTTGCAGCACAGCTTCGTTTGTGTGTTCCAGCAGGAATGTGATGTCAACGCAAGCCCTCTATTTAGTCATTTTCAGTTCCCATCCAGTAGTTAAGACTGTTGTATCACAAAGTGCTGGGAGGGTGAAGGCTACCATGTGCTTTCTCTGAGTCAAACAAAACCAGCCACTGCATCTTTTCAAACTGCTGCTAAGTTCTGTTACATCATCCAACAGATACCATTATGCTCTCATTACGCTAAGTGATGGTGTGAGACGAAAGGCCATCTTACCCTCCCAGAGAGAGCAAGGCCAGTTGTGCTCTCTGGGACATCTAGCCACAGATTGCTGGGGCATCCCAGGGATGGAACATTACATCTCCCAATGATAGAGCCAATGCTTAGACAGCTGCACCACTCAGAAGCCCCTCTAAGCACCCTTTTTTCGTAGAGTGTAGCTAGCAGACTTGCTATCTATAATGAAAAGCTCCTCATCTGAACCCATATCACACAAGACGCCAATGTGTAAGCTGCAGGAGAACAGGACTGCAGTTATGATTGATCACAGCAAAATTCACACACACTCATTTACCACATTAACACTATATATATATATATATATATATATATATAGTATTGGGACACCTGCTCATATATTGTTTCTTCTGAAATCAATGGTATTCAAATTAAATTCATCCTGCTTTTGTTGAAGTAACTGCTTCTCCTGTGCAGGAAAGGCTGCGAGATTATGGAGCATTGCTGTGAGGACTTGATTGCATGCAGCGACAAGAGGGTTAGTGAGGTTAGGATGGTGGATGACCACCACCTCATCCCTCACTTCTCAACTTATCCCAAAAGTATTGGATGGAGTGCCATCATTTCAGAGAATACAGTTCCACTGCTACACAGCTCAATACTGGGGGACTTATACCCCTCTAGCCCATGCGTGGCATTGGGCATGGTGCCAGTAGGTTCATGTTTATCTGCGCTGGAGAGTCCTATTCTATTGGCAATACTTCTCCACAGGGCCTAGACAAGCTATATATGCAAGTGAGTACTACATTGTGATGAAATATTTACTGTTATGACTGACTGTATAGTCGTCACAGTGTGATGGTAAAAAGGCTGGGCAGGGATATGCGCTCACCTGTCAGTTGTGAGTCTTGATTGGAGTGGGTGTAATTGTACAATCAGAACCAAATCAGGGAGCAGATTCTGAGTCATTACAACCAATTACATCAACAGCGCTTTTACAACTACCTTACTGAGCTTCCCCACTCTAGCTCCACTGTGTATTACCTATGCCTGTGTGAGGGTGTGGGCGTCTGTGCATGTGTATGTGTGTCCGTGCATGTGTGGCCTTTTAGAAGATGTCCCTGATGAGAAATCTCCCAGACGGACCCTGTTCCCAGGAGAGTGTGTGATGAGATTTGCAGCTGTTAAACAGTTAATCCATCAGTGGAACACACACACACACACACACACACACATACACATACACACACTGTACTCAGAGGAACACTTGTCAGGGGCGGTGGGCCTGTGTGCAGAGAGCAGGCAGGAGACTGATGATCCGTGCAGGCATAATTAAGGACAGCTTCTCCCCTGAGAGGGGCCCTAACCCCTGTTACTTTAGCAATGCTGTCTAATGACACTCACAAATGCTCTCTCTCTTCCTCTATCTCTATCTCTATCTCTTTCCCTGCCTCTCTCTCTCTCTCTCTCTCTCTCCCTCTCTCGTTATGTTGTATGTACACTCTCAGACCTACACACAGAAGCATTGTTTAAACAGATATCTAAACAAATATATATAGACATTAAATATGATATACAGGCTACAGATTGTTGACAAGTAGTGTGTATTAACATTCATTAAAGAAACCACAGAATGCAAGTTACAAGCCTATTTACAATCCTGTTATTTTGCTTCAGGATGATAAGCTCAGATCATTCACAGCCAAATATCATTGTACACGCTAGCCTAGTCTAGCCTAGCATAGTTTAGCACTGTATCAATTCAATTGTAATTAATTTTTAATAATAATTTCCAAAACCTACTGGACAGTGTCCTCTCATGTCCAGTTAGGTAGGTAAAAATATAGTAGCCATTTGGCATACAACACATGGCAGTGCCCCATCTTCCCTGAACAGTGGCGCTTACTCTGCCCTTTCTAGTTGACCTATCATTCCCTTTTTTTGGCCTTTCATATGTAAACATTGTGCTTAGCCTCAAAAGGTGTTTGCTAGTGGGTGTATGTAAATGTTGGGGTTGTAAAAATAATGAGTCTTGACTGTGGGCTTATTTTACAGCTCTGTTTTGGTTATGCTGTATTTTCTTTTCAATTGAGAGACCAAAGTGTTTGAGGTGTACAGTATATCAGTTCCATGTACTCTTATTATTCACTATGCCAAGCTAATTACAGTTTTCCTTTCTGTGTTTTCATTCTCTGATAAAGCCACTGTGTCAGTGATGCAGGGTTATGTTGTGACAGTAATAATACTTTTGTCTGCTACAATCGTGTGAAGGTACAGTAAATACCCATATTTCAAAACTCGCATGCGATTATTTTATTTAGCAAATAAAGCCAATAATAATGCTTGTAAAACTGTAAGACCGGTTGATTACAATTTAAGAGATGCAGGGTTTCATTCCAGCGCTAAGGAAGATATGCCTTGGAGAGGGAAACAAAGGAGGGCAACTGAATCTTACAGCATTTACACACTCCTGCTTGTTTGCCTGCCACTTTTTGAAATGCATCGAGGTATTTAAAGCACTTATTGTTCTCCTCTTAAGCCTCCAAACTAATTGTGTGTTTAATTATTTTCCCACAATAGTATTGGATTTTCCCGGGGAACACATACCAGCTAAGCCCCTCATAATGATTGTCAATTTGGCATTAAGTATTTAGCAGATTAAGGATTAAATGAAAATCAGAGTGCAAGAAATGTCATCATGCCCCCTCTCTGCTCTCCCTGGCAAGCCGAGTGAATGTAAAGGTGTTGTTTTCAGCCCAATAAAGTGAAAATCCCATTATAAAACTGTGCTATAATGATCCACGGCCCCTATTATACTGGCCCTGTCTCTAATGATGCCTGGGCCCCGCATCAGCAGTTGCTGGAGCAGTGGTATGCTGGCTGAAGTTGGGCTTATGATGGATGGGGGTACAAGCAGCGCTGGTGCTTGTACGTGTTATTCTTTATGTAGTGGTAGTCACACAGACAAAAAATGTGTCTCTTCAGGCAACCTTGAAACATTCCATCACTTTTCTGCTGATGGAAAGTCCAAAATAGTGTGGGTTTGTTCTCTGCGTGTGTGTGTGTGTCTCATGTGAGACGGAAAAAAAGAGTATGTGTGTGTGTGTCCTACAGTCCTCCCACACCTGTATGGCCCATAGGCAATGCACTGTGCTTGCCGAAAAAATCCATTTCATCACTTTCATACATCCTGAAGCAGCAGTCACTATTCTGTCTTCAGAAAGCTACATTTGATTTCTCTCCCCAGAAGGCCGGCCTTAAACATCCTCATTTTTAGTTTTACCTTAAAACCCACCTGCACTGAGCAAACTACGCATTTACGCTCACACAATACACTGAACACGACTGTGCACCCCTAAAATAACACCCTGACTTTTTTTTACGTTAAAGAGCTAGCCCTGTGGATATGGTTTGGTGCATAACTAATGCAGGGCCATCAGGGACTTCTAGGTCTTCAGAGAACCTCAAATGATTTCAGGGAACTACAAAATACATGTCTGTAATTTCTTAGTTCATTTAGTTTAGTAGAATCATCATGTTTGTTTTTAAGTACTGAAGTATTTCAAGTACTCCAGGCTTATTAGGACTTCTGGAGCTAGACTGATACATAAGGTTATCATACATAATTAAGAGGTGACAGTGAAATCATTCTTCGAATTAAAATGAGTGCAACTAATTTCAGGAGAAAAATATGTTACTTTCTGAAAGCCTGAGACACTGTGTCACAGACAGTGTGAATAGGGGCTGGAGTGTAACTAGGAACATCAGCGGTAGCTCTATGCTAGGGCTCTTTACAGAGAACATACAAGGTAACTAATGATTTTAGAAGGTTATTATTTAATGTAGGACAGCCAGAAAATGTTCATATTAGAATTCCTTTTTTTAATGACAGGCACTAATAAACAGCAACTGAATCATAATCAAATCATTTGTTAATGACTGTTATATTGCTATGAAAGGTACATATGCATTAATAATGATTTTTAATAAAGAAGCAGGAAATTATCAAAGCAAACACTGGAACAAACAGAAAAAGTGTAACTAAACCAAAACAAGCAAGAGTTACTAAACAAACTGGGGACCAAATGTGAAGGCAGTGAGAAACATGAGTGCAAAACTCATGCACTCAAACACAATAACCAACAAGAACCACAAGCAACAAAGGTACTACATATACACTGAAACAAACGAGTAACACCTGACAAGAGTTAATAAACATCTTTCTGCATCAGTTTGGTCCACAAAGTTTAAGCTCAGCAACCAAAAAACATTAGCAAATGTGTCCAGAATGGGATGATTTTGACAATGGAGCACTGAGGCCTTGAATTTGAATGTATGATCTCCTCACACTTGAAGAGCAGGGAGTAAGACCACTGCCCATATCTAGAGCAGTAAAAAAAAAAAAAAACACTACACCAAAACACAGTTCTGAGTAAATGCACCTTTATGTTCTTTCTTAGACACAGATATGTACCTGGTTTCACACCTCTAAATGGCAACCTGCCTGCTTGTCAGTCAACAGATCATAGGGTTACATAGTCCTATGTTCAGGAGTCTGAGATCTGATATAGGCCATCCTAACCTACAGATGGGTACAAACAGTAAACAAATTGAGGGGGATGGACACGGACTTAAACTTACAAATTAGTTTTTGCATTGACTAAACCTGAAATATGTTGTTGATCAGACAGATCTAGCAAATATTTAGCAGCAGACAGAAAAAAAAACTTTTAACTAAACCAAGTCAAGTTAAAAATATATTTTTTACAGTGTATAAATAATCAATGATTATTTTTAATTGAAGCAACATAATTGTTGTATCATTTTTACAATGACTTTACAGTGCTGTCATTATTTGTATGACACTAAGCAAAGGGTTTATCATTTAAATGGTAGCATTAGGGCATGCAGAAAAAGCAATTATAAAGCAATTATTAAAAGTATAGATATTATTATTATTATTATTATTATTATTTAGATTAAGTTTAGATTTTTATATCACACACTGATGATCTAGGTCTAATAGACTATTCTGACAAGGACTATGCATTTAAGAAATATGCATGTTATTCACTGCAGTAATGCATATTTAATCACCCCGTGGATTAATTTTCTTAAAGGCCATGGAATTAATAGACATGCAAGTTCTAACGCACTGTAATAAATGGGAGATGTTATTTAAAGCACTATGCAAATGTAAGAGTGAACCTGAGATGACAGCAGGTCAGGGCTGTGATTTGTTTCTGCCCACGTTGTTCAGACCTTTCTGTACAGTTTTTTTCAGAAACTTTGAATAGATGCTAATATGTGTGTCAAATATACGCAATAGCCATTCTGTGGTCAGAAGCAAATGACTGATGACAGATGTAGCAACAGATGGGCTGTAGTATCAAAGGTAGGTTTACCAGGTTGGTGTTTCTAAAGGTAAAGGTGCACGTATTTGTCACTGTACAGTGTGGACTGTACAGCGAAATGTGTCCTCCGCATTTAACCCATCTGGTAGTGAACACACACTCACACACACACACACATGTGTTAGGGGCAGTGAGTACACACACACCCAGAGCGGTGGGCAGCCAACTCCAGCGCCCGGGGAGCAGAGAGGGTAAAGGGCCTTGCTCAAGGACCCAACAGTGGCAGCTTGCCGAGCCCGGGAATCGAACCCACAACCCTGTTATCGATATCCCGGAGCGCTAACCGCCGAGCCACCACTGCCTAGGTAGGTGAGTGTAAACAAAGCCTGGAAATTATTCACACTCACAAAGGTGGGTTTTAACAAATAGCAGCAAAACTAATGGCCGTTTTACTTTCTGCTTAGGAATGCAGTTTTGTGTTTGCAGCAAGCTACATGGGGCTCTTTGTTATTTCATGTTCTAAATTCCAACCACCTGGAGGCCTGCATGTTATTGTTCTTTAAGAGGTTCATATTTTTTTCTCACTTGCTAGAATATCAGACCATATGGCCACTTGATGTTGTTAGTCTGTAAAATAGTCTCTAACCACATTTGGCTGAAGATAACAAAGTAACCAAGCAATTAAATCAAGTATGGTCAATTTAAGGCACTTGATACTACTTAGTTAGTTGATGTTGTTTACAGCTGTACAGAAGCATCTGTCGACATGTGTGCGGGGTACAGAGCACAGGGCTGTTTGTGTATGTTTAGACACTGCTTCGTAATGCAAGAGTAAGAGTTATAGACATTTGAAGCATGTAGGTATGTGGTGCTCTACACCATGACATGGGAAATTATACTAAATCTTGCCCATAGATTTTTTTTAGAGTGAGGGCCAGATTCACTAATTAGGTGTTGCCTTGCCTACATATTTACCTCTCTATATCCTGTTCATTCTAATGCAGAGTTCTGCTGCATCCCACAGATTTCAGTGCATTTGGCCAATTGTGAAAGGGTAGATTCGTTTTTTCATGTGTTAATGAATGTTAGAAAAATGGATGCTTTTGGAACTTCAAAGGTGCTTGTAAATGTAGAACAGCCAGAAAGTGTTCATAGTAGAATTCCTATTAGAAGTGTGAGATCTGTACAATTAAAAATCAGGCAGTTAGACCACTGTGTCACTCTAAAACAAATAAAATTGTTCACTAACATGACATATTCAACTTTGTCCGAAGAAAGAGAGAAGGGCAATGACTTTTCTGAATCCATATCTGTATTAATTAAAATATTCCAGCTTTGTACTATGGAAGGTGAGAAAATTTGTCTGTAATGTAATGTAATACATTTTGTTTTCTTGTGATCTCATGATAACAAGTGAATTTGTCTAAATAAGCAAATAATTTTCCAGATAACTAAAACTGTTGTCTCATAATTACAACCTTTTGTAATTATATCGTTAGATAACAAAATGTATTTTGTTACACATTTCCTTATTTAAAAAAAAAAGTTATGTTGATAAAAGAACTTATCTTGAAATCACAAGAAGTGGTTTTCTTTTTTATCTTGATATCAAAAGAAAAATAACTTGTGATCATGAGAAAATGGCACAGAAAAACATTATCAACTTAACTTAAAATATAATAATTAACTTGTTCTTTCTGGATTTTATACTGAACCACAGAAGTAACTATTTAAAGGGAAGACAATGAATTGGAAGTAGTTTACATAATTCTAGCAGAAATGCAAATGTATATAATACATAAATTATGAAAGCTAGTAGGCTACTCAATAAGGTGGTTTGCTAGCTGCCTCATAAGGTCAAATAATGCCCACACATAAGGATTATAAATTAATTGATGTTCTATTCTGTTTAATATAAAACAAACTGTGTGTAGAGACATGTTCAATTTAGTTACTATTCTTTTTTCTGTCATAACAGGCCAAGGAAACACCCACCAGCAGTGAGTAAATAGACACGTTGAGGCAAAATTCCTGCAAGAAAAAGTACAAGTGGAATTAAATTTATTAACCAAACACACAAAATGCATTTTTTTACCTTTTACTATATGTGCATTTTGGATGTGGGCTGATTACATAGATAAGCAACTATTAGCTTTTTATTTTAACATGAACTTTCTCCTTAAAAACAGTGTTTAACGGTGCATAAACTTTTTTTTAATTAAAAGGGACATTCAGAGAGTGTATATTTTTATATAGCCATTTATATATACACACGCAGTCATGTGAAAAACAAAGTACACCCTTTTGCATCCTTTGGTTTTACATATCAGAACATCTGGTCTTTAGCAGGTCTTAAATAAGGCAAATACCTCCTCAGATGAACAACAGTACAACAGCTTTCAGCATGTCATTAATTATTTTACAAAAATGAAAATGAGAAAGCCATGTGTAAAAAACTAAGTACACCCTATGAAGCAATGGCTTATGGAAACCCTATTTAGCAGCAACAACTCCAGTTAATCAGTTAATCAGTCTCTCACATCGTTCTGGAGGAAATTGTCTCATTCTTCTTTTCAATGTTGCTTCAGTCCATTGGTTTTTGGGTATTTGTTTATGGACAGCTCTTCTGGGTGGAATATATAGGGCTGTTTGGAAGGACAGTTTATCTGAAATTTAGGATAAAAACAATATTCTACTCAAAGATAAATATTAATATACTATATGTGAGTGCAGTCCTTTTAAATGATATCACACATTTAACGGTTCCTTCTCCTCCTAAAAGCAGCACAGTAATGTGCAATGTGATGTGGTATCAGGCTTCCCACCTATCACACCGCCCTCAAGAGATCTACTGGGCTCCTTCCTCTCCTCATAACACTTGTCACAGATGCATTGCTCGCGGTTCAGACAGACTTTTGCAGAACACACTCCACCATCTGAACATGGCCTAATAATGGCAGCAGACATAGCAGCCAGTGAGAATGTGCAGCACAGAAGAGACCTTGAATTGTCTGCAATATGCTCTCACAATCTACATTATTGTTTGTTTCAGAGCTGTTAATTTTCAGCTAAATTAGATTTACCCTGCTGTAGAATATTTAGGTGGGAACGAACATTGGTTATTTTGGTTGTATATGTTTTAATCCCAGTGCAGATAGTAGATGGCCTTGTGTTTGCTTAGCTACCACCCTAGTACACTGAATTATGAGCACAGTAACACAGTAACTGTGACATAACCATGCCATAAACATGTCATGACAGATAATGGTCAGTTATGTAACAGTTTGGATAATAAATGTTTGACTTACTAACTTAAAAATTAGCTTATACCAGCCAATGGGCTTACAACATAAAACCATTGATTTCAACACTGCTATATTAATGGATACAGTCTGTCATCACAATGCATGACAGCATCTGCCATCTGCCATGACATGTTTATGGCATGCTTACGACAACGTTGTGGAGCAGGGTTGAGGCATTGTGTAAAAGCAACATATTGTGACTGCCTCAAGGCACATTTTGCCTGGCCAGATACGTACATCTGGCTGTGAGGCAGGTGCACAGGGTGGCAAGCTTTCCTTTGTGTACACTGTATTGTGGAAGGCTTTTTGAGTCGTCTGCCACAGCCAGCTGATGTCATCGGCAGGCTGAAGAACAAGGTCCGGAAGGAGGACAAAGAAGAATGCCGGGTTTTGTTTGGCACACATTGCTGTGCACCCACTGAAACTCCTACCAGCACTTCTCGCTCCCTGCTATGTCTCTGGAAAAATCATGTTAAACTCCAAGTAAGCCATGGCTTAGCATTGCAAATCTGGTACTTAGACTGCTCCCTGATTTGCCCTGTCCATGTAAATATAATCCACAACATCTTTCCCTTTTATTGGGTCATCATTTGGAGTGGAGTCCTCTAGATTAAGGGTAGACTGTATGATAAATGCAGGGCCTTGTTCTGTTCTGGCGTCTGCTGTAGTCTGGGGTTATGGAAACATGCCTCTCGTTAGCATTAGCAGGAGTAGACAGTGACTGATAGAGCACAGCACTGTAATGCAGCACAATGCCAAAAGAGGTCATGTGTGTGCTATTGCTCCCTCAGCCTGCTCGGAATTAATTAGGAGCGGGCTGTAAACACGTATACAGACACTTCTGCAGCATATAGCCTATACACACAGACGCACAATTACATACACACACTCTGCAGGATCCAGTAGAATGCGCAAGAAAGGAAATGTCTCATTTTGAATGCATTTAATGGACAAAAGAGAAATGATTCATGGTTCATTTTGAGTGTAAAGACTCTTTTATACCATGAACAATATGAGATTAACCGAGACGTGCTGCCCACAGCCATGAGGAATTCGCCTACTTGCAGACGTCATTGATGTGGCGGGCTACATATGCTCTATGAGGATGAGCGGTGAGGTAGCATTTTTCATTTAGAACAATGGCTTATGTCTGGGATCATCTCTCTTCACAATTGTTGCCACAAGCTGTCATCTGAAACATTCCGCCCATCTTTCCATCTGCGTAAAAGGAGAAAAGAGGGCTATATAAAGCTTGAGAGAGTATGAAAATGGATTCATGAGGATAACTGTTCTGTATGTGTGAACCTATTGATACATATAGCAGATGTGCTTCTCTCAAACCATCACTCAAGAGCTGTATAGTCTCTGGAGGGCATATCTAGGGCATCTTAACCTGAGCATGTCTTTTCCTATATGTTTATCAAATGAAAAAAAAGCAAGAAGAAGAAGCAGGAAAACAGGAGAGGAGTGTGGCTTTTATGATTGCCATGATTACCTTTTAGCTTAAGGGAACCCTTAAAAGCTGCAAAAGCTCAGTGAAAGCGAGACGATAAAGAGAAATGAATGCAGGTCAATGGAGGTGCAAGCTAGTATGCATTAGCAATAAGGGTATATCACCTTTTTATGAGTGAGTCACGATAAACATTGCAATGATTATCAAATCATTTTGAATTTTTTCCAGCCTTATTTAGTACATTCTTTACAGACCACTCAACATGACTGTCAGAAATGCAATCATGCTTAGAATGGCCTTGATAAATGAGAGAGGCTGTGCACTTGTACACATGGGGCTATGTGACAAGATGAGAAAGGCTTTCATTAACACTTTAGAATCACAGTAGTTCACAGGACATCTATTAGCTGCTGAGTTACAGTTATGATATTTGTGTGGTGTGTTTTACCAAGAATCGGTCATAATTCTTGGCATGACCATGGCCATGACTTTTATTTCTAAAAAAAACAAAAAAACAGCATATTTAATTCAACAGGCTTTACCGTTGAATTAAATATGCTGGCTTTTTTTCAAAACTCCTGTAGGCTAAATAGATGGATACACAGTATATGAATGTGTTAAACCTAATCATTCAAAATAGGCTGGTATTGATACTTAGTTGCCATATTTACACTAAATCCTACCATTTTTACACACCAAGCACTATTCTCACATTCTCAGTACACATGCATGCTGTCACTTTACAATTAGGTAATTTAGGAATCTAAATGTTGCTGATGAGATCTAAAATATTTCAAAAGACATAACGAGATGATGATAAAAACATTTAAATAATAATACATAACAATTATTAACATGAGTAAAACGTTAAGTATAACAATTGTGCAGTTTTCCATAAAGTTTCCATCACTCACATTATTTGGGAAGATTACCATTGTAGCGATTAGCCAAGCTTTACTGCCAAAACAGCAAAACTGGACAATTCAACACAAATTGCTAAATGCTGAAGTGTTTTGTGTCCTGTGTAATGGGTCTAGGTTAGTTCTGCAAGAATAAGAATGCAAGGAGGGGAAGAGATGAGTCCATCTGTCATAAATAATGAAGACTCTCCATGCACATTAAACCAGGAAATGACTATATAATGGCACCAGGAGGAATGAAGAACTATCTATGACAGACGTCCATCTTATCAATTAGCACACACGGGCACACCCACACACACACACATACACACACAGACACACACCTATACACACCCAGAGAGCACCAGAAACCCTTCAGATAGAGGGAGGGAAATTAAGGAGAGAAGAGGAAGAGATAGACTGAAGCTTATGATAGATGAGTGTATGTGGAGGTTGCATTAGCAGTGTGATATGAAGAGAGAGAGACAGAAATGGGCATTGGAGCATTAGGCTGGACTATGCTATGCTTAAAACCATCTTAAACGAGAGAGAGAGAGAAAGAGAGAGAGAAAGAGAGAGAGAGAGAAAGAGAGAGAGAGAGAGAGAGAGAGAGAGAGAGAGAGAGAGAGAGAGAGAGAGAGAGAGAGGGAGGAATGAAGAAATAGACATTAGAGTTAACAGCCAGTGGCTGTTTGTTGTTGGTCTAAGTGGTGACTAATGAAATCAGGCTGATGTTGAGTGCTTGGGCCACCATTAAAGCACTCTTGCATCAATCCTTTGACCTCTTTCCTTCCAGTTCTCCATCCATCTCCATCTAACTCCATCCTTGGATCCATCATACATCTAGATAGACTGCCTGTTCAAAAGTGTCCATTTGCATTGCAGCTTGTAAAATCTCTGTCTAGAACAATCACACAGAAACCTAGGGTTGCCATGCCCAACACTAAACCAGAGGGGTATAAAGCCCCCCAACACTGGGCTGTGGAGCAGTGGAAATGTGTTCTCTGGAATAATGGTACATCTGGGATGAGCTATAATAGCATTTGTAATCCAGAATTGATCAGCAGCATCAGGGCATTGTTTGTTCCTGGCCTCATTAATGCTCTTGTTTCTAAATGCAATCAGAATGCTTCAAGATCTAGCACAACACCTTCCCAAGTGATATAAGGCTGTTACTGCAGCAAAGGTGGGAAAAAGCCCTGGAAACAAGGCTGCTTTCTGAATAAATGCTGAGTTATCGAGTGTCTACAAGCTTTAGACGTATAGCCTACACTACGTCTATACATGGTTGGAGCCATAGTGAATCGTCTTTGCTGAAACTGATGCAGTGATATATACAGTGTGGTCGTGCCATACAGAGGGTGTCCTCTGCAGGAGCTCGTTTTAACAGAATGGATATTGAGCTGCTCTCAGGTGATTCATCTGGCCACTCTCAGGTCACTGGGGTGGATGGAGATGGAATGTGCATTTTTGTGTGTGTGTGTGTGTGTGTGTGTGTGTGTGTGTGTTTTGTTTCCTGACATAGCACATCAATAGGATATCATCCCAGTTAATCTCTCTCCTCTATTTTCCATCTCACCTTCTGAGCACAAACACACACAGGTGCCCACAAACACACACAGATACAAACACACACACACCAGATGTACCTTTCGATCAAGCAGCCACCTGCCAATGATGGTGCTCTGTAATTGGATAGGAGTGATGAAGGGTATGTGGCTGATGCCACTATAGGAACTCACTAAACAACCTGAAACTGCTTGAAACAGGTGAGTGAGGGTGTGTGTGTGTGTGTGTGTGTGTGTGTGTGTGTGTGTGTGTGTGTGTGTGTGTGTGTTTGTACATATGTTTGTACTCAGAGGATGAGAGGAAAAAGAGATAGAGATAGAAAAAAGATTGGTTAACCATGTTCACATGCACAATCTAGCCAAATTAGGTTTCAGTGTGAAACGACCCCTTCATGATACATTCCAGCCGGGGCCGGGAGTGACTTTTTGTCCCATAAAACAATAGTCCCACCCTCTAGAGACCATGACACTGATTCATCTGTCATTATGTTGGCAGTTAATCTGATGTTTTAGGCCTTCATCTCTGCATGTAAAGTCCCATACAATGGGAGAGCTCATATAGCTTGATCTTCTTAGAGGTCAGTTCACCATTCAATGTTTTTTATTGCATTTTATGCTCCACAGACATGATTACAGACTTGTGTTTTTGTCAAATTCCCAGAAATCATTAGGCCTTCACCAGAGGCCCTGAAGGTTGTCCACTGATATTTTTAGTTTATGTCTTGCAGAAACAGCTAACTTAGCTAGCTTAGTTCAATCTGATCCTGGATTTCCTGTCTCATGATGATGGATCACATTTTACCAGCCTACATCACCATGGCAACAAATGCGTGCAGCATACCCTGCTCCAGGGCAGCAAAAGCTTAGGATTTTTGACCAACAGCTCTTGGACAGACATCTGATGGAGGTGGAGCCTTTTTTTTTGTCCTTTTTGTAACATTTGTAACAACAAGTATGAAGTATGAAGTAGATAAACAATAAAACTGGACTGCCCTAAGATGGTAACCTTATGATTTGCATTTTAAACAAGTGTCTATGGTGTTTTGTTGGCTCTTTTGAAGTTTTTTAGTCAGTTCTTTGTCCTAAATAAATAAATGTGTACCCAATGTGTTTTGTAATTTGCAAAATTGCTTGATGTGCAGCAATTATTACTGGTCTTGTGGTTGTACAGGGAGGGAATTTGGTTGTCAAATGCGTCTTGGATAGACAGGTGTGTTTACACTGCTATAATGTGGCTCAAATGCATATCAGACCATCTCCTGAAGTGGTTTGAATGATGGGATTTGTAGCTGTTTTAAATGTGTATTGGGTGAATCTACACTTGCATTTAATGTGGCTTGGTCTCACCCAAATATAATTCTGATACTCATGACACATGAAGTCACCAGGTGTAAATGGGGTCAAAGGGTTGTTTGAGTGATGCCAAACTTTTGGTTCCATTAAAGAATCACTTTTGTAAAGGAGCTGTAAGTGAAATACCTTTCACTTGGTAAAGAGCCTTTTTCTTCATGCCCATATCTCCTGGTTTCTTGGAATCAAAAAATGTTCTTCTATGGTATCACTCAGCCTGGTCTCAAGAGAAATCTGTACATATGTGACTAAAAGACCATTTCAGGATTTGTATGTATACTTAATATAGTTTGACCATTGTGCATATGCATAAATCACTGATGCAATCCAGAAACACAAAACTCAAATGATTTGAACAGAGAATGTTAGTAAGTAAGATGTGTAATTGTATTACCTGATTGTACACATCAACCCTAACCCTAAACCTAACCATAACTTAAACTCAATCTAACCGTTATCTACCCTAGCCGTAAACCTAACCTTAATTTCTTCCAAGCTTAATCTTGCTCCATAACAGAGCTGCATTCTGTGGAGACACTGTTTTCTCAACTCTTTTTCAAGTACATGGTAGACAGGGCTGGGAGTATTTGGCAAAACAGCGGCACCAGCAGATGGGAGCTCCTTGTGAATCCTCGTAAGATGTACAGAGACCTACTTGTGAATCATGCAAATGTTACACATTTATTGGGGAATCTTTAGTTGTATATGAAGAGATTTTATGAGATCTTGTTGCAACAAACCCTTTGTAGCACCTTTATTGTAACAGTACAGCACAGTCAGTGATTCTTACATCATGTACAGCACGCAAGTGTTCAGGGTGCCTACACAGGAAACCTTGCATCATGACAGAAGGGCATGTTTCTCTATGATATATCACTGTTAGAAGCTGTAACACACTTATCCTATGGTATATCAAGAGAATCAGGACTATTAGGGTAAGCTTTAAACCCCTTACAGCTCTAAAACCATCATGTAACTAGATGTAAGCATCTACTATAATTTGTCCTATTTATTACTGTACAATGCAATCTCATTCAAGATTATTTTAATTTAATGAAACACTGAACACTTAATTAAACTCATTTCCAGGTTCAGGTAATGTATAGGAATGTGAAATGCCATTAGTGTGCACTTGTGTGTGAATCAGTTTTGACAGTGTAAAGGAAGCAATAATACATGTGATATGAATGTTTTTTGAAAACTATGTGCTCATTATTAAATGTATTGTTTGAATAGAAAGAATACACATTTTAATATAGACTGGGGTCAGCGATTAATCCACAATGTAACACGTTACTCATTAAGGGATGTATTTAATGAATGATTCAAAAATGCGTTTGTGATCCTACTGTACTGCCCTTGAGTATGCAATGAATGCAGTTACTGTAGTGTTAACTTTCAATATAGGTTATTATTAAAAAGATCTTTTGGCAAGTACTGATGGTATCATTCTTCTTGGTCCATCAGAAGGTGTAAAATAAATGAAATAAAAAATGTAGTTAAGAGGTTTTAACATGACAGCAGTGAAGCATTCCACACTTGGACATGTTCTGTAATGTGGGAATAATATTGCATTACACATGAAGTGAAGCACTGGAGTAATTAGATACAGTTCAATTTTCTCTTTCAACAGGCTTTTCAAAAGAGCTCTTTTTTATCAAAAGAACACATTGTTTTTCAGCAGGATGCACGTGTCTAGAGGCAGTTGAAAGCGCCGCGAGAGTGTGTGAGCGTAAGTGCTGAGAGAACAGGTGTTGTGCTGAGTGGGATTGAGTGGGCTTTGTTTGTTCCTGTCTCAGATTCTGAGGAGAGAGAGGGACAGACGGACAGACTGCTGCGACTCCGCTGCGTCTGTCTGATAAGGGGTGCGAGAGCAGGAGGGGGCGTTTTTATGCCAGAGGGGTTTCTGTGACAAGGAATTAATCAAAACTTAATAAATAATATTTTAAAAATAAATAACTGCACCTATTTCCATAAGGCCAGCTAGGGGCATTCAGAGAAATTTCTTCATTTTCATACTTTCATGTGAGGAATGCTTAAGGAACCTTGTTTTTTTTTGTTCCAGGTTCTAGCACCCTCTCACCTTAAATTCTGATGGACACTTTCAAATGGTGACGGTACATCAGTGGCAGTGTTTGGCTATAGGATTGATATCACCAGAGACTGCTGGGTTAGTATCAGAGGCTAAAATAGCCCACATTTACACTGTATGATGTCCTGTTGTCAGCTGCGGGTTCATCTTCCAGGGGGGTTGTACTGTGTTTGAGATGTTTGAGCATGATAGCCCATGTTTAGAAGCTATTAACACCTTATGATTGGGTGACTCTCAGATTTCACCTGACCACATAAAAAGCCTGGTGAACTTCATGTCCAAAATCTACTGTGATTAAATATCCGATCACTCAAACCACATGATGGCTCATGTCCACTTCCAAACTAGTGGAAAAGCCAGGCCTGGTTTCTGAACAACTGACAGCACACTACTGTGGGTACTAAGAAGTTCTGCAGTTCTACAGGGAACTCAGTACTTCACGACTTTTCAAGTTTTTTGACCTGATGCTTTTTTGACTCCTACTCAAGCTGTTTTTGGTAGCTACTTACTTTTTTCTTTACTCCTACTCAGGCTGTTTCTGTAGCTACTTTTACATTTATGTCATGAGTTCTGCTTGGGATGGTTTTAGGCTACTCTACCCACCCCTGACCACACTGGGTGGATTTTACTTGTGATTTTGGATTTTCTCTGCTGGAGCAGATTTAGCATTAGTTTTAAACCTAATCATCCAGAAGAGGAACAGAGGTGGTTGAGCACCTCCCTCTCTCTCTCTCTCTCTCTCTCTCTCTCTCTCTCTCTTTCTTACACACACGCACACACTTATCCTTCCTGACGGCGGCAACACTGTTTTGGCCTGATTGGAGATGGACAGATAGTGCAGGGCTTGATGAAAAAGCAACACGGAACACAAAAAAGAAAGCGGCCTCAGCCACAAAATCGACAGAATGCCACCAGTCAACACAAAGGTGTGTGTGAGTGTGACAGAGAGAGAGAGAGAGAGAGAGAGAGGGAGAAGAACAAATGAAATTCGATTCAGATCCCAGACGAGAAATTTAGACAAGAAATATCCCACATCTGATTGTGCTCTGCTCTACTTTCCTTGAATTTAGTGAACAGTTTTCTTTATTTCCCTTAACTGAGAGTTTATACGCTTTTCTTTTCTTTTTTTATTATTTACAATAAAGTTGTTATTTTTTCTTCTTTATTCCTTACTTTCTTATTTACCATCATTTTCCCTGTCTTTCTTTCTTTTTTCCTCTCTTTTGTTCTTTCTTTCTTCCTTTTGCTTTCTATTCTCAGTTTCTGTCTCTTTCTACTTGGCCTTTTTCATTTCTGTGTCTTTCTTTCTCTCTTGCTCTTTCTTTCTTTGTCATTTTTTCTTTTCACTTGACTTTCTTTTCTTTCTTTCAGTCTCCTTATTTCTTCTTTCTATCGGTCTCTTTCTTTATCCCCCCCCCCTCCCCCTCTCTCTGTCTCGTTCTCTCTCTTTATTTTTCTCCCATTTTTTCTTTTCTTTCTGCAGCTGCATTGCAGTCAATGTCTGGCATTCATTATTTGTGGTCCTTGACTTGTGCCTCTGCCCCTCTCTCTTGCTCTCTCTCTCCCTCTTTCTCTCTCTCTCACACTCTGTCTCTTTCTCTCTCTCTCTCGATTTCTCTCTCTCTCTTCCGCGCTGCTCAATTACTCTGTCTTCCCGGAGTGAGCGCCGGTGTCAGCCTACAGTAATGACTTTCGGATTATCTGTCCGTTGGTGATGAATGAGATGGAAATGTGGCTCTGGCGTTTCGGGCCCTGGCACCGCTCCTCACAGCCATGCAGGGAGACCGTGGCACAGCCAAACAGAGAAACTTTTACCATAAATAACATCACACAGACTGGAACACTCCCTCTACTCTGAGCATGCAGGCTGAACAGTGTGGCTGGCTCTCTGCTAACTAAGAGGCAAACATGGCTATGGGAGGAGAAGCTGGATGTATAGTGGATACTACATGTATGATCTGTGTGGGAAAGTACGAAAAAGGCAAGAGGCAAGGCAAAAGTAAAACAGTTGGCCTTCATTATTCTAGTCCAATCAGGCTTGACACTTCAATCGCACCCACTTTTTTATTAGCTCAGTTAGACAGAGGTATTGTAGTACTGTCTTTTAAAAAAAGATCCTATTCAGGTATACAGGTTTGTTTCCAAAGGTACAAACTATTCCAAAACACCCCAAAGGTATGTGTACTTTAAATGAACACTTTATTCACATTCCCAGGAGAAAAGTACAAATAAAATAATAATAATAAATGATCTACAGTGAATGGGGCAGAGTGTATGCATTTTTATTTAACACATTGCAAAGGAATATGGTATAATTACATTCCCTAATTTAAGGCACAAATACCAATCTGTACCAAGAGCCCTTCGAGGTTCAAGTACAGCCTGGCTTGACCCATCCATGGAAGACAAGCATCCAGACTTTTTCTGTCCTGGCACCAAAGTGGTGGAACGAACTTCCCCTGGGTGGAGTCGCTCGCTGTCTTCAAATGCAGACTGAAGACCCAGCTCTTCCAAGAGTGCTTAGGCAAAGTGTAGTGTATGTTAAATATCGTGTATGCTCACCATACTGACCCTTGTATTTACCACTTAGGTGACAAGCAAGGTACTAACCCAGTTATATTTTGGTACCTTTTCTTCTGAGAATACAGAGAAGGCCTTTTACCTGATACCTTGCCAAGACATCATCATATTAAGCCTGGTCTCTCTCCTATTCAATATTTTATATATATGTATATATATATATATATATATATATATATATATATATATACACACACACACATATATCCACATACTCAACCTTGCTTCCTGCTAGAACCACACAGAATTTCATCAACTGTTTCACACAATGGCAACATCCAATGTCAGAGCTGTGTGAGGAGCACGCAATTAAGAGCGCTCTTATTTGAATATGCCTTAAGGACTCATGAGTATTCTTGATGCTCTATTCACAGAGCTTTAGGTTTCCTGTTTGTTCATTATCACACCACAGAGCCATCGTATTGTTTTGGTCATGTGCCCTTTTGTAGTGGTTTAGCATTACATGAGTTGTGGATGTGGTGCCACTTGACACTTGAGCTATAAATTATGTCACCAGTTGCTGGCTGTAACAGTTTCAGACAGCCCTGCTGATTGCAAACAGTTATTCTGGAGAATAGTTATTTCTCCATAAGCCCCTGTTTTGAGTGCTTGTGCTTATTAAGAATGCTTCATCTTAAAGTCTTAACAGTTTGGTAACAGGGTATGCCAAATGCTAAGACTAGTATTTATAGCACATAAATAATGACATGAAACATATCATAGAGTATATAAACATGCAATGTTTAGCAAGTTATGTTACATTAGCCGACATTTATTCCTCAAATTAGATGAACAAATTCACAACAAGAAACCTAAGTATTGTATTGTCCTGCTCATTTTGTAGCATAATTAATAAAATATATATTCAATGTGCCATTATTTTTGCACACCAAAAACATTTTTTGTCATTTGGAATATGTCAAATTAATCAAATAAGACAGTAACCATAATTATGCTTTAGTAGGTGTAGAAGTGTGTCCTCTGTTAAGGATGTGGATCAACAGTGCAACAACATTTGTGGTGTCCGAGCTTTTGCTTTAGACTCTATGTTAACCCTATATTAACTCATCTATATTAGTTGTCCTAATTTAAGCTAGCTTTTTGATTATGAAAAAAAAAAAAACGTATTCCCACACTTGCGGGCATGAAACCTCACTATTAAGCATAAAGGGAGAAATCTTAGTGATGTTGCACCTAACATTACACTGTTAAATTAGTCTTTAGTTCTTAAGCTGTGCGTTATGTGCTATTTAGCACCATGTATGCAATGCTGCTTAGAAAGCTGAGCTTCCCTTGGGTATAAGGTAACACAGATGGGTTTAATAACAGGTGTGCAAATGAGGTGCATGTCTATGGGAGTACTTTGATGAGTATAAAGATATTGCAAATAGAACATGAATACAATATGCCGATAGACAGATAGATCGAAGCGTAGAGACCTACAGGGTAATCTGAATTGATTGATTGATTGATTGATTAATCAATGCAGATTAGCCTGTGGGTGTTTATGTTTCTTCTAGGATGAAAATTCTGACCTTTGATATTGCTTAAACAGCATGTACCTGCTGCTGCCCAATTAAAAGCAGGCTGGTCTCAAGAGGAATTTGTACATAGGCAACTAAAAAAACATTTTAAGATTTGTATTTGTATGTGCTAAAATAGTTCAGCCCTTGTACATATGCATATTACTGATGCAGCCCAGACAAGCAGAAATTAAATGATTGGAATAAGAGAAATATTTTATTATCTAAACCTAAATCTCATCCATAACCTACTACAGCTAAAAGAGCAACCTTACCCTAAACCATGTAATTTTATCACCTGAACCTACACCACCCCTATAACAAAAGGTGTGATGAGACAGGTGAGATAACTTGTGTACTGTGGATTGGTACATTGCATTACTAGCTGGTTGCAGCCTAACTGTCTGGTTCTGGTCTTCATGCTTCTGTACCTCCTGCCACTGGGCAGCTGTAAGAACAGGCAGTGGTATGGGTGGGTGGAGTCCTTAATAATCCTCCTGACTTTCGCAGACAGCACATGGTGTATTACTCCAGAAGGGTTGTCCTCTGTGATGTGAACACCAAGGAACTTGAAGCTGACCCTATCCACAGTGGTCCCATTAACAGTGATATGACTGTGTCCACTATCAGCTGACGTTTAGAAAGCGGTTGTTTTCCTGGCACCAGGGTAACAGTAAGCTCTTCGCTCTCTAGGCCTCATCATTGAAGATCAGGGCCACTGTCTGATTTTCATGTCATCAGCAAATTTAATGATGTAATTGGAAGGGTCTGGCCATGCAGTCTTAGGTGTATGGCTCCGGTGTTGAGGGTCAGTGAGGAGGACGTGATGCTGCCTATCCTTACCACCTGCCATCGCCCATCAAGAAGTTCAGGGATGAACACCAGAGCTTGATGTCAAGTCTTGGAGGAATGATACAGTTCAATGCTGAACTGTAGTCCACAAACAGCATGTCCATGTTCTTGTCCAGGTGGGAGAGGGCAGTATGCTGAGTCAGGGCAACAGCATCATCAGTGGGTCTGTTCTGCCTGTATGCAAGTTGCAATAGATCCAGGGTGGTGGGTAGTGAGGAGCAGGTGAGGTCAAAGCACTTGCTTATGATAGTTAGAGTTAGAGCAACTTGGCGAGTCATTTCTGACCTTGCTGACTATCCTTGGAACAGAAACAATGGTGGCCAGTTTGAAACACACTGACACGACTGAGAAAGCGAGAGAGGTGTGGAAGATGTCCGCAAAGACCCCAGCTAGCTGACTGGTACATGCTTTAAGCGTTCTGTCAGGTATTCCGTCTGGGCCATCTGATTTGCAGGTGTTACTCTTGAGTTCAGAAGGTAGATTGCATTTTATTTATGCTGAAATGTGGATTAAATCTCATATCTACTAACGTGCCCAACTTTTTATCCTTCACAAACACAGCTAGTCCTCTCCTAGCTCACTCAAATGTTCAATTATGTGCTAGCTAGCATTTTAACTTGTGATTATATACTGTATAAAGGAAGAATTTAGTGTATAATACTTTTAAAATAATCATTATTGTTTTAAGGAATTACATTTATTACAATAAGGCAATAAGAGTAAATTACAATGAATTGCATCATTTCTATGTTGATATGACTGGTAACATTTCAGGTGAAAATGGCTTGTATCTTAAAATATTTCAAGCTTTGAACCACAAAAGTGATCAGCACCTGACCCACTGATAAAACTTTGACTTTAGGAAACAGAAAGAAGAAATAAAAGACTCAGATCAGTTGCAAAATGATTCAGATGTAATTCGATTGGATAACACTTTATAATTAATTAATTTTTAGTAGTGTCAATTGTAAACAATCCCAGGTGACATTTATTAAGTGATCTACCTAACCCTGAAGGTGGCTGATGTTAGATGGAATAGACGCTGACATTTCAAAAGAACTTGAAAGTGAACACACACACACACACACACACACACACACACACACAGATAGATATATGAAGAAAATATTATCAGTATCAAAGGAATGGAAAGATTTAAAAAGGATATCCCACACAAAGGCTGTTTCATACTAGGTGTAAGAATACCTTTTTCCCTTCACAATGAGTAACTGGAGCAAACATTTATTTTTCATTCAATTCCAAGATTGTCACATGAAATGTGAGCGCAGTTCTTCAAGCAGAGATTGACAAAGCAAATGTTTCACACACATTCTTTCTCTTTGGAGCGGCAAATATGTGCCTACACCCTCTTATCCTGGGGCTTTGCCGGAGCTTTATCTTAATGGTTGAATTTAGATTAAGGGAAAATGTTGGAACAAAAGCACGGAAAGGCGATGAATTATGCCATCAACAAATAGAACAGATTTGAACATCAGGCATCTGGGCAGTCAGTAGAAAAGAGCACAGAGAGAGGATCTGTCTGATTTAGAGCGGCTCTAAAGAACTGAACATGCTTTTAATAGCAACAGGCCTTCTTTCTTTCTTTCGAGAAAATTGTCGGCGGGGGTACACAGACGTTCTAGCGCATTGTCTCATCTTTAATAAATGCCTTGAATGGGGTCAATTAAATCCCAGAGTGTAATTTCATGCATTCACAGGGGCTGAATATTCCCCGCTTTAAGTTCTTGTTAAGGCGAAGCATTGAGGAGCCCCCCAATTTGCAGTAAATGGCTCTGTGCATGCCCACATTTCTCACATGTCCATTTCATTCCTCATTTGCCGACAGATAATCAGAACGTCATTACTGTGTCCACACCGGGCAGTCGCAGTCATAATTGAGCAACATGAAAGGCACTAGTGGTTGGACGAGTAATTCAAATAACGAGTGAAAGAAAAGTAGGCTGAGAGAAAGGGAGGGGGGTCAGGGGGTGTAGGAGAGTAAGGCTGAGTGATGGGAAAGATGTGTGGTCTTGTTCACGAGGCCCTGTCACTGTCAGTCTGCTTCCTTAACTCATGATGCTATGATTTGCACACTTAGCCTCAATTGCTGGTTTTCCCTTAAACAGGTCAAAGACAAAATCTAGGGCAAAATCTGGCACATGGATTCTTGCTTTGTAAGATTCTCACTTTGCCCTTACCACTACTGTACCACCACATCAGTGTATCTGCATCATCATGCATAATAAAGGCCTACTCTACCTAGAGGCACTTCTTGATTCTGTTATGTAATCACATTTCATCAATAAGATTTCAGAAGATTTGTACATATATGACTGAAAATGCACTCCTAGAAACTCTTAACATTTGCACGAAGATAGCTTGTACATATTTTACGACTCACACTACAGTTCTCATCCACTGGTGGTGCTGTTGTTTTGCTGCTTTTCCCTGTCATGAGGCTTCTAAAATAAATGAATGGATGGAAACACCTGCAGAAACTGTAAGAATTTCACATCAGATCACTTCTCCATCCTGCTCCTGCCCACCTACAGGCAGAAGCTCAAACGGGAGCCGCTCACTATCAGGGTGGTTCATCGCTGGTTGGACCAATCAGAGATGCACTCCAGGACTGTTTTGATGAAGTGCACTGGGGGATGTTTCGTGATTCATCAAACAACATTGACGAGTACGCAGACTCAGTCTCTGGATCCATGCAGAAATGTATTGACGATGAGGTGCCCACAAAGACAGTTTGTGTTTACCCCAATCAGAAGCCATGTCCCAACTGGCAAGTTCACACAGCTCCAAGTGCACGTAGCACTGCTTTCAGATCCAGAAATACGGAGGTGTATAAAAAAGTCAGATATGCTCTCTGTAAAACCATAAAATCAGTCAAACGTGACTACGGAGCCAAAGTAGAAGCACAGTTCAACTCCAACAATGCTAGAAGCTAGTGGCAGGGGTTAAACACAATCACAGACTTTAAGGGAGGCTTTCACTCCATGGTAAACACGCTTCCAGATGATTCCAGATAAAATAATTAATTTAATAAAGTTAGCAAATTTGCAGATTAATATATATATATATATATATATATATATATATATATATATATATATATATATCGTCTATTTTCCCACAGTAAAAACTCTATGGCATTTCAGTGGGTGACCCTAGACTCTGGATTTAAGGGCTACAAGTAAAGGCCCTGTAAATCACTCTCTAATCACATCTGATACTTTAAAGCACAGCACTCTTGTTTAATCGAACATTAACATTCAAATCAATCACTTAAATAAGGTGTAATTAATATTTTGCAGCATTAATGCTCTCCAGCTTTAACTGATGTTATTGTCAGAGAGGAGCTCAAATCCCCACTGGCTTTAATTGCGCTGTTATTAATACTGACTGAGCTACAGGCTACAGCATACGAACAGTAAATTAGACAGAGAGGGGTCACTTGGCTGTGTCTGCCAATAAGTCATATTCTGACACCATTTGCCTGGAGCTGTTCCATTGTGTTTCAGCTGCTGTCACCCAGCAGCTTTGCTCGTTCTTCAAGCGTTTGTGTATTCTGCGTGTCGTCAAGCAGTAATACATATATACTATCATGGCACATATTAGAGGGTGCATTTGTACAGAGGCAATGCGTGGGGCAAACGCAAAAGCTGTGTGCCTGTGTGTGTGTGTGTGTGTGTGTGTGTGTGTGAGAGAGAGCGATGTTCCTCATCTGTTTGCTGAGTTGGTGCATGCCTTGCCCTGTTATTGCAGGGTGACAGCACAATGATCCATGCTGGACTAAGGCGGCGGAGCCATATGGTATTTCATGTAGTGCCATTAGTGTAGGAACTTGAGGGGGGAACGCCAGTGTCTTAATTATCTCCATTCAGCCCGCAGCCCACAGAGAGCACAGAGCAGAACCTTTTTATCCCCCTCTGCTCCCAAACACCCTCCAGGCCGTTAATGCATGCACCATGCTGCAAAAACAAGCTAAATACATTACATCCAAAATAAGTGATTTAATACTGTGGGACTGAATATAATTAGCTTGGCAATGGTGTGTTTGGCAAGGAATGCTCTTTTCACTGTTTCCTGGTTCTTAGCTATACAACCATTCACCTGCCCTTTCACCAACTGAGTGTATTTAAAATTAGTTTTTCATGAATTATGTACAGAGCTGTAAGATACATTTGTCTCAACGTTGTGCATGGGCATTCTAAGCCTTGGGCAGTAATGAAGATGTACCTGTAACTGAGTTTAGTATAGTAACAGTAAACTTTAGAAAGCGTAAGGGAGTATTTGTGAGCCACCAGCACTGTAATTGATAACACTGTCTAATTAAGTAGAAAACCATGACAATTAAGATGCAAAATAATTTCCTCCAGACAATATGCCACAGCACAGATTGTGACAAGAGATTAATGCATTTTTCACCTGCGGTGTACGTCTCGTAGACTGGGAAGATAATATCACTCAATAGACAAACTGCCAAATGGATCTTAATGCTGTTCGTGTCCATTAAGAGTACATTAAGGATCATTCGCATTGTTTTCCTCTCCTTATTGCATTTTCAGTTCATCTGTTTTCGAGTAGAAGCAGAAGCATTATTAATGTTTAGCATCCTTTTAGAGGAGGGATGGGCTCGTTAAAAAATTTGCAAAATATTGTGTATATATACACACACAACCTCGCACCTCCTTTGTGACTGCCTTCTACATCATATCAAAATGTGATAATGGATGGACCAATAGAAATAGTCTACAAACTACAAACACCTTTCAAGACCACCTACAAACAGCTTCCCATTAAATTGAAGGATGCTTTTAGCAGGCAAAGAACATTTCAATATCCACATGATTCTTTGAGAAGCTAAAACCATCTTCTTATAACAAACATTTATTACCAAAGAACAGCCCCACCAGTTTGTACCAAAGTCCCTGTAGTTACTGAGTAATACACCTTAGTGTGTAATAAGCCTTTCTGTGTTAAGGAGTTAATTAAAGCCCCTGAAGAACCTTTTTATTAATGTAAGTAATACATTTTTATAATGATGATTGTGATAGCAGAACATTATAAAAGCAACACTATTATTAATGAAATCACGTAGCTGACAATGCTATGTAATACATAAGAATTAGTTTCTAGGTAATGCGTGATCATCTGGTGATAATCTTTATTCAACCCCTGGTGTTTAAAACAAATGCGCAAATTATGAAAATGAGCATCCACAAACAAGCTCCTCTAATGGCAGTGAAATAGCTTGACTGAAAAATCTTACGTTACAACATTTATTAACGTTAATCACCAGATAGCCAGATACCAGGTCACACTGGGAAGAGAATCATTATCATAGCCAAACTCATGAATGTGCTAGCCAACTACATTACTTGTAGGCTGCTAAATGTTATATGAAATTGAAACAAATATAATGAACGAATAATTATAAACAGTACTTGCATTTTGCAGTTTTTTTATACCTAAACATGGCCTTTCGCAGTCTTCCTTGACCTCAAAAATCAATGTGGATTGTGCAAAAGTTTGGTCACTTTACAGGGTCAGTAAGACCCCCTTTAGCATAATTCACAGCTAGCAAATGCTTTTTGTAGCAGCTACAAACATTTCAGTTGTTGTAGTTAGATTTTTGTTCAGAAGATGTCTAGTGTTTCAGAAGGCCTCTTGTGTTGTCCTGCATGCACACTTTGGTCTTATAAACAGATGGTTTGACATTTGCATCCAGGATTTGCTAGAATTTTGTGGTATCCATTATTCCCCTCACTTGTGCAATAATGCCAATTCCACTGGCAGCAACACAACTCCAAAGTATGACAGAATCACCCCCATTCAGTCAATGATTTAGGCAAAAGTGGCAAAAGCATGTATTTTGACCTCATCAGTTGACATAATTACTTTTCAAAACTCATCTAACTTGTCTAGATGTTGGGTTGTTGGGTGAAGGTATAAGAGTGCAAGTGAAATAAGTAGAAGTAGAAGTAGAAATGTGCTCTATAAATTCAGCTATCTGTTACAACTGGTAACATGCCTGAGCCCTGATTTGCTATGTGTGATATGTATGGTATTTGTTGTTGTTGTTTTGAAAGACAGAGTTACAGTGAATTAGGATTTGCTAAAATAGGATTTGCTATATATAAATTAGCTATAGATGCTGTGTTTCCTACTTTTTCCTAAAAAAAATAACAAAATGTGTTATTTTGCCAAGTGTGCCCAAACATTTGCATGAGACTACATAAAATGTACAGTTTGTATTGTTTATTTTTTTGATCTTTAAAAATAAAGTTTTAGTAAGGTATTTTCTTGAGAAAAAAATTATATTTTTCTCAAAACATCATGTCACAATCCTGGCCTTTCTTGCTTATCTTTTCCAAGACCAATAATTCTGGAGGCTCTTTGTATATAGAACCCAGAGTAGGTTTGAAGGTGTATGTATTCTCTCTCCTGCTATGCCTGGTTGTCACACTGCCTGACACCAGCAAGCTGAGTCTCATTAGCAATATCTCCCAAACAACCTGCTGCTGCATTCTGTACTCTTTTGTTTACACTCTTGTCTCAGTCTTCTTGATTTTTGTGTTCTTGTTCATTTACACTACCATGTTCGCATAGCCAGGCAGCAGTTATACATTGCCCATGTATGTAATTTGTTGTGTATAATGCTTGCAGGTTTGAGGTGTGTGTAGACCTTGGTGTGCATTCATCAGAGTTGTTGCCAGCATTAGAGAAGCATTCACTGTCTCAGAATTATGCGTACATCTGAGAACGGACTGTCTATCCTTTCTGAAGTGTCTTAAGTTATTCAGGAACAGTAATTATTCTTCAAGGGATACACTAAGACACGTCTAGGAGCAAAGTACGACAGGCAGTTGTTTTTTTTTGGGAAAATTGTGATTTGCTTCTTTTGCATATTCAGAGCATAATCGACATTAAACCACCGTTTTAGCAGAGTTCGTTTAAACAGGGCTGCTAATCATTCCAGAGATTATCTACTTCACTGCACACATGTTAACATTGCATAGGAATAGGACCCTTTGTCAAGTGCACTCTTGGCAGAAAGAATACTGTAAAGTACTGTAAAGATGTACCTATTTGAAATGCTATTAAGAACCCTGAATTCTTTTGAAGAACCATATAGAAACCTGGCAAAGAGCTTCCTAAACCTTCCAATGGCCCTTTGAGTTGTCATGAGATTCCATAGAACTAGTTCCTTTACTAAATAACCCCTAAATAACCTCCTGGGAACTTAAATCTGAGTTTTCTTGATTTTTACATTATTCTGGCTCCTAAGGACCCCAGTGTAATTTTACAAAGTATGTCTTATGAATATCTTCCCAAGGCTAATAAATGTATTTCACCAGTACTTCTGTCCTCTCAATGTGGAATGGGCTGTCCTAATAGTGGATGAGCTTTACGTCAGCCTACTCCTGACCAATATCAAGGCTATCATGGCTCCCCCTCTTCCAGTTTGAGCAACCTGGAAAGCTAAAATTCACCACGGCTGGGTGCCCGGGATGGACAGGAGGTTCAGACACAGTACTGTAGGCAGGGAGATCCACTGCCCACTGCCCACTCGTACTTCGCCTTACTGGCACAGCGCACAGCCAGACGCCAAAGCATAGAAGCAGAGAGGCTTCGGGCACTGGATGGGAATGACGATGGCACACCCAGGAAGAGGTCTGATGAGTGCATTTCTAAATAGTGTTTCATGACATTTCTGCTTTGTGTTTTCTATTTAAACCTTTCTGAACATACCACATAACACCCAAGTTTAGTATTATACAAAGAACTCAATACATCAAAATGCGTTCGCAAGGGCTTTAAAGATCCCTTTAAGGGTGGATGCCACTATGCTTCTAGGAGAAAAATGCCCATTGAAAAAATAATACAGTGGAAGTATAGTTGAAGCTTTAGGTGAGTGTGTGTGTGTGTGGTCTTTTTAAATAAGACTGGACTGTTATATTCTCTTACATGTTGGTCTGCTTTTAATTAAACCATCTACCTGTATTGATTTCTGTACAGAGCAGGCATTTTCTCATCTGTGCAGACTGCATGAATATAACAGGAGCCTGTACAGAGAACTGGACAGTGTGTTAAGGCTTACTGTGTGGTTTTATTCACAGGTTGTCAAGCAAAACTAGTTAATTGCATGCACTGGGGCAGTAGCCAGTGTACTTTGCTTTATCAAATTTGGCCTGACAGAATTCCCTGTCTTCACACATTTTGTTAAATTACTCATTTAAAATCAAAAGCCTTTTCATTTTTTTTTGCAATTTCCCTTGCAGTTACTAGTTAATGCTACCAATGCTTGGATCATGAAGGCTAGCACGTTTCTTCTGAGCCACAAGAAATGTTGCATTGTCAATGCATTCGGAGATGAGTCCTACCTGCCAGTTCTTCTGAGTTATCTAGCATTAGGCTGAGTGATGGCAGAGAGAGGGCCAGTCTATCCACCAAGAAAGGTGAGAGAGAGTCTCAGCTCAGTCTTTATGTGTTGAGAAGTCTGACAGCTTGGGGATAGAAGCTGTTGCAGAGTCTACTAGTGATGGCTCAGATGCTCTGGTTTCTTCTGCCCAATGGCAGCAGAGAGAAGAGTCTGTGTGAAGGGTGGGTGGGGTCATACCCAATGCTGCTGTTTTTTTTTTTTCCGACACAGCACATGAAATGTCCATGAGAGAGGGGAGAGAGACCCTGATGATTTTCTTAGCTGTCCTCACCATTCGCTGTAGGGTCAGAGACAATACAATTCCCAAATCAGATTCAGCTGCTCAGGTTGCTCTCCACAGCCCCTAGAACATGGTGAGTATAGGGGGGGAAGATAAGCTTTCCTTAGTCGCTATGTGGGGTGGTCACCTTGTACTCTTCTCAAGCCAAAAAGTAGTAATAAAAGTAAAAAAATTCTGAACACATGCTGCACCTTCTCAAAAGATATACACATTACACTCATAATTGTCCAAAGTTGGTGTGACATATAATAATGGCTAATTACCATAAATACTAGTTCAAGAACCAATTTCTTGCCTTAAGCAATGTATTTATTTAAAGGTTTTAGGTTTTAGGTTAGAGAATTTTTAACAGCATGGAAACTGGGAAGTGAGTGTAATTCACATTACAACCAAAAAAAGGGTTCAGGAAAATACTATTTTGATGGTCGAATAAAATCAATATATCAATTGTTAAAACAAATAATCGATTATTTGAATTATGAATCGTTCAATGACCAAATAACTCTTATGTAGCTTTCAGCTTTTACAATTAGCTTGAGGATGTTTTATATGTTTTATAACCAACAATAAAGACAATATAAATGATTAAATGTCCCTACTTTCCTGCTAAAATAACAGATAAATAAAACTCCAATATCTCTTTCCTGTTAACACTGAAAATAAAGTATTTGCAACGTAGGAGAAGTAAAAATTAGGATGTAAAGGGACATCAGAAAAATGTCTGACAGTAATCTTAGCTTTGAGTTTGAAAGTAATTTGTGTTAATACTTTATTTATATTAGTGACTTTTATGGTTAAACTTTAAATCCATGGTTCACATGCGTCCTGAACCGTTCCTTGGCAATGCATGTGATGACATTACCAACTATTCAACTGTTAGATTAACTAATTTGGTTTGTGATTTTAGACCACTAAGATGTTTAGTCACTGCACCCTTAGTCCAAAATGATCACATTTTTAATATTAGTAAATAATTACATTAAATACACTGCATTTGAATTTTTATTGTGTAAATAACAGTGGCAATGCATTTTTTTGGATGAAACATAAGCACAGATTGTTATGCAAACAACATGCAAATGAATTGAAGATGTCTTGCACTTGCACTTGTTTTTGTTTATTTTTTAACATAATCAAGGGGGCAATACAGAATGGAAATATACATAATGAACATTACAGTAAAGTGGTACCAAAATGTCTTAATGTATAAATAGAGAATTGCATGAAAGCCTCTGTTCTTCACACTTTCGTTCTAACGTGTGTGTTCTGACCCAGTGACACTACCAGTAATGAGGGTGTTATTTGCCAGACAGACTGACCTCTGCTCTGGGAGAGAGCAAAGGAGGCACTACTGCAAAGCTCGAGAGGAAATCCGTGTGTGCTCAGGAGCTGTAATCCATCTCTGGCGCAAGGAGCAGAGATTGTGGAACGGCGATAATTACTTAGAAAGGTATGAATGGGAGACAGGAGTGAGACAAAGTTCAGTAGAACTCAATTTCCATTTCAAATGTGCTCTTTCCACACCGAGGAGAGGAGCTGGCCTGACACGACTTTGCTGAAGGCACGACACAACCGAGAAAGGCCTTCTCTTTGTCCTCAGGTTCACTTTTAACCACCTACAGCCTCTGTCAGCCTCTACATTTCCCATTGTAGAGGCCTAGCGTCCTCCCTTCTGTCCTGGCTGGCTCCAGCCTGACCGAACAGAAAGTTCATCAAAGCAGAGTTTCTGCTTTTTGCTGCTTTTTTCTGCATCGCTCTTAGATAGCATTTCAGCCTGTGGTTCTGACAAAGCTGGGCCAAGCTGGCTTGCCAGCAGCAACCTTGGCAAAAAAAAGAAGAAGAAAAACTGAACTAGTTTTTATCATCCAAATGAGTCTTGACATATTGCTAAGATTTGGTGGAGCTGATAGTAAATAAGCATTGACTTTGTTGGCAGGGAGATGTATCAGCTTTAGAAGTTACTTGTTGGCCTCCCCTCCTCTGCATTACAGATTGGGGGCTGTTCTGTTCTTTTAAAAGAAAGTGGCCTAGCCACAAGCACTTTAACCATTCAATGGGCCGGACAGCACTCGCAAGATGATACATCTCCATGGTAACAGAGAGGAAGAGCATGACACTCCACAAGGCATTCTCCTCCCTTTCTTCTTTCATGTGGAAATACAACCCTACTGTCCAAGAGCTACTCAAGGAGAGAAAGGTGAAGGGAGAGAGACCCCTAAAGAGCATTCACAAACTGTAGAGAACAAGAGAGCAGGAAAGGATGGAGGGAGCGATAGGAGCAAAGGAGATGGTGAAATAGAGAGAGATGGAGAGAGGGACAGACAGTGTAAAGCGAAACCGGAGGAAAGATGAGGTCCGTCAGTGGCAGGATGTTTTAAGAGTGGCCTGGAGTGCACCTACTGTTTACTGAAAAGCTCCAGGAATAGCCAGCAGTCCTCGCAGATCTTTTTTGACAGCCTTGCCACAAGGGCTTTGTTTGTCTACGGGAGTCCATTTTCTGGAGTAATTTTCAACATGCAGCCGGGGAGGTTAAAGACAAGCCAGCACCGCTTGCAGACATTTATATTTTATGATGTTTGCAGACTAACAGCCCATGTATTTGTCTGCCAAAACCTGATTTGTAAAGATTCTCGGATGCCAGAGATGAGAGCGGAGGAAATACATGGCGAGGAGATGAATCGACTACCAGATTTGATTTGCATTCGAACAAGACTGACTGTTGACGGCCAGTGAATATGTCTCATATACCAGTATTTTAAGAGATTTTTAGGTCAAAGACTTGAGTTGGAGTCAGATATCAGCTGGTCTCTAGGGAAGCAATAGGATGTCATAACTTTCTGTTTTTGTGAGTGTGTGTGTGTGTGTGTGCATGCACCAATGGTGTCAGTGTGTGCAGGTGGACAAGAGACAGGCTAGATGAGTGGTCATTAAGGGAACACAGAGGCACTCACCCACAGCCTTGACTCAGTTCAGCTCAAGTGTCCGTATTAGAGCACTTGGCAGAAGCCACTCTCAGTTACATCAGCGCCACAAGAAAGAGGGACAGGAGATGGTAAAACAGGACAGAGAGGAAAGAGTGAGTCTGTCTGTGGCTTATTGGGTGGTTATTGTTATAAGGTTAGAGTGGAGATTTGTCATTTGGGTCTGTCTAAATGTTTGTCATGTGCGTGTGCGCTTGTGTGGTGTTTCTGAGTGGCATGACTGTAAGCGTGAGTGTAGGCAGGGAAGTGTGTGCACAGGTGGGCATGTGCATGCCTATATCAAGGTTCCTAAACAGCTTAAAGAATGAAAAAAAAAAACAGATTTGGATTTTTCTGTTGTTTTTTGAGAGCTCAGCTGAGCAAACTGAAGCCATTATTTAAACCAGAAGCAGCTCCATGTCATGTGTTGTGTTGATCGTGAGAAAAGTTAGGACGATTCCACGAGCCTGTGTGGGGCCCAGTGTAATATCTTTTTCCCCTGTCACTGGCATTGCCCCTGTTTATAATCACTTCACTGATTACTCTGGGCTACACTACACTGGGCTCAGCATGCTGCTAACTGCACTATGTAACTTTGGTGAATTGGTCAGGAAAACATTTGTGCACAAAATCTTATAAATCTACCACAAAATTCTTTCATTTTCAGTGTTTCTCAGCTTGTCCAGAAATGCACTGTAAAGGCTGATAGATGATTTTGCAAATTCCATTTCCCAACTGTAGGGGGAGCCCAGGAACAGGAAATGCCTTTTTTTTGCAAAATGCTGCTTTAAACTGGTTACAGCACTGCAATAACAGTACATGACAACAATACATGAATTTCTGTGCCGCTTGCCCCTACAAGCTTACAGAAAATTCACTCCTGCAATGACTGACTCACAAATGACTGGCGTAAAAAGCAAAAAGCACTCAAAATCTTATAGATATTTATTTAAATGTTAGTTATAGATATAGATAAGCTTATCACATACACCGCATCAACAGGGGACTATCAAAATAAAAGTCACTGCAACTCTCATTGAGATCAATCAGAAGAGATATAATAAATAAAAAATATATATTTAATATATTTTTTTCATTCTTGACCCAATCTCACTGCTGGTGTTGTGCAGCTGCTCCAGAACCTGTGTGTGTATAAAATGACATACCTTTATTCTTCATAAAATATCAGCTTTGAGTAATGCGAAGGAGCATCCAGATACTTTTGGACACATATGAATGTAAGAAGCTTCTACAATGCACTGCAGCCAGTGTGTTTAAAATAGAAAGCTGTAGAAAACTTCAGAAACTCTGACTGCTGCCCAGCTTTTCTCCGCAACATCCAACTTTTTCTGTGACTTTCCCTCAAGTAGAGTTCTCATCGAGAAATTATCTCTCTTTCCCTTTCTCTCTTGCTCTCTCTCTCTCTTTCTCTCTCTCTCTGACCTTTACCTCAAAGCTGAATCAGACCAGGGTGCATGCCACTCCTCATCCTCTGTCTCCAGCCCTGCTGTCCACCTCCATTAGGCAGCCAGCAGGAGAGAGCAGAGAGAAGCAGGAGGACACTCAGAGTCTCCAGACAAGGATTCAGAAATCAGATGTGAGTAACAGAGAAGAAAGACTGAGGGCGAGAGAGATATGGAGAGAGAAATAGAGAGAGAGAGAGAGAGAGAGAGAGAGAGAGAGAGAGATGCTGACAGACAGAGAGCTGGTGTGTTTATACAGTGGCTAACCCCTCTGAATCTTTTAGCATTAGCAGAGATCATCACAGCATGCATTTGCTTGCTGTGGAAAAGCTGTGCGCTTCATAACACATGAAGTCTCTTAAAGAAAGTCCCTGAACCTGACTCTTGTTTTAACACATGGAAGACTGAAACAGAGCTTGTTAGGACTGAACGAGGATTATTTACTCCACCGACTAATTTACAAGCTACAGCAACCACAACACACACCTGACGTTTCACACTTGAACTTACTTTAGATGCATGTCTGCAATAATGGAGGTGAAACTAAGCTAACAATGTGCTAGGAATTATTTTCCTCTCTAAAACATTGCTGTAAATGGCTTGGTTGTGTTATAGGTTGTGTTCATGAGTTTAAACATTTATGTCTGTGGCTGTCATTTATGGCTATGGCAGTGTTAATCGTTTAAAGCTCTGCAAACTCAACTGTAAATAACATTCTCGACAATGTATACATTTAAAGGCAGGCCCACTTAAAACAATAACATATATGGTAAAAGAGCATTTTTGAGTTAACCTAACTTACTTTCAAATGTTTTCCTTTTCAGCATCTAGGCTTGGTCAACAATACATCAGCTTAAAGACGCCTGTGTGTGCTAACATCGCTTTAAGGGTGATGAGTGGAGATGATAGCACAGCCAATTGTGCTCTCTCAGACTCCACTGCTGATCGCAAAGCGACATGACTTAGGATTCTGGCTCGCAACCCCCAGACCATAGTGACAGAGGAGTGTAAGCACAAAATTATATTACTTAGACTTAGCTTTTAAACATATTTTACAGAAGATAAAATTAAACAAGTGATATTTGGAAAGATTTGTATCTTGAATTACTACAGTCAAAAGATTTGAAGTGGAAAAGAAAAAGTCAAATTGTTGCAAATAAAAACATTGACTCTAAACCTTCTTTCCTCATATTTTTTTACTTTCTCTTTCTCTCTCTCTCTGTCTCTCTCTCTCTCTCTCTCTCTCTCTCTCTCTCTCTCACACACACACACACACACACACAAACACACAAGTAAGTAATTGGATTTGTGGCCACTCAGTTATTTCTTGACCAGTGGTGTCTCATTGCATCATTAGTAAAGCAGTAAGGCGGCCTGAAATCAGAATAAATACATGTCAAAATGTTAGCTATGGCAAAATCAGCTGTATTAACGTAAGAATACACTGATGAGATTCACAGCAGTAAAGAATCTGTGAGACTGCAGAAGACCACAGTACCCCTTGGCTGAAGAACACTTTCCTGGAGGAAAACAATAAGAAACAAATGTGTCTTTTCATAAAGAAAAGTCTTCCATAAAAAGCAGAACGCTGACCAAGAGTTACACTCCTCCTGCCTTCTAGTAAACCCAGTCAAACAACCCAAAAAATCCAAGGCCAAACGATAACTGACGAAAATGTAGTTATTACAGATCAGATTCTCAGAAGAGAAAGTGTGAAGAGGGAGAGAGGCCTCGACTGCTGCTTTATCAGGTTGGGCAAGATGCTGCTCAAAGATGCAAGACAGTATTTGACTGTGGTTTTGGCTCTAAATTAGCGAGTGTTGCGGATCAATCTCCGGTGTAATTAGCTCCTATTGATCCGAAGCAGTTGAGCTGCGTACACACCTCTGCAGTGCCCCCAGCTCCAGGCAGCAGGAGTTGTTCCTCTATTATCCTGCACTAAGCAGAGCTTTTTGCCTCATCAACTAAACAAAGACTTTACTTAAGAAATTAAGAAAGCCTCCGAGAGAATGAGCGACAAGAATCGACAAATACAACTGGAGTGATTTCAGTATTTTTCCACCATGTAACTTATTACTTTTTTTTTTTCCCTGAGGCATCATATTGCGACTAATCACTGCACAATTGTGTTCATCTAAAGGCTCTGTTTAATAGTTAATGACATATTATGAATGCCATCCTCATCTTGATGTACTTTGCATGAATCATCGTGTGCGGCAGCCATAAAAAAAATAAGAGAGCCAGAAAGACAGAGAAAGAGAGATAGAGAGGGAGAGAGAGACAAAGAGAGGAAACGAGAGAGCGAGAGAGACCTTAAAGATATGGCACTCTTGGTAGCAGCTCAAATCACCTAGAAGAACGATGAAGTCGTTTTTAATCGCCATCAACAAACCTGACTAAATGGTTTGATATTCTCTCTGATTGTGCTGATGTTCTGGGTACTTCAGTCTCATTACCACAGATGATATGCATCTTATATTCTCCACTTTGTCAGATGAATAAATTGGCTGGTACTCGCACTGATTGGCATCGCAGGAACCAGCTTTGGATGAGAAATTTGCCGAATATTTCTTTAATTCTGCACATCGTCTCATGGTTACCCAAAAAGCAGTTTTCTTTTCTTTTTTACCCCCTTCTTTTGCTCCCTCTCTCAATTGGTAATCATAATAAAGTAGCGGCCTGTAATTATAGTAGGCCTGCTTGTCAGAGATATGGAGCAGATTTCAAAGCTTAAATTATTCACGAGTCGATTTAACAAACGAAATTTAAAGAGGAAAAAAAGAGGGGCTGTGATATGTGGGGGAAATTACACTTTAAATACACGCTCATTTTTGTTGGAATGCCATGCTGTCCCACGTCTGTGGCAGGAAATTTTAAGGAACTGAAATTATATTCATTTTTAAAGTTTGTGTGAACACAAACTTTGTTCTTAATGAGTCTATACTGTACCTCTTCTTAAAGCCTGAAAGCTACAGGGCCTTAACTCTGTGCTGGATTAAGCCATTTGTGCTGATAGCACCCTTCTATCACTTCTTTAAATCCTCCTTTTCCCCGATTGACTCTCGACTGCCATTGTGAAAATTACTCCCATTTCAACAAAGGTGTAGTCAGGTCTTCTGAATTTTGCATATAGTTTTTTAAGTACTGCAGCATATAATGCTGAATATGTGGCTGAATATGATCCCTCATCGTATCCTCACAGATATATACATTTGCTATGGAATTTTCAAGATTGTACAGGTTACAGTAAAGCACTTACAGTGTGTTGCAATTTTATCTTGAAAGCTTTAAAGTTGTATGTACAAATTGTTAGTTTAGGTAATGCTATGCACACTAGCATACTAACTAAGAAAACTGCATCTCTACAAAAGGGTTTTCTCTCTTCTAGTGCAGTGTAGCTAGCATAATGTAGCAATGCAGCACCATAGAATTGCAGCAGGGAGAGTCGAGTTCCAGTTCTTTATTACTTTCCACTCGTATAAGTTGAAAGAAATAAAGCTTTTCAGCACCACTTTTCACGCTTGGTATCAGTTTACTACATCTATACAGACTGACTGTTTACCAGCTGAAAAAGGTACAAGCTTAGCAAGCTGAGGTAACAAACCATACGTATGTCTGTTTATCTAGAAGACTGGGTGCCTTTATCTGTGTACATTTCAGCTATATATCATCTTACTTACAACGTACTGTAGCTTTCTGTGTTCTAAGCAATTATGGAGGCTATAAACACATCCTTCTGTCTGTGTGGCAATAAAAACTAGTATCTGTGGTGGAAAATGTACCATCAGCAAAGATGGATTATCATTCAAACAGCTGAAAATGCTGTGATTAACTGGATAAAATTCAGAGGTGTAAAATTCACCCACCTCTGAATTTTGACCAGAGGTGTACTTTGCAGATCTACAGTAACATGCTGTATTTAGTAGAACTTTGTACATTATAGAGTAGTAATGCTATGAGAACTACAGAACTACAGTTGTGCACTTTGGAACATTGATGGAACTTTACAAACTGTACAAAACCCTCCCTGAGAACTGCACAACTCGTCTGTCACTCCACATGCTTTTTTCATTTCAGCTTTTTAACAAATGCACGTGTGCACTAATTTGCAAGAGTGGTGTAAAAGGGAATTACACTCCGTAGCTGTATAAGGAGCTCAAATACACATTCTTATATTTTTCAATTACTTCTTGTCAGTCTAAGCTTTGCACATGCAGCTTTACAGTATGTTCCCCAATGGCTTTCAAAGAAAAGCTTGTAGATTTCTTTATCTCATTGATCTGTATAAGGGTAGTTTGATATTTGTGTCAGTCTGCACTCATTGGCCAAAAGCATTTATCTCATTGCCCAACCTTGCCCATGTGCAGTTAGAGGCTGTAAGCCATTCTGTGAGTGGTCATGGACTACTCCCAATCTAGAAGTGATGCTGACATGTATAAAACCACAGTCCCATCACTGGAAAATCCAAACAAAATTATGAACACAAGAAAGGAAACATCATGCTCAGCTTGCATGTAGACATGCACTCCCCTGTGACTAGGTGATGTAGACTTTGAAGAATAGCAACACTTTCCCATTTTTCCACTCAGCCAACAGCAAAGAAAAATGTGTACCACACATATCGGTGAGGATTGTAAATGTGAGACCTGATCAATGTGTGACCATTTTTGAAGTTTATGTACTTGATTATGCTGTCACCATAAACTCGGTTCAATAAAAGCTCCACTACATGTGAATGTCTATTCTTCCTTTTTATTTATTCACCTGATGATACCTGATATTTTTTATTTGCTGTCTCAGTTTCATTGGCTTTTGTTGGGATCCATTCGGATTGAGTTGTTGACAAGAATGCCTTTCTAGATTACATTCAGAGTTGGGCTGAAAACAAATCAAACATGTTTGATATTCTCCAACTGGTCTGATATTGGACCATGAGCCAAACAGTCTGAGTCTATGCCCCTCACCCACTTCTTGAGTTTATCTCCCAACTGTCGACTCCAACTGCCCCATAATCTGCAGACTAGTGCTAATCAGCTCCCACTTGCCCCATTAAGAATGAGTGCTAAAATCAAGGTCAAACATTTTGTTGTGTAGCCATGGCTTTATGTAAGGATTACAGTCATGCCAATATTTTAATGCTAAGAGAACATCCCTCTTCATCTATGCCAGTTCTAAAACTGACCTGTAATTTTCTGTTATTTCTTACTGGGGCTTTAAGTACCAACACTGCCTTTCAGTTGAGCCAACCAACAGTTCATTATGCTAAACTCCTTGAAGAAGCCTGTAAGAGTTGATTAAAAGTGAGGGAACAATGCCTTGCATTAAGTGACTTTGCAACACACAGTCCATAAAGTAATCTTCCCAGAATACAAGAGCAATCTTAAACTTGAGTCTCCAATCTTGCTTTGTCCAAACGACCACTGAAACGAGTCAGCTTTGCTTAGAGTCTTCAGAAGTGACGTGAGCAATTTCAGCCCAAAAAAAACGAACACCTCAGACTCTCCACGTCTGCATGTTCCCAGAGATTGAAGCAAGGGGATACAAGATGGAAGAACAAGTGGGTAAACTAAGCTAGAACCATTTTCAGTATAGTCTTATTTGAAAGTAAACTTTGTACAATAAAAGAAAAAAAAAGTTTAAATTAAGGGGAGGAATGGAAAGGCTTCTTTTTTCAGAGACTCACTTTGCTCTGTGGAATGGAATTCTCTGTGTAAGGGCGTGATAGAAAAGACTGCTGTGTGTATTGTCACTTACTTGCTTTTTAAAAGGAGCCCTCTGTGATAGTGGTTTGATAGGCCTCTCTACATTTCTGGTCTACATCCAAGTGTTTGTCCTTACCTTTAGACCAGATCTTTGCTTATTTCCATTCTACAAAACAAGAGCAATTTTGTCCCCTCTGATGTGCTTCAGTTTGAGAGAGCTGAAAAGAAGAAGTTAGAGAAGTTAGAGATAAAGTGAAAAACTCACATAAACATTCTTTTTTGTATGATAGTTGCATTTTGTGGTGTGTGTGTGTGTGTGTGTGTTTGTAGGAGGTATGCTTAGCAGAGCACTGTGTGTCCTGTGTGCTGACTTAGATGTGTCAGCACTTTGGATTCATCTTGTCAGACATGTTTTAGCCGAGCGCCCTTCATGTCTTAACTCAGGGGACTTCCTAGTGACAGTTGTGGTTTTCTCTTGTTATTTGTCTCATCTTTCTCTCTCTCTCTCTGCCCCCTTTGTTCGCTCTACCTATCTCTCGTTCTCTCTCTCTCTCTCTCTCTCTCTCTCTCTCTCTCTCTCTCTCTCTCTCTCTCTCTCTTCTTCTCTCTCCTCTTCTCCATATTTGATCTGTTCTTCTCTCTCGCTCTCTCTCTTTCTCACTCATTCTATTTTAGCCCTATGTGGACAGGATTAGTTTATCATATGGAGAGGTGAAGTAACATGGCAGCATGAGAGTGAACACTGGCACAGAGCCACTCATGAGAGTGAACACTGGCACAGAGCCACTCAGAAAAAGGTAATTTGCTCTCACAACCTACAACAATGAAACCAGGCATTCAACATTCATACAAAACACACTAACACACAGAAGAGAAGGAAGCCCTGGGGAAATGAAATTACAGAGAAGAAAAACCTAATTTGGTAATATGTTCAAAGAACCATATTATTATTGTTGTTATTATTATTATTATTATTATTATTATTATTGTTATTATTATATCATTAATAATAATAATAGTCCCATACAAATTTAAAAAATCTAAGATAAGAATTAATAAAGAAATAAAATAAAAATAAGAAATAAACATAATTTATAATTAGTGACATTATACTTAAGATAACAGCTGGGTTCTTAATTTACTGATAATTTTTGTCATTTTACCAGCTTTTGTATACAATTATGAAAAAAAAGAAAGCTACAGATGATTTTCCATAAAATTAGGATTTGTTTTGTAGCATACGCTCTCTCTCTCTCTCTCTCTCTCTCGCTCTCTCTCTCTCTCTCTCTCTCTCTCTCTCTCTCAATCCATTCCTTAAATTGCTCTTTCTCCTTCATTCTTATTCTCTCTTTCACACTCAAGATTTAAAGTCGCTTTTTTGGCATGAAAGTGTGGTATTGCAAAATCATTGCAAAAGTAATTGTAGTAGTAAACAAAAATACCTTACAGTGGGGGGAAAAGTATTTAGTCAGTCACCAATTGTGCAAGTTCTCCCACTTAAAAAAATGAGAGAGGCCTGTAATTGACATCGTAGGTAGACCTCAACTATGAGAGACAAAATGAGAATAAAATTCTGAAAATCACATTGTCTGATTTTTAAAGAATATTTTTGCAAATAATGGTGGAAAATAAATATTTGATCACCTACAACCAAGCAAGGTTTCTGGCTGTCACAGACCTGTAACTTCTTCTTTAAGAGGCTTCTCTGTCCTCCACTCATTACCTGTATTAATGGCACCTGTTTGAACTCGTTAACAGTATAAAAGACACCTGCCCACAACCTCAAACAGTCACACTCCAAACTCCACTGTGGTGAAGACCAAAGAGCTGTCGAAGGACACCAGAAACAAAATTGTAGACCTGAACCAGGCTGGGAAGACTGAATCTGCAATAGGCAAGCAGCTTGGTGTGAAGAAATCTACTGTGGAAGCAATAATCAGAAAATGGGAGACCTACAAGACATTTACATTTACAGCATTTAGCAGACGCTCTTATCCAGAGCAACTTACAAGGTTACTCATATTACAGAGGAGGGCCAATGTAGTGTTAGGAGTCTTGCCCAAGGACTCTTATTGGTGTAGCACAGCGTAGTCACCCAGACCAGGAATCAAACCCCAGTCTCCCATGTGGTGAGGTAGCTCACTAGCAGGTAGTGGTGTTATCTGTTGCGCCACACCAACCACGCTGCTAATCTCCCTCGATCAGGGGCTCCACGCAAGATCTCAACCCGTGGGGTCAAAATGATCACAAGAACGGTGAGCAAAAATCTCAGAACCACACGGGGGGACCTAGTGAATGACCTGCAGAAAGCTGGGACCAACGTTACAAAGGCTACAGTAACACACTACGCCGCCAGGGACTCAGATCTTGCAGTGCCAGACGTGTTCCCCTGCTTAAGCCAGTACATATCCGGGCGCGTCTGAATTTTTTTAGAGAGCATTTGGATGTTCCGGAAGAGTATTGGGAGAATGTCTTATGATCAGATGAAACCAAAGTAGAACTGTTTGGTACAAACACAACTCGTTGTGTTTGGAGGAGAGTAAATGCTGAGTTGCATCCAAAGAACACCATACCAACTGTGAAGCATAGGGGTGGCAACATCATACTTTGGGGCTGTTTCTCTGCAAAGGGACTAGGACGACTGGTCAGTGTACATGAAAGAATGAATGGGGCCATGTATTGTGAGATTTTGAGTGCAAACCTCAGCAACCTCACCTCCATCAGCAAGGGCATTGAAGATGAAACGTGGCTGGGTCTTTCAGCATGACAATGATCCCAAGCACACTGCCAGGGCAACAAAGGAGTGGCTTCGTAAGAAGCATTTCAAGGTCCTGGAGTGGCCTAGCCAGTCTCCAGTTCTCAACCCCATAGAAAACCTTTGGAGGGAATTGAAAGACAACCCCAAAACATCACTGCTCTAGAGGAGATCTGCATGGAGGAATGGGCCAACATACCAGCAACGGTGTGTGCCAACCTTGTGAAGTATTGAGATGAACTTTTGTTGACCAAATACTTATTTTCCACCATTATTTGCAAATAAATTCTTTAAAAATCAGACAATGTGATTTTCTGAATTTGTTTTCCCCCCACTGTAATATTTAAAGGAACTGTACATTAAAATAAAGATGTCTATATCTTCAGTGTTCTTTAGCAAGTCAGGATCTTTTTTTTCTCTGAACATAGTAGAGACCCTGAAAATCTAAATCTCTTTAGTAAAGGCTTTAAGGATTTTAAGTGAAATTAGATTATTATAGTAAAAACGTCTGGTAGACTAGGTCTTTGTTGTACAGAGAATATTCTTGATCTCACCTATCTCTGCTGCAGTTTGAAAAGAAACTGACAATGTGTAGAACAGGCAAGACCACTGCTGCTGCATAGTCCTGAGGCTTTTTTTGTGGAGGAACTTCCTTTTTTTGATGGGTAGGGTGGTAGTGGAGCAGCAGGTAAGCTTGTAACTGTGGAGTGCACTGAAGATGTAGGTGAGTGTATGGGAGCACACTTGGGTCACAGGTCTTGCCCTGGAAATTCCTGAATCCTTAAGGGTACTAAGGGTCTTCTTTAGCCACTGGGTGTGGATGGTGGTGTCATAGCACTTTGCTGTGGCCTGGTCCACAGAAATGAGCTGTTTGAAATCCAGAAACCTCCCTATTAGAAGAATTAGGCCTCTGCTCTGTTGGCCCGGCTGTGGTGGGCTAGTGTAGAGGCAAGGGGTCTGCTGCTGGAGGCGTCTGTGTGTCAGGTGTGGAGTCATTTTGCTGTTCGCTGTGTGTGGGTCTTGTATCTGCTTTGTTAAAGTTTTTTGGTTTATTGCCATCTATGTTCATGGACTGTGGTTCTCCTGCTGTAGCTGTCTCAGGCTAACTCTGAGCTCCTCAGTTGCTGGGGCTGTTGGTGGTCTTGTTTGAGAATCTGGCCCGTGTGAACTCTCAGAACTCAGTAAAGTACAGTTGCAGTCTGGCAAGGTTCTCTCTCAACTCTCTGTCAGAAGGAGTTGAGATGTCCTCTATAGAGTCTATATTGTCCACAGTGGCACCTTCCCTCTCTATCTTCTCGTTTGCCTTCAGCAGGAAAGAGGCCTTTTCAAAAGAGTCCAGACTGAATTCATTGTCCTGGATTAACACTCTGCCTCTGGTGTAATAGGTGATTGTGAGCGCAGGATTGTCAGTGTTGAGATGTTCACACATGCAGTAATTCTTTCCTCTCTCTCAATCCCTTCCTTAAAAGTAAATTTGTAGTGATTGCAGACCACAGACCTCCATGCAGACATGACAGCAGTATGGAAGATCAAGTTGTCTTTGATCCTCTTGCCATTCAAGTGGTTTAAGTCTGCATGCAGAGTGTCTGGATTTTCAATTCAAATCTGTTCTTTGTATTTTTTTTCTTTGCCTGGGCACTCTTACACTTCCTGGGATACTCCACCTCTGCACTTCGCTGGCCTGGTTACCATGGTGACCAGGCAATTTTTTTTGTGCATTCTAGCGTATTTTACTGCATCTCTTTCTCATTTTCTAATTTCTCTCTCGCTCGCTTTGTATTTTTTCTTACTCCGTCTTTTTCTCTTCCTGTTTCTCACTCTCTTTTTTACTCTCTCTCTTTCTCTCTCTCTCTCTCTCTCTCTCTCTCTCTTTCTATCTGTAATTCTCTCTCATTCTCTCCCTCTCAGTCTTCAAAAGAACATAATTTTGTTCACTCTATTTCCACCTATCCTCTCCTATCCCTAACTCCCTGCTGTCTGGCTATCTTTGAGTTTCTCTTCCTCGCTGTGTGTTTGAAGGTACACCTTCTGTTGAAGTTCTCCAGCATTGCAGTTGTTTCAACACCAGCATCGTAGAAGGTTTCCAATACTTCCGCATGGGGAGTTAGGTGCAATCAGAATGTGTTCTAGTCACACCTGATACCTTCATTACCTGCTAAAAGAAGACGGAGAGATGGATTCCAAAAAGCAATCACACACTGGCTCAGATCAATTAGTTCATTTACACTGAGGAGGAAGTTGTCAAAATGGAAATAAGTTCCCTCTGCCGCACTCGCTCCGTCACTCTCTGCTCTATGAATGACTTGATTATCAAGCTTTTTTGGTGACAGAGAGTTGTCAAGGACAAGACGGTCTCTAACTCAATCCGATTAGTTGTTTATGGTTTTAGAAGAAAGGCAACAGCATAAAAATGCAATATAAATGCAATATAAATGCAGTGTGCTAATGGATTCACCCCCTGGCCACTTTATTAGAAACATGTTTTTCTATCAGGTCCCTTGCTGGTGGTCAGAGCACAGTTTGGTTTAGCCATAGTGTAGTTCTCTGTCGATGGAGAGTTTCTGATCACATGGGCCATGTTGGCCAGACGTTATTATGTGGTGACCACCAGTGCCACATACAAACACACTGCCATGCCACCCCATAACAGTGCCACTGATGTGCTGAGAGTTGTCCAACATAATATCTGGTCAACAAAGGGTGGTGGCCATGAACTGACCAATGGTGATTTATCAGCTATATTCACTAATTTACTAACCTGTGGTCAGTGAGTGGGCATTAGTTTGATCTAATAAAGTGGACAGTGAAAGTATAATGTAATAAAGAACTGAAAAATGAACTGCAATGCTTCAATCATTTAAGAACAATATCACTTGGCAAAGGCTAAATTAAATCAGACTGCAAGCATGTCTTAGTTGACAATGGTATGATTTGATAAAGAAAGCTTTCTGATATTAATACCCCAATTATGTTGTGCGTCATTCATACAAGCTGTGGCTAAACTGCATAATCCATTAAAATAAATATATTTATATTGTATGATATTTAGTTAGATTCCAAAGCTTCTGAAGAGCAGAGAAATCTCATTTCCCAAACGGCAGATCAAGAGGATAAAGAGGAATAAAGTCTGCGAAACATCTGTCTCTTCTTCAGCAGAGTGCATTCCTATTGACTCACAGTGTAATTAAGATTTAAGGATACTTATGCAATTACCCTCTTAAGTGAGCTTCTATTAACTCTGATTCCTCATGCTGAACTTGCAGTCAGGCCAAAGGGCCTATTGAAGGGAAAATGCAATGTGTTTTTAAATGCCCTCATGTAGATTGCATCAATTTTCACATCTTGGTCAGAGAGTCTGAATGAATTCCACTGCAAAAAATTGATCAGTCTAGTTAATATGGCTAATTTAGACTTTGTTAGGAATATTAATTAGAAGAATATTTAGCGTCCCCGCTTTATTTTAAGTGAAAGTGATAACTGTATAGTTACACATGAATGATATGTGTAACAACAGTGCACCTACTGGGAATGTAATTTAGGTTACAAATGGATTACAGATGTACTGCTCATGTAATTATCACAACTTCCGTTTGGACTCTTTATTGCACAAATGTATCTCAAAAACTGCAACAGACAAAAACAGCAATTTATGTAAATACAATTGTCCTCATCATATTACAAATGTATACCACAAAAGAGAGAACATGCAGTTACAGCTAATGAGAGACACTTGTTTAAATACATAAAAGGATCATATATGTTGATATCTGCACTACTGTAATCCGTCTTTAATAACAAATACATCACCAGTTGTTACACTGTTGCACTGCCTGGATAATTAATGTGTAACTGCACCATTATTCGAAACACATGGTACAGTGGAACCTAATTAACTTATTTCTAGATAGTTTTACTTGTTTTAAGTAATTTATTTATTTATTAAATAATTAATGAATTAATTATGGTTAATGTATAGTTTGATATACTGTATATGTATGGCACTAGTTGCCATGTCTTTAGTTTCTCTTTAAAATATGTACAGTGTTCCTCTCCATTTATGTTTTCATTTTATGTATTTTCTGTTGCTCTGTAACTCTATCCTGTTCTCATCTACCTCTTGTTCCTGCCTCGGTCAATTTCTGAGACCCCTCCAAAGGAGCATATACTTCTACTCTCTCAGACTGCTGAGGAGTGTCACCACCTCCATGAGTGATGGACTCCAGGTGAATGCTATGGGTTGCCGTGGCTACGAGGTCATGGCACGTCTGTCAGGTGTCAGTGGCAGCAGGCAGGTGTGACCCCGCCGCGAGGGGCTGAATATGGAGGGTTCCGCACCACTAAATGCAGCCAGCACAAAACAGCATGTCACCGGAACAGTACCTGCAGTCTGGCCTTTGACGTGTTCGCTGTGGAGATCCACTTCCAGCAAAGCCACTTCCAGGCGGTCTGAAAAATTCATCCTGTAATTTATAATGTAAGCTATTTAGCACTCTGAAGCAGAGCGGTGCATCGCAGTGTGTCACTATAGCTCATAGTGAATTCATAAGTATTTGATAGATGCAGCTGGGATGCATAATTTTCCATAAACATTCCATTTGGAAATAGCTTATGCTTCAATGTATGCACTAATCTGTGACATAAATTATTCAGTATAAATTATTATATACACTTTGGTGTAGCTTAATGGGCACATATCTACACTTCTCTCTCTCTTTTAAAAGGAAAGGTAAGTAAAAGGTACACATGGCCAACGTTTTTAAATATGTCCTTCATTTCTCAGTACATTCAGTTCACATATGGAAACAGTCAATTTTGAACTGATTATTTTTGTGACATTAAAATCTGCCTACATACATCGATCAGTCAAAACATTAACATTAACTACAGACGATTGTCAGGTTACAGTAGCACCTGTTAAAGAGTAGAATCTACAAACTAGGCAGCAGGTTAACAGTCAGTTCTTAAAGTTGATGTGTTTCAATCAGAAAAATGGACAAAAATAAGGATCTGAATCACTCTGTCAGGGACCTAGTTCTGATGGCTAGTATGCCTTGGTCAGTACCTACCAAAAATGTGCTTCAAGAAATGACACCTGGTGGCCTCTGGGTCATGGGCACTCATTTATGTCCATGGTGGTCCCACCTCACAACTTACAGGACTCAAAGGATCTGCTGCTTGAGTCTTGCCACCAGACACCATAGGACACCTGAGGTCTCGTGGAGTCTCTGTGGGAATATATTTAATCAGGGTATATCTTTTTCAACCCACAGCAGTTTAATATGCACCACTCATGCTGTTATAAGTGTTCAGTCAGCCTGGACTGGAACAGAAGGTCAATTACTTGTGTAGGTCTCAAAGCAATAAAAACAATAAAAAGTAGAGGTAAAAAATCATAGAATTTAAAGAACTATCTTTCATACACAGACTTACACAAACATCATAAGTAGGGCCTCGGTAAAAGAAAAAATAAAATCCATGAAAAAGGTAGGATATGGATCCTTCAAACTCAAGCTCAAGGCCGCTTCCAGTGTCCACAAGCTGTACCCATAATGTTTCAGCAGGGGAAAACAGCACATGCATGGCTTTTGGCTCAATGAATAGCAGGTTAGTGGCAATTATAGGGTCATGTGATTGGAAATGAATTGCACTTTGTGGCAAAGGACAGATTGTGGGAAAGTAACAATAGGCTTTGAACGGCTGTTAGCTGGAGCCAGCAGGTCCTATTCCCTTAGAGATAAGATAGCAAAGAGCCTGAAAGCCTCTGTCACACCAGCCAGTCTGATAGGCTATTCTAAAACACAAATGAACTGATAGAGTCAGTCATACTGTACACATGTGTGTGCGCACACACACACACACACACACACACATGTACACACACAAAGAGATGCGTGGACATCGAGTTGCACAAAATGCCATGACAAAAGGTAAATCCGATGGAGTATAATAAAAAAATAATAACAGACCTTTGTACACACATAAACACTATCTAATATTGTCATTTCAATAACACACACATATACAGAGATTCCTCCCATTCAACCAGTAGAAACCCCATCACGTGCTACTGCCTTTAATCTATGACACCCACATTCCCACTCTTTTCACACATACTTGAATCAAATCACGTCATAATATCTTTATGGAATGCAGCTAGCAAAGAATAATGTCCTGAATAGTGCTTTTCGGCTCAACTGTCGTGCGACTTTGTGGCATTGTGGCACATGCTTTGCTTTTTTTCCATTCAGTTGATACACTGATGTCACTGTAGCAAAGGGATCTAAAACTACAGACCTTTGGGCCTCATAAGGCCCCTGATACAGACATGCACATGTTAATTTTAGCAATAAATAGTAATAATACGTCAGGATGTGCAGTAATGTGTTTAAAGAGGATAAGAAATTATCTTCTTCTACACTAATAAAAGTATAAGGTTCTTGAGGAACCTTTGAAGGTTCTCCAGTTTGAAACTGTGCAGGAACCTGTTAAGGTGCTTTGAGGAACCTTCAAGCAAGCTTTTTATTCCAAAAACCCTTCCACAAAGCACCTTAAAATGTTCTTCCATAGGTTCAAATTAAACAACCTCCAAAAAGTCCTCATCTTATACTTTTAATGAAGTAGAGCAGCATCTGTCAAGGCGTGGATATATTAGGCAGCAAGTGAACAGTTAATTCTAGAAAGTGGTGTGTTGGAAGCAGGAAGAATGGTCAAGTGCAAGAATGTGAGCGACTTTGACAGGGGTCAAATTACTGAGCCATCTCTGAACTGACAACAGGGTCATTGCATCATTGATGGACTTTAAGGACATAAAGGATCTGCTGCTAACATCTTGGTTCCAGATACCACAGGATGCCTTCAGAGGTCATGCTTCTGATGCTCGGATCTGTTGTGGCAGCTTTAGGCAGGTAGTATTAATGTTATGGCTGAGTCATTTGGGTTTAAAAATATGGCTATAACCAGATGAGTTTGACAATGTCTGTCCATGCAGAGGAAAATGTGATGCAATATCACATGCATAATAAGCTGTGCATCAAAGGGAGAGAATTCACTGCCTGAATTCATTGGCACTTGAAAGCACAGGTATTAATGACAGTGCTCTGCTCACTGTATTCATCAGAGGTATTAATGACTTGCTTGAGGTACCTGAAGAATTTGCAACATTGACAATTATGAGCTTAAATGGCTGTATTTATTATGGATGAAAAAAAAACATGAAACACATTTTTTACAACAATTTTTCAACCTTTTTTTGCCTAGTGAGTGGCACTAGGCAAAATTAATTTGAGACCCCTGCTATAGGAATGGATAATTCCACTAGACTTTTCTCATTGCCACTTTGTAGCCACTTTTGCAACAAAGGGATTTCCTCAGACAAAATAAAACGATTAAAAATATGGTGAATGACTTTGGTGTTGTTTTAAAACGAGAACAGTTGCTTTATTGATTGCACTTAAACAAGATACAAGTTATTACATCACAAACAGCCACTGAAGATAAAATGCACTTTACGTTTGAATTACTCTCTGCGCCCACAAGCCATGTTTGATCAAGTTTTTTGATTGATCCATCTCTCTCTGTGACAACATTAATCTGTCCAATATTGCTGAGGTGTAAACAAAAGATGGATTGCTCTGAAATCCATTTTGCTGCATTTTTCAGATCATTCAGAGTATTCACCTGTCTGCTGATGTAATAAACAAGGAAAGGAAGAAATGCGTAGAGAGAGAGAGCCATGAACATGAATACAGTTAGATGATGAGTACATTGCCTAATTAGAACAAAGAGATTAATCTCACACATAATTGCTGTTCTTATAGGTACAATCAGCAAAGTCAGCAATGAGCTGGATGAATTGAACAGCACACAGTCAACATGTGACTACAGGCTAATAAGTAAATCATTATTTACTTGTGAATCTCAGCAAATGGGCCTGCTGTGGAAAACAGGGTATTTTATCAATTCTTGTTTTACAAATCAGTCTAATAAAACAGGACATAGCAAATGCCCTGTTTAGCCAATCTGCTTTGACAATGGCATGTCTATGGCAAATTGAATATTTAGTTATTTACTCATTTGTCATCTAAATGCATTGACATCTGTTCTTTAAGAGACCTATTGTACCATATTTGTCAGAGACGTGTTAACAATGTACACTGCTCCAAGAAGAGGAAGTTATGTAATCTCCTACAATGATGATTACATTCCGGACTTCTAGTATTCGTATACACCAAATCTCCAAATCTACTCCCACCCCTGCAATCCCCACGGAGGGAAACCAATCACAGTTCTCCTTGCCTCCAGGCCAAGGACAACAAATGTCACTATTTGGATTAGACTCAAAATCAAAGGCACAGCTCTATTTATGTTCAGCCATTTTTAGATACATTAAACATTAAATGCTCAAATATTTGGTTACAGTTTACAGTGCGTGGATATTTTGAAATGAATGAACCAAAGTAAATGGTTCAAAGATCCTTGGTTTGATATATTAACATATATATAGATGGAAATTCATTTTTATAGGATCCATATACACTCACAAAGCACTTTATTAGAATCACGGTAGTAATGCTGGGTATGGCCTCATTTTGCTCCTCAAAAAAGCTTCCACAAGATGTTGTAAATATTTGTGATATATTATATTATATTATATTATATTATAATATATTACAAATATTGTAAGAATTTGTAGAAGCACTACCACATCCTAAAGTTATTTTATTGGATTAAAAGAAGGCTACTGAAGAACAGTGGACTACTGTCAAATTCATGGAATCAGTTGAAGACAACTTTTGCTTTGTGACATGATGCATTATCATGCTGGACGTATCTGTAGTCAGTAACAACTGTGGCATTCCAGTTATGATTGATTTTGGTATTAACTGGCTTACAGTGTGCCAAGAAAACATTCCCCAAACCATATACTACCTCTACCAACCTGGATTGTTGACACAAGATATGTTGGATTCATGGATTCATTGGTGCTATTGGTGTAGAGATTCACCAGACCAGGCTCACTTTTCCATTCTTCAACTGTCCAATTTTGAAGAGCCTGCAAGTCATTCACTTATTAAGGCATCCTGTATCATGTCATTATTCTCCCATAGCTGCTAACAGTGTAGTGGAGCTGTTCTACCGCTGGACACATCAGCGTGGGTTTCATTCAGATGTGTCACTGCCACATAATGGTCCTGTGGGGAGCATCTGTGTGGTGTGCCAGTGTGTGACCTGGCTTTTAGATGTGTTTCTGCACTGTCCCAGGAGGCTGCTGCCATCTTACTCCTGCAGAAGCCTTGAACTCTCCCCCTGGGGCCAGTATTTTATCTCCTCACCTGAGCACTTCTAATGAGAGTAGGTCAAAAAATCCTCTCTCTTCACTTCTCTCTGAGACATGTGTGTGTGTGTGTGTGTGTGTGTGTGTTCTAAGAGTAAACATGACTTGCTTATGTAGAAAAATAACAGGTTCATCGTATGTCAGGAGCAGAATAATATTCCTTCATGCGAAAATACTGAGGTACCTGAGATTTAGATTAGAAATTTCTATTTAATTAATTTTTTATTGCTTCAGCAAGTGTTTCTTGTTTAATTAGGGTGTAAATATTCACAACAACAGAAATTAATTTGATGTAATATACATTTTACAAGGTGTTGTTTTTGTAGTTTTATTCCCACCCCACTGCTGGGTTGAGCCTGTTGGACCATTGTGTCACTGTGTAAGTGACAATCCCTGAAATCCTTATTACCCAATTTTTCGAGTAAGAGCACTACATTTGATTAAGTAATGAAATGTCCCCACTCAGACCATCCTGCAATGCCATCAAAAGCAAAGCAACAGATGCTCATTAACAGATAAGCAATGACTACTAAGTAAACTTTCTTGCATGTTCCTGCAAACTCATAAACCATTTCATTACACTCCCAACACAGCTCAGTCATTTTCAACTGAGCATTTTCACTCCCACTGGTCTGGAAGCACCCTTTAGAATGGCTAATTACCCTGTTTAGTTCAGTTTGCAGGGAACTACTACATCAGTTGGAATGTGCTTTCTGACACAATAACATCCCAGTCAATGGGTCAATTTTAATTAACTGCACCTGAGGAAGCTGATTAGAGTCATTTAAACAGCTTTTAATCAGACAGCAGCACAGTAATCATGACTGACAGGAATCCATGAGAACACTTCTATATATAGAAAGGATGTAGTGTCTATAAATACATATCTATAAAGTTTCTGCTATAGTGCCTATAATAAGCAAGTTATCTAATTTTGCATTTATTCACATACACTAAGCTGTTGATGGATGGAATTGCATATTTTAAGCTCATAGTTAGTTGTAGCACATTTGATGACCTGATATCATTTTAAGCTAAAGATTAGGTTATTATAAGTAGAGAGTAACTTATTTTTTGTCTAATATTTGCCTGCAAACTGAGTTTCTTAGCTAACATAAGTAACTTGGTTAGACTAGACAGCATATCATGACTATCATACAAAAACCTTGATCAACAAAACTTTACCGGGGAAGGAAATAATCTTCTTAATTTTGAGTGGAAGTCAATGTAAAAACATCATTGGCTCATTCATCATGGAATTTAAATGTAAAAAAAAAAACTCAAAAAGTAACAAAATGTCAAAAATAAAGATCCAAGGTTTTTGCATGACAGCAACAATAAATATATGTAAAACAGTACAATATACAGTTACAATTGAAATTATTAAAACCCCAATGCAAATTTAGTTGCATTTAGTTTTTGTTTTTTTACTTTAAGCTTTTTGCAATAAACCAATCAAACAAGAACTTAAATTGCTCAACACAACTAATATAACAAGATGTTTCTCCAAATTCAACTCCAAATACCATTTTTAATGACTTAGAATTATTCAACCCCCTTGATGGAACCCCCCCTCATAAAAGCAAATCAGGGGCAAATCAAGGGCTTCTTGCATCTTGTGTGCCTAAAATAAAATACTCCAAATACCTGGACTGGTTAGTGGGGTTCATTAACTGTAGTCAAAGAATAGATCACTGCCACAAACAAGGACAAGGATACGAAATGAGAGCAAATGCACTAAATGTTTCTAGAGATACAGTTAGAGGAATAGTGTGCAAGTTCTAAGCAAAGCCATCCATGTCTGTCACCAGATTCCTGAGGAGGCAGGTGATTAAAAACCCAGTTAGTGACTACAGCAAGATTTGGTGAAAGCTAAAGATCTCAATGCCTGTACACCTCTACTTACCCAAAAGCACAAGAGAAGTCAGCTCTAGTCTGCTCAAAAGCATATAAATAAGCCACAGAGGTTTTGGGATTCTGCTCTGCTGAAACTTTTTAGCCTATGGATCAGCAGTATGTCTGAAAGAGGAAGAATAAAGCATACACTGAAGAACACCCTGCCTACAGTGCAGCATGGCAAAGGCTTGGTGATGCTCTGAGGCAGTTTTGCTTCCTCTGGCACCAGAAACATGCAGCGTGTAGAGGGCAAACTGGATTTGATCAAGTATCAGGAAATCCCAAGATAAAATGTCATACCATCTGCGAGGACGCTGAAGATTAGTTGGACAATGATCTTAACCATACCTCAAAGTTCACCAAGGCATTGGTTTCAGAAGAAGTCCTGGGGTGTCTCTGGAGTGGCCATCATAGTTGGTAGGATTTGAAGAAGGCAGTTGCAGCAGCAAACCCCTGAATATTAGTAAATTAGTGGCCATGAGGAATAGGCTAAGATTTCTTAGTAACGCTGCCAGAAGCCAGTGTCTGGCTATGCGTCATGCTTACAGCAGGTCCTAACAGCAAACGGGTGCTCTACTAAGTACTAAATACGCTTGCCATGAAGGGGTTGAGTAATTCTGAGACTGCAGTATCATTTAAAGTTGCATTTGGTGTTAAATTTGCAGAAAGCACTCGTTCTATTAGTTGTGTTAAGCTATTTAAACTGTTCTTGTTTGATTGGTTTATTGCAAAAGCTGAAAGTAAATTTTGCAATAGGGGCTGAATAATTTTAACTATATATACCCAAAGTGGTCCAAAAATAATCACAGTGGCTGTGCTCTGAGATAAAGTATAGTCAGGCACCTGCTATTGCACCTTATATGTGTATCATGTTATTTAAATTAAATTCTCCACTCATGTTCACATTTCAAAGAAATAGGGTAACTGGATCAAATAGATAGTTTCAGCTTCATTAGCTTCAGTGCTTCATTCTAAAGCTTGGAAAATATTTCTGTCCTGAAATGCCCTGTCCTCCAGATTAGGAAAACAGAGTTGCCAACCAGTCTCAGCTAAGGTAAGGTGCCTTAGCTGAAACTGGTTGGCAACCCTGTTTTCCTCAGTGCTCAGTCCTGGTGTCTCATTGGTCATAACTCATCCATAACTCAATATCACACACAAACTCAGAACCTAAACAAAATAAGGTCCTGAGGATCAGTAGGTAGACAGGCAGGTATACTGTCCCGGTGTTCATTTGGACCAAACGGATAGGTTTTCAAGTTCTGTGGCCTCAATAAAACATGTTTTTTTTTCTTTATGTCATCAAATCATTTGATTTACTGATCACAGGATGTAAAGAGTATTTCCAATTTTTAACAAGCCATGCTGATTTTCCACCTTAACCAAAACAGTGCAGTGAAAGCAGCAATCTCTCTTAAAATTCGATTAAACTGACCCCCAGCATTTTAACTCAGTGTTTCCTTACAGATTAGAGCTATTTATCTTCACAGTTGTAAGTGAAGTGTTTTGTTAATTAGTTTTTGTGTCTTCATTGTCTGACAATATAATTATATATTGTAATAATATAAATATCAGGACTACAATTGTGATACAATCTCAGTAATAAACACTAAATACTAAACCACTGATATTGGCACTGGTACTATTACTCCCTCTTATGTATCATTGCGTAAACATAAAACAACACCATGCCTTTGTTATTGCAAAAGAAAACTTTAAGGGCTGAGACATGTACTAATAAGCTGGCCTTGGTTAGAGTGAGGGAATGAAGAGGTTGGAGTGCATATGTATGTGTTTTGTGATTTAGAGCTCCCGGTGCAGTGTATGTTATCTGTCTTGCACATACAGTAAAGCTGTTTTACCTTTTGTCCTTGAACTGTCCATACACCACCAGAGATTGAGCTGTTCAGGTTCACAGAAAGCCAGGCCTTAACTTGTCCTCTGTGAGACCTGACACAAACATGGTCCTAAAGTAAAGTGTTGTAGGTTTCATGTGAGTGTGAGGACAGATGAGATATTTCTAGACTCATAACAAATCAAAAATCAAAAGAGTTCATAGGTCCATAGACGATTGCATGAATTATATTTGTGGATCCTAGCAATGTGGATTAGCTTTGTGTGTTAGCTGTAATGCATAGGGATGGCTAATACATTGGTTGGCCTGTAAATACTGAGTAATACTGAGAGCCTGCAGGTTTATCAGAGCCAGCAAAAATCCTGCAGATAAAGAATTAGTATTTTGCAGCTTGGTTTTGTTTTATAAGGTCAATTAATTTGGAACTAAAAGAAACATCTAAAGTAAAAGTGATAAAAGCTAGCTGACCAGCTTAGCTCAGTCTAGCTCTTGATCAGCACATAGTGTCTTTTCAATAGAGTTTGATGGCTTTGTTGGTCCACCAGCATGACCAACTTGACCTAGCTTTATGGTCAGCTCATCCATTGCTCTTGCTTCTAGACCAGTTTTCTTCTTCTAGACTCATTGAAGACATTCCCAGTGAGCTAAGAGCTACATCTGGCTTTACCAGCATATGGCACAATGTTTTTTTTCCTCCGGAATGACCAGCTTTTATTTACATTGACCATGGACCATATAAAACCAGCTACCAGCTAAATGAGGCCTTAAGAACTAATTAAGAGAAGTAACACAACTGCTAAGAATGCTGGGACGCTCATAATGGTTTAAATAAAGAAAACATGCAGGCAATAATTCATCCTAACGCACAAATTAAAACATTTACATGCAGATAACTGTTACAAAAAAAAAGAAAAGAGAAGAAAAATAAGAACTCATTAACAGACACCAATGATACAGCCAAGAAGAAATTCTACCCAGTGTTGTGGCACTATTTTAAGCAGCCTGGTCTCAAGGGGAAATAATGCATATGGGACTAAAAGACCATTTCTGAATCCGTACAATGTGCCATACCAAATATAGTTTGAACGGTAAATGCACAAATTACTGAAACACCCCAAACTTGCAGAAAACAAAAGAGTTGAACAGAAAATATTATAGTGAAGTAACTAGTGAAGTTACATTTCATGAACCTACACCTCAACCTAAACCGACACTTAACCTACAACACCTAAATGTGCACTGTAAAAAAGACAACTCACATTCACTCAGATTTTTTCTGATCACTACATTGTTCATCATTACTAAGATGATTTATTGGTTTAGCCAACTCTGATTTGCTCATTCAAATTATTGATTATTACAAAATTATTATTTTGTTCAGGCTGTTAAGAACTTGTCAACATGAGAACATGTCGACTACTTAAAAAGCTTATGGTCCACCAGTAGGCCAAATGTGTTAATACAAACTTTTATTACGAAGGAATAGACCCACCAGTTTGTACAGAAGTCCCTTAGTTAATGAATAATAGACCTTAGTATGTAATATGCCCTGGAGTGTTAAGGGGATACATTAACAAATTATTGCTTCTGAGTTAAAATTTTTGTTTTAATTAACCATCTGTCTCAGAAAACAGGAACTTGGTTTTACACCCACTATAACCACTAAGCCCATGCAACACTGCCTACATAAGACATGGTAGTCTGTGGAGAATGGCTTCACGCTAATGGTGAGTAAAGGGGTGCAGAGACATGGCCCCATATTTCCAAATAGATGATGCCAGGAGCCAATGGCAAAGGCTCTGCCTGTGGGAGCACTGTTCCCTGGTGTGCAATACTAAGAAGCCCTGTAGCATTTGTTCATGTGTCTGGGTACACATGCTCAAACGTTAAATCAATCAGCCACATTGTGTAACACAAAACTACTAGTTTAGGTAGCACAGAAAAATATTTGCCACAATATCAGGGTGAAATATGTTGGCCTGACATGTTTTGCTTGTTCATGCAAAGTAACTCAGATTCACAAAATGTCTTTGTACTTTGTTCATTTGTCTACAACAAGTCTGTACAACCCTCCACCTTCCTTTTTTAACCCTGTCATTCCTGTTTCTGGCTTCACATATAAGAGGAAGTCAGAAGCCACCCGATCTCCAGCCCAAAATTCTCCACCCTATCTCACAAATCTTCTCCAAAATAAAGACATGGTCCAAACCCAAACTTAACCAAAACCTTACCCTAACCCTAAACATAACCATAGTAGAATCTGAAATGTAAAAATCTAATTCGGCAGGAGATTCTATCTATTAATTCCTTTTTTTAGAAACTCCATAACAGAGTAAAGGAGAATACTATTGCATCATCTGCAGGCTGGGTTGTGTATATTTAGCAAAACAGTGTTACCAGTAAATGGGAGATCCTTGTGAAACATAAGCTCCTTGCAAATTGCATAAAGACATTTGCAGTCTTTGTTCAAATGTTACAAATTTCTTGGGAAACACCGATATTTCTTTCTTTCTTCATAAATCACTTGATAATTGACAGTTGCCAGTTATATTGGTCAAGTTAAAATGATTGACTTTTATAAGATAAAATATAAATCAGTTTTTTAGCTTTTAAAATTGGTATTGGTCACCAAATATGTGCGTCTGTTTGTCTCCTTTTTTATGGCTAGGTGGATTATTCCTCATTGTGATTCATCAATATGGGGCCTTTTGGCAGATGATGAACATCGAAACCATGCTTTAATTCATTTAATTAAATGCTGGATCAGATAGCAGAGGAGGAAAAGTATGAATCTGATCCAATCCTATAACAAATCTTGCCTGAAACAGTGCACACACATACACACTGTGTGACATCATGTTGTCATCTATGTATTTCTCTCTGTAGGGTAGTAGCGTAGACAGAGCTTGTTAGCGTCATCTTAGATGCTATTACTAAGAAAAGTGCTGTAATGAAAAGTGCTCAGTAGACGAATAAAGTATTTCCTGATACTGGAGATTTAAAAATCAGTTTTAGAATAGAAAGGCGATATTAAGCTGTGCCTGGAGTATGTGCATAAGGAGAGCTACTGTGTTGCCAGTTCACATCCATATGTCACAGCCACCTACCACCTTTCACACACTCACACACATACACACATACACACTCTAAGTGACTCTCAGAGACCTTCCTTCTCCCTTCTCAGTGCTATAATCTCATTTACTATAATCTCAACTTACTGACGTCACTACTACTACGACCTCACTGCTCCCTTTGATCTCCAAGTGTTTCACCTTGACACTTATTCTTACCCACAATGCACAGCACTTGGATGAGTAGGAAATAAGATCAATTTGATAATTCACACCTAGAAGAAAGATCTGAGAAGAGACCTCTCGATATTTCTGAGGGTTTTTATTTACTATGTCCACTGGCATTTGCAAAGAATCATGGGATTTTAAATGGAAAGTAGGTGTGGTCTATCACACAGAGTCATAGCTGCTGTCAGACAAATAATTCTTTCTTCAGATGTCGTGCTAGAGGCACATTTATTCAAACTTACGACTCTACGCTGACAAAAAAAATGGATTTCCGAAGAAATTAGGCCGCCTGCGTCACTCACCCAGCGAGCCTTGCTGTTTTCTCAGTGGGATTCTAACTGTTGTAAGAAAACCTCCTAGACAGCACTGAAAATTTAGAAACTTTCCAGACGAGAAGAACTTGCCTTGCACTGTTTTGACCTATTTATCGTAAGATTGTTCATTTTATGTCATTCAAAATGCTGTCCATTTCATTCAAAATGTTTTCCATTGTTTCCAATCTACGATCATGATGTTGTTTTTGCCAGCCACCCCCTAATACATTCATCATTGGTTGGTTTCTAGCCATGAGCTGCCTGATCATTTCTGAGTGGTGGACCATTCTCGATACAGCAGTGACAATCTCATGATAGTGGTAAGGTGGTGCTGGTGATTGCTGGTATCAGTCACTGATAGGTTGTGATCTATAGGTGTTTCAGTGAACAGTGGACGCAGCATAAAGTAGTAAGCAGTTAAGTAGTAAGCACAGGAAAAGGTCAATCAAAACAACCTGGAAAAAACCCAACTGTTTTCCTTGATTAGAATAGATTGTTTGCTAATGTTTCCAGTAAAGTGCTAACTGTCCAGTCTCCCCCTCCCTTTTCTTTTCACATGCTCCCTACACAGCATCTTCTACCTCCTAATTCGGCACTTTATTAATATATTTATACTTTTGGTTTTTCTCTTTTGACTTTTCAGATTTATGCACTTACCATGTTCCTGCTTATGAAATGACATTTCCTTGCAGTAGGCCTCTAAATCAGTCTGCGTATGCATTAAACAAACAGTCGGTCCAAGGTGCAAGTCAGTATGCAAATGCAAATGCAGATTTCTTTCTATATGCTATTTTAAAGTCCATTGTTCTCAGTGGATCAACATTCACCAGAAAACAAACAGCGCATTGAATGTGTGTTTTATTGCGCACATGCAAATTAAAGGCCTGTAATGGGGCTCTTAGTCAAGCAAGCTCTGAAAGTCTTTGCTTACTGAATTTCTGCTTTGCTGTCACAATTTTGCATCCGCTAAAGACATTGAAGAGCATTAAGCGCCCACTGCAAAACATCAGGTAGTTGCTTGAGCTGCAATCATACCCTTTATTAGTTATGTGGTATTAGTAAGGCTGATTAATTACTTCCTTCCTTTCTTGAATAGGCCCACTCTAAAGTGAGTGAGCCACGGGCAGGTCTCCAATATCCATAAAGCCCAGAGGGAAAGTGTCTTATTTAGCCAGTAAAGAAAACAAAACAAAGAAACAAACTAAAAAAAAACAGTTTTAATCAATCCATCATCAGTCAGAAGGAGCACTTGGCTTTTAAACAAAAGTGTGGAGGAAGAGGAGGATTTGGATGAGTACAAGCTGTAAGCTGTAAACCTATGTTAGAGTTTTGTGCTCTAAGGCTTGTAGACCACACAGTTAAAAACAAAGGATGCACAATGCCATAGAAGAACCACTTTTGGTTTACTCAAGAACCTTACACAGGATGGTTCTCCAGAGTATTTTGGTTCTCTAGAGAATCTTGTAAATGAGATGTGTGAGAATGAAGGACTGTTTGAGACTGTTTGAAGGTGTGAGTGACTTTCATATAACGTAGGTTAGTACAGAACACACATTCACAAATCATTGTGGCCCCTTTTTAATGTGTCATTTAAACATGATGTTTGTCTTTGTCTCCAGACATATAGTACCCAATGTAACATCCATACTCATGTCGTAGATCCAGTTTAATAAATCTGTTTATTTTTCTCCCATTCATTTAATTCAACACGCAAAGTGTGCCTCAATTGCCAATTTTGGGCAAAACATTTTTAAAGGTCTGATTTCAGCCTCAATATTCTTAAACAAAGTATCTGCAGTAGTTACTAAGCATATTAAGAATGTAGATTCCATCATTACTTTAAGCATTCCTGTTCGGGACAGTAGCTTCACATTCCCATTGTAGAATATTACATAAAGCATCAAAGCCCTTTAGAAACAGAGGCAATAACTGCCCTGAAAAAGTAAAATTGAAAAGGTGAAATTCTACTGATCAGCTCCTATGCCGGATGACTTATGTAAGCCAGTCAGTTTTTGCAGCTTTTCTTTTTGCTGACATTTCTGTCATTACAAATGAGTCCAGGAGTGCAAAAAACTTCAGAGGAGCAGTACTTTTGTGACTGTATGGATGCTGTGTCAAAATTTTTAGCCAATTAAAATGGAAGCATAAAGTGAGAAAACAGTGTAACAGTGAAAAGGAGGATTTTTTAACGGATGAATTATCCGTTATCCGTCCACTTACACTTATTTTACAATATAGTAGCTTGCTGGCCTTGTGCTGATCATGCTCTACCTCACCCAGAGGAATGAGTCTTTTTGTCTTTACCCGTTTACGCAAATGGCTAAATGTTTGTGAGACGGAATTACACTCACTAATTACACACCTGTGATACTGCATGAGCAGTACTGGTGCTTGCACAAAGATTCATTTCAGAGTAGTTGGAAATGTCATTTTACACTGATATGAATATGAATGGATGTTTAATAAAATAATAAAAGCTGCGAGACTGATTGGCAAGAAATATAAAAAGAAAAAAATGTCACAGTTGTTGAGACTTGATATGAATACCAAACAGCTATCAAAAAAATATCAAGGAATAACAGCTCTTTCTTTTCTCTCTCTCTCTCTCTCTCTCTCTCTCTCTCTCTGCCTCTCTCTCTCTCTGCCTCTCTCTCTCTTATTACTCCTATCTTTCTACCTTTTTCTGTCTCTCGCCGACTCTCTTTCTCTTTCTTTCTTCCTCTTGCTCAGTCTCTCTCTCTCTCGCTGTCTCTCTTTACTCCTACCCCTCTACCTCCCTCTGTCTTCCTCTCTGTGACTATATTTACATTTCTCTTTCTCTATGTCTCTCCATCTACCTCTCTCTTTCTGTCTTTCTCTACCTCTTGCTTTTTCTCTGTCTTTCTCTCTCTGTCTGTCTATCACTCTCTACCCCTCCCCCCACCTGTCTCTCTCTTTACCTCTCTCACTGTCTCTCTACCTCTCTCTCAGCGTTATGTGTGTTGTTTTGTGGTTGTGTGCTGCATACAAAATTTGTGATCTGTGTAGAGTGTGTGTGTGTGTTGTGTGAGAGCTGAGCAGGGTGATTGAACAGAAGCAAAATAGAGGGAAACAGTGAGGAATGTGCACAGGCCTGGAAGACTGCCACTGAGAGATGAGGGGAGTCGCCCAGCATCTCCATCACACACATATGCACACACATACACACACACACACACACACACACACACACACACACACGCACACACACACACATGCAGCACGCTTTCTTTCACGACTGATTTCCATGCGCAAAGTCCTTAGTGACTTGAATAGCAATACAGTCTTTTCCTTTTCTGTTATTTCTCCTGTATTCCTGTAATATATACTAGCCTTGATATTTATTTATGTACACATCCTGTCCTGTCATCCTTTTAGCTTGTTTTATCTTCCTTCCTCTCTCACCACTTGTCTCTCGCCCCTGTATCCCTCTGTCATGACATATATCCTTCATTTCTTGACTACCCATCTTTCTGAAAGTGAGCACGACATCGAAGTGCAATAGAGCGTTTATACAGTCCACTGCACTGTGCGCAGGTATGGAGAGAGCACTCAAATAGCCTACAGGCACCTTCACCCAACTCATTATCTCTGTCTGTCTGTCTCACAGAGGGTGAGGCGTGCAAGAGTGTGTGTGCCTGGCTTGGCGATGTTGAAGAGCCAGGCCTGTCATTACAGCAATGGCAGAGCCTGTGTATGACATGCATGTATGCGTGTGTGCCTGTGTGTATATGTGTGTGTGTGTGTGTGTGTGAGGTGAAATAATGGGGTTTGGAGGATGAGACGCCCCTGTGGCCCGAGCCCCAGACATCCAGGACCGGCGGGGATCAGACAACAGGAAGGATGTGGGGGGGCCGGAGGGCCAACAGCCCTGAGGTAGTCTGCTCCAAAGCCATTTTTTTAGACTTAAAGTCTCAGGCTCTGTATGTGGGCTCACTCTGAAATTCTTATTCTCATAACTACATAACTTACATATCGTCAAAACCATATATGTGCAAAAATGAGTGATTTAAGGTCATTTTATTGGAAGATTTATCAAGAAATTTTGCAAAATATACAGGCTGGCTGCAGAGTTCAAATGATACAGACTAATATAAATCTGAAACAAAAAAAAAACAACAACAGTAAGAAGTTTTATAGTTATAAATGATTTATAATGGGCTAGTTATTAAATAAGCAGTCTTACCCTATTCTGTAATGAGAAGGTAGCATTTAATACCCCTCTGGACATGACACCAGTCTACTGCAGGGTAATCTGGCCACTGCTATTGTTTGTAAAAACTATTTTCAAACACTTTTCAAAAGTGTACCAATCTTCTATTATTTCTATTTACACACATAATTAATCACTTTTCACTCTTAGTAACCATTTATTTAAACTTTATACACACAAATATTACATGTTCACTCTTTGTAACCATTTATTTCTATTTAATACATTTAAATAGTTAATTTTCACACTTTGTAACCATTTATTTTTATTTAATACATATAAATAATAAATTGTCACTGTTTGTAACTATTTTTTTCTGTACACACATACATAATCAATAACATTCTCCAGTTATTATTAGCTACATTTCTTTTTAGATCTCACTTCCAGTTCAAAAAGTACCTTACATTAAGTTTTGGCCTGCATTTAATGTGAGGGTGGGATCTAGTGAATCATAGTGGACCAAACAAACAACTGACACATTGCAACAATATGACCAGTTCACAGAATATTTCTTTAGTATTTCTGTAATATTTACTACCATCTAAACTTTGGTTAATATCACATTTTTGCTTGTATGTTGAAGAGCAGAGATTTTTATTATGATATGAATTTGTTGTGTCTTAAAACTCCATTTACAGCATTCAGTGACTTACATTAGAATCATGTTACACATGTTGTGTTAGGCGTCTTGTCCAAGGACTTTTACAGTTGTAGCATGACTGTTTGCCCAACCCGGGCAAGCAAACCTTATTATGCCACGGGGATGCAGTTGTTCTTTTCCACCACTCTACACAAACCACCTGTTAACACATTACACAACATGTAAGCGTAAATTGTAAAACAAAAAAAAAATGTAAATCCACTAAATTATGTAATTAGTTGTATTACTGCATTTATCCATTAATTACAGTTAAGTATGTGACACAGATCAGCTGTATAGCAAAATGACAGTGATGACTCTAGACCTCCTTTTTGTACACACTAATCTCTACCACCACCAAGTGTAGCCTAGAGTTGGATCTCAGGCTGCCCATACCTGTGTCCACCCTCATCCTGCCAATCCCCTGGCACAGGGCAGGTGTGGGCTGTGCTCTTACCCAGCCCACGGTCCCCCTCTATTTCTGTGTATCAGGGGCGTCACAGATTGATTCTCTCCACCAGCAACACCGCAAGCTCCTCTGCCTGACTAAAGTATGTTTCTGTCTAACTCCCTCTCTCTCTGAGTGCCAGCATTTTCTCCTTAGCACTGTTCTCTGAGTGGGCAGAGCAGAGATTCCCATGGTTCCTGAAACTCGTCTGCAGTGGGCCTTTTTTACGTGTGTACTTGCTGTAAAAGAAGACAAAAGAAAGAAGAAAACAATCGAAAGGCAGCTTTGAGCATTTCGTTTTTTTGAGCTGCCCTGGGGAGCTTATAGATCTTTACTGAGTGGGCAAGACGTGCTCTGTTCAACAAAGATGCTGTAATATAGCAAACGGCACTTGGGAAGAATTTGCCAAGAGTAAATGCCAACCCTAGATCACAGCCTTTTCTTTTAGAGTTCCAGAAGTAATTACTTCATGCTTTAAACTTTTACACAGAATAATTTTCCTGAAGGCAAAACCAAAATCAAAACAACAAAAAAAAAAACATTTAGCAAAAGCCTCAAACACTCCAGCCACAGCCTTACATGAACATTCTGGTGTGTATAGTCAGCCTGGGGTCAAGAGGAATTCATACATATGTAACTAAAAGCCCATATGTGAACTAAATATAGGAAACAAAAAAATCTAACCTTTGAAACTTAACCTAACCCTTACCCCAACCCTTACCCTAACCATAACCTTAGCCATAACCATAGCCATAACCTAAACTGAAGCTAAACTTAACAACTACTACACCTAAACGTATTTGTAACCTAAACATAGGTTAAACTTAACCTAACCCCTTATCTTACCCTAACCATGCCCAACCCCTTAGTTTGGGTAGGGTGTGAAACAGTTCAAAGCAGAATGCTGTGCCATTTTCTCTATTATTTTAAGGACATGACAGGCCGGTTTGTGTGTGACCAGTAGATTGGAGCTCCTAGTTAATTCCACAATATGTACACAATATTAGGCTGGATCTCATGCAAATGTTAAGAATTTCTTTGTGGTGCACTTTAGTGGTATATGTATATTCTATGAGATCTTGGTGGTAAAGTAAATTATCATACATTCACACTATGTACTCCTAAACACCCACCGATCACTTTATTACTACTTATTAGCTACTCATTCATACAGTTATCTGATTAGCCAATTGTGTAGGTTGGTCTGAGTGTTTCTAGAAAATACTTTCAGCACAACAGTCTCTAAAAACACAATAAAGAAAAACATCAAATGAGCAGCAGTTATGACAACGACCTTGATTGATGAGAGACACCAATAAAGAAAAAACAGCTGACTGGTTCGCGCTGACAGAAAGGCTTGAGTAACTCAGATAATGAATCTGTATAATTGTTGTGAGCAGAAAAGCATCTCAGAATGCATAACACTCAAACCTTGAGGCAGGTGGGTTCGAACAGCAGAGGACCACATCGGGCCCTACTTCTGTAATCCCATGTTGGCATGGTGGAAAAAGCTGATGCTTCTTTAGCCAGTCTGTGGTTTAGTCAGTAGGGTTTTGATATACAGTATACAATATCTTGGTGGGTAAAATCACTGATGAAAACATGCTTGTAAGAAGTGGTGGGATGGATTTTATTATTTCTTGGTAGTCAGTGCCTGATTATTCCATGCTGGCTCTGATTTGAACTTGATGTGTTGTGATTGGATTAGCTATTAGCTCACCAGTTTGGCTGTAATTGCCCCTGTGGCTGTGTTACTCAATAGACTGATTTATAACAAAAAAAAAACACCAACAAAAAGTAATAATTGAACAGGCCTGTTTTTGGTGAAATCAACTGAACAGATTATTCATAGAATTTAATAAATTGGCCTGATATTTTTATTGGAGATTGTAGGGAATACATTGTCAGTGATGTAAAATTGTGTAGGTCAGATCCTGACTCCTGTCTCAGAGTAAATTTCAAACCACATGTGACCTATTATGGCTTTTTGTGGTCCAGTTCTAGGTTTATAAATGAATGGATTTGACAGCCAATCAATGCTGAACGCTGTTAGTGGCATGTTTTGAGTTTTTGGATGCTGCGTCAGTTGGGAGGGAACGCTGTCATATTGTGTTATACTGGTTTTATGGATTTGACCTAGTCCCAGTAGGCAGCACGATGGCACAGCAGGTAATGTGTGAGCTCCAGAAGCCTGTGGTTGAAGATTTGATCCTTGTTTCCATCACTGTCTGTGAGAAGTTTGGTATGTTTCCCCTGTGGGTTTCCTCCGGGTACTTCCGTTCCCTCCCATCTCCCAGAAACACATGGTAGGTGAATTGGCTATGTTAAACTGCCCCTAGGTTTGAATGAATGGATGTGTGTAGCACCCTCTGATAGACCGGTGCCCTGGCCAGCAGGTATTCCTGCCTTGTGCCCAATGATTCCAGGTAGGCTCCAGAGCCACCGCAACCCTGAACAGAAGATGTGGATAAGAAAATAGGTGGATGGATTGTCCGAGTAGAGTACATGCCCACCTGTAGCTGTGGGGACCAAGTTCAAGTGCCTCTGCTTGTTTTTCTAGATGCATTCTTAACTTGTCCTTGGTGGCAGGCGTCACTAAAAGCATCTGTGAAATGATCAGCAAGTGTTTTTTTTAAGCTTGTCCCTTTGTAGTCACAGTTTCACTGGTGGAGCTGCACTATTTTGAAATGTCTGTTCAAGTCTTCACACACTTACCATTCGTCTCCACTCTCTGAACTGAGATCTCTCCAGATTAAAGGAAACAGTGAGACATCAAACACTTCCACCCATATTTTATTCTTGCTAATAAACACAAACCTCAGTAGCTCTGCTGGCTTAGTGTCTCAGAGACATTAAAGGTCCTTCAAAGTCCAAACATCAAGCGTATCCAGTGTGGCTGCATTCAGAGCTACAAGAGATACAAGACCTATCTAACTTTATCCCTACATGGACTTATGATTAGCAGTAGGAGAAAAGAGAAGGCTTACGTAACGCAGATATTCCGAAGCTTAATTTAACATAAGTGGTTGGATTTATGTATTTAGAGTAACAAACATCAACACTCGTTAGCTTGCTATGTGATTCTGCTCTTCTGCTCTCACTCCAGGAGCTGACATCAATTTCAAAACCTCTTTATGATTCCATCTGGAAAAAAAATGAAGGAGAAGCACTGGGTGAGGAAGGAGGAGAGAGAGGTGTATACATGCTGTTTGCCGTATGAGCCAGTAGAGATGCATGCCATGTTTATCATTAAACATTTAAGCATGCGAAAGAGCTGATGCAGGTGCATGAGTTTAATTTTTCAGTGGGAAGTGTTTGTACAGGCAGACTTGGCTGTTTTTCAGTTTTTCAGTGCTAGAAAGCAGAGAATGAACAGCAGCAGGCAAAAGAGAGATGTGAATGCCGAAGTGAAAACAAATTTACTAATTTACTAAGAATTTCCTCAGCTGATTGCATCCAATGATTTTTTTCAATTTTCAGTTACCATAAATCCAGGTGTTTGGGGTTTAAATATTTGTTTTCCTGTGATGTTTTTATAAGAGTTGAGCTGCTAGTAGAGAAGCGCTTGGATACTCAAGTTCTCTGATAATCATTTAAATACTGAGTACTTGTTATGTTTCACATAAAGAACATATACAGGTGTACACAATTTTATGTTTTAATGCACTCTAAAAAATAAAGGTGCTGCAAAAGGTTCTTTAAGTGATGCCATAAAATAATCACATTTGGTTCCATAAAGAGCCATTTTTGTAATGGAAAAGTGACATTTAAATTGAAAAAAGAGCTATTACATCAAGAGAACATTTTTTGGTTCTTTAAAATGTTCTTTACACTCACATATAAGTTCTTTACACTCAGATATGTCAGCTACATGCAGTGAATTACATTTACATTTGTGGCATTTAGCTGACACTCTTATCCAGAGCGACTTACAAGGTTACCTGTATTACGGAGGTGGGTCAGAGTAGTGTTAGGAGTCTTGCCCAAGGACTCTTATTGGTGTAGCGCAGCGTAGTCACCCAGACCGGGAATTGAACGTGGTGGGAGACTGGGGTTCAATATCTCTATGACCAACATGGTTCTTTATGGAACCAAAAGTGGTTCTCCTATGCTATCACTCAAAGAACCTTTTGTAGCACCTTTATTTTTAGGACTTTAATAAGAGACTATTTTTCTTGTATTGTTATTTAGTATGTATATTATTTTATACCTTGCTACTTCAAAAGAGGATTGCCTTAAGGTGAGCACATTGCCCAGCATGCACTGTTAAAAATGTGACTGAAAAGGAAACAATAGCACAAAATTACTTAAAATTAATAGTACTTATTTTTGCTGATGCAACATAGGTTTCCTGGGCAAACTGACATGTTGGCACATGATTCTTTGAGGAACAAATGACCTAAAAGATCCTCACTAACCTCACTAATACTCTACACTGTACTGGTTAGCAGTGTTAGCTATTCATAGTTCTCCAAAGAGGAAACCTCTGTTACTCATACCCATGTTTTAATAAACACACTTTCAACTGCAATTCTGAATTGTTGTGCTATTAAATGTTTATTACAAAGAGCAAATGGCTTGTGTAGAAGCAGGCACAGGCACACACACATTGATATATACTCAGTATTAAAGGTACAACAATTTACATTTTAAAGTACTGGATACATTGTTGCTTGTAAAAAGTAAAGAGTAGTTATTAAAAAGACAGAGTAAAGCATCTGCTCTACAGAGCTGTTCTTTAGCAGGTCGGCTTGGCCAGCTTACGCGACTGGCTTTGTACTTATTTGGTAGTGCTAATATCCAGGGGATGCAGGGCTGCAAAATATATCACCGCCACACTAATCTTGGCCTGTTAGCTCACTCACCCCCGTGAAAGTGACACACGCACTCATGCTGCTCTGCTTGCTGCAGTAGCTGTCCAAGGTGCTGAATCACACCACCCACCGCACCACAGGAGCTCTCCATGGTGCTGATCCCTAAAGGTCTATTGCAGGGAAGTTTTGTGTGAGTTTTTTGAGTCACCACTTCCTACCTATCAGCACAGAGAAGTTTCATTTAATTTCAGACACAATACATGTTGGATAACAGTACAATGTTATTGATGATTAAATAAATTTGAGCTATATGATTCATCATAGTGTCAAGGACTAGTTCAGAACTCCAAACATTCAAATGTCTATTCAGCTGAGAGTGATGGCATGTGCAAGCCTAATAAAAGCCTGCACATGGATCTTGCAAACCTTCTTACTGAGTACTGCGTTACTGCAGGCGACAGCTTGGCTCTTCTTCCAGATCTTGGAAAAGTGTATACACCTATGAATAATTGTACCTTCTATCCAATCGTCTTAACTGATGATCTTAGAACCTGCAGTTTAAAAATGGCTTGTGTACATCTACAAACACCTTTCTCAGATTTGCACTGAGCTTCTTGTACTTTCCATTGTACTGTGTGTTGGTCAGTCCAATGAGTGCTGTTAGACAAACCCTTTTAATGTTGCACAGAAAACTATGCAAGCTATGGTGAATCACTTACAGTCAGTCACTTACAGGAAGTTAAGAAGGCTTTTAGAACAAATCAATAATCTAGGTTGGTTTATGTATAAATGTTACACATAAAAAATGTGCACCAAATTCTTATTTTTCTATTAAAGATATATGTTGTACTCTCATTCTGCCATTAAAAAAAGAACATTTCAAACAAAGTATTAAAAGCAGTAATTTCCATGCATGTAAACCTCCAACCACAACTGCAGTGTGAGCAATTGTGTGTGACAGTAGTGCAAATGGAGTGGATTAATTTTATCCACAGCAGACACCAACCAAATAAAATCAGTTAGATGACTCATGCAGATTATATGAAGTTTTCTCATCCTTTCTTCATGTTCATCTTTTTTATTCTCATCATTCCCCTCAGGCCTCACCAGCCTTACCCCGTCATCACCCCCTGTCCCTCACTCATCCTTTACTGCTGCTGAGCCCTTCACCTATGCCCTCTCATCAAATTACACTCTAAATTCAAACAAGTCATGTGTGTGTGTGCTTGTGTGTGTGAAAGATCAGAACAGGCATAGAACAGTGAGTAAGTGTGTGTAGAAAGGAGCTTCACTGACTCAGTGAGTGAACAGTGAGTGTGTATGTGCTCTAACTTAGGCGTAACAAGGCATTCAGAGTAAGCCTTTGAAGTATTTTGATGTTCCTTTGCCACTCTCTTGGCTTTTTCATAAATAGGTCAGACACTCTTGCATCCATGCAGTGGGCGTGCAGTCTGCCTCTCCACTTTTCCTTTCTCTGAGACTCATCCTCTCTCCTCCAACCTACTCATCTTTAACGAGCTTTTGCAATAGAGCTGTAAAACATTCCGTGTGAAAAGCCCTCCTTGATATTTTGCGGAGGACTTGATTGGAGAATCACTCGTTTACACCCAGAGGGAAAATGCTATCAGATAAATGCATATTTTGATATAAATGATTGCTGCCATTTCCTTTGTAGAGAGAGTAGTTTGAGCAGTTTGGTGTAATCACAGAGAGCTTCAGCATTAGCTCTTTTTGTGAGCTTCTGGAAGCAAATGAAACATTTCGCTCTGCCTTTTCTGCCGGTTTCTGTGGAACTTTGTTATTTTTTGAGTCTGTTTTCTGCTGAATGTACTAGATTTTGCCGGAGCCGTGTGCTAGATTTAGAAATGTGCATCACAGAAACATGTTCATTTTGATTATTTTAGCAAGATTCCATAATGGGTCCTTTGATTTGAGCACCACATTTATTACTTTGTTTACTGCTTGTTGGTTGAACTGGCTTCCGAAAGCACAGTTGTGGTGCGAGAATTTCTTTACACTATCTGCCAATAGAGCTTTTCTCCATGGTCAGCAGGTGGTTGACTCTCTGTAGGCCTTTCATTTGCAGAATCTCAAACTGAAGATTAAGATGGGATCTTCCTCTTTTCTTCTCTGACAGATGCAAGAAGACCCAGGCTCTGGCCCAGCCCACAGTGTCAAAATGCACTGTTCACAAACTTTCTCAGACCCTCGCTCTAAAATTCACTCGGCTTATAAATGCTCTTCTTCAAGTAGTTTTCAGCAATCCAGAAATTTGGAAATTGGCCTTTGATGACAAATACAATGTGCATTAGATATACAAAAGAAAAACTTATAGGAACTACTGTTATGACTTTAGTTATTAACAAGCAAAGAAAAATTAACAAGCAAAGATATTTGAACACATTTTAGACTGAAACAATCACTGGCCAGAAAACTAGTTCTATGCCTGGATAAACTGTTCCTTTTGTAGATGGATCCTCAAAAAAAAGTTCTATATAGAACCAAAAAGGATTCCCCTATGGTTACAAGTCAATGAACTTTATTTTAGTACTACATAAAACCCTTTTGGTAGATTGTATAAATCATCATGTCATAAAGTTATGTTCAAAGTTAGCAAATATGTGAATCTGTGAGAGTTACAAGTTGCTTCCCATCTAACAAGAGCAAATATGAAGAGAAGTAAACTAGATGTTTATCTTTTCTTTGCAGTTTACATACCGGATGATTCATACATCTGTTCAACAGGTTATGTAACAGGTCATGAGGTTGAACATTTTGAAATGAAATGTGACACCAGATCTCTCAGAGATATTAACTGGCCCTAGGATTTCAAAAGAAGAATCTCAGTATTAGCTCTTTTTCCCATGTCTTCCCTTGGTTGAATTTGCCCATCTTCCATGCTATGCTTCCATATTGTTTTGCAGGCCAAAGGGATTCACATAGTGGATTTGTCACTGTTTGTGATTCCCCAGCTGTTTTTTCTCCTGGGACGTCCAGACTGTGTGCACATGTGAGCATGATGAACCCTGCCACTCGATTGTTTCCAGACAGAGCGCATTATCAGTGCTCCCCACACTCCCGGTGGAGATTGTTAGCATCTCATCTTTACGCTGGGCAAAATAAATCAGAATGAGCGAAGGCACTTGTTTTTAAGTCGTCAGACGCTGGCTTAAGTCGTCGGAAGCCTTAGGGGAAGAGGGATCAGATTGATTGTTGGGGTTGACTGAGACGCTTTGGCGAGTGTGAAGAACAGGATAAATCCTGTTAAAGAAAATCTCCATAACGCCTGGGCGCGCCATCAAGCCCATGCCAGGCCTCATAAGCAATGCGCTCAAGGTTACTGAAGACTGCCTGCTGCAGCGATAGGGCTGGGAGAGTAGGAGAGGGAGGAAAAGGCAGCCTGTGTTGGTAATTGCTGGCTGGACTTTCCTCCAAGTCTGTTCCCCACACCCCAACGGCTTCTAAATTCTGGATCCCAGTCGCAGGGCCTGGATATGGGCCAGACTCAGATGCTACCCCCCTTTCTGGCTTTGCCTGAGCTGGTAAAACTGGACTTGGCCACTTCTGCTCTCATGCTATGCTCCAAGCACAGTCTTAAAAATAAAAGTGCCAAAAAGAGATCATTGGAGCAATGACATGGAAGAAGCTATTCTGGTTTATTAAAAAAAAAAACATTTATTGGTTAAGAATGTGTGTAAAGACCTTTTTCCAAAAACCTCAGATATTGTAAAGGTCCTATACTGAGTAAATGTTGCATATAAAGCAAGAACTGTTTAGTAACCTTTTCGTGTTTAGCCCTTTCACAAATACACTTCCACCTTGTCAGGCATGTTGGCTGATCCCTGGATAGTATGGTCAAACTTTTGTGTCCCTAAAATACAGCTAATACATTATGACCTGCAATATGTGTTAATCGACATATGCTTGCCTCTCATAACAACCGCACTTGGCTGCCCTGCTCATTAAAGAAGCATTCTCAAATGATACTCCTACCACGTCTTTCCTTCATTGATTACTGAAAAAAAACATCACCAAAATGTTCCGCTTTACTGGTCATACTTCTCAAAAACATGAGTGGGCTGTCTCTGAATATTATTAACATAAGATAATTAACCATTTCATTACATAATCTCTGAAATCCAGACTGCAGTGATGAATGATGCTGTGAGCACAGATGAAACCACAGCTCTACATATTCACCAGCTTCTTATTGGAATTTTTCGGTTTCACCTTAAATGGTGCAGCAATTACTGATGTCAGAACATTGCTGTGGCAGAATTTAAGGTAGAACATAATTAGCATGGTGGCATGATTTAAGCTTCCTGCAGCTTTACCACTTTAATAAAATGGTTACACAAATTACCCCAGTATGCATTTTCTTATATTGTCTGCATGCAGAGACTACTGATCCCTTCCACACTGTTCTGGAGACAATGTAGAGCCGAAGCTACACAACAATCACTTTCTAGAAATGCAGCAACAAGACCTCACACTAGGCATACCATTAACAAAAAGCCAGAACGTGCAAACAGGTTGAGTCTCCACTTGAGAGTAAATTTATTTAGCACCTTTGTTTGTCTACATTGAAAGCCTTATTCACAAGTAACTGCATGCAAAACAATGCAAAATAATTGAGTTATTATTAGGTTACCAGACTGAGAAATGGAATTCCGTTTAGAGATATGGAGTATATTACCTGTGTAGTTTCATGTAATTAAATTCACTCCTGGACCAGCCCACGACCACAGCAGTGACTCCCCCATGAGCTGGTTAATTATCTAGGCTTAGGCTGAATCTCAAGTTTCTCTTTTCTCGCTCTGTAAGTGATCCACCAGGAATTGCCTGGGTCCTTACAATGACCAGCTCATACACACTCCCACAGCGGTGTTGTGCAAAATGGAGCAATTGGGCTACTTAGGGACACCTTAGTTGTAAATGCTGAGGTAGGACAAGGCACTTTTCTTTCGACTACCTGCCAGTCCAGGGGATCAAACCCACAACTTTACAGTTCTACAACCTGCTGCCTCCTCTACATAATATATATGGATAAGAATGAACAAGGTTGAAAATATTTGAATGTAAATGACCATATGAGCACAGGAAAGACCACAGTTGAGCCAATGTTACAGAAGCCAGGAGTTGCAAACGGCTAGAGATTTGCCTGGGATCATGCTTTTTGGTGCAGTGACAAAAGGAGCAGTTGAAAATGGTATCACTGGGCAGGAAAATAAAGACGGCCTTAACCCAGCATGTGTATCTCCTCTGGCAATCTTTGTAGTGTAACAATCCTGTCATGTTCTGGAGAGGATTAAATAGGCTTTAATGGCAGGCTTGTTTCTGTATTTCCTCGAATGTTTTAATCTGCAAGAATATCCCTTTCTTTTGAGGAATTATGTCGGATTTTCTCCTGCCCTCTGTGTTCTGCTTAATGGGGAGCTGGGGAGATTGGGAGAGAATGTCAGGAAGCAGGTGTTCAGTTTAGAGAGAAATTGTCCTTCTGCTGAATCTAAGACTTTCGCTGCTACAATAGCACCTCTCAGCTCGCACATAATAGCCAGAGTCACTTACAGTACAGTGCATTCTCATAAGAGACCTGCCACAACAGCTACATTTTACAATTTCCTTATGTCCATTTTCAATTACCGAGGCTGCTAACTAAGTTCTCTTTCTCTTGAGCAAACTAAGACATACTGTATGCTTGACTGTACTTAGTTCAAAACATGTTCTTGAGTTAAATGGCCAATGAAGTTGTAGCTGTACAGGCAGCAAAACAAATTAATTGCCCCATACTGTCATTTAAACCTTTAAAAAAAATTCAGAATTAAGCAGCTGTGGTTGTGCTGCAATGGCAGTGCCGCTGACAATATCAGTGATATTTTTTTACTTTGCCACAAAAATAAGGTTTGGCTAAAATATCAATCAATGTGTCTGCCCTGCGTCTTTTCCTCACATTGTCCGCACACAATAGTCCCGTTGAGTATTAGCAGAAGTCATTAGTGATCTAGACTAAGTCATAAAGAGTCATGCTCTATCTGTGAATGGTTGCAAATGACAAATTATACAAATTGAGAACAGCAAAGAATATCCCTGTGCAACCTGAGGGAAACATAACAGCCTTCATTTACATTTTCATGTAATTTCCCATTGGCCTGTAGCACCGTGTACAGAATCAATCTTTCTAACTTCATTTTCAATATATTAGGGAGATGGGAGAGAGAAAGGAGGAACTATTGATTGGCTGAGAAGTCAATGTGTCTCTACAGAGATGTTGCACTTAACATGAATAAAACAAAATTGATGATTTTTGAGGGTTGGAAAAAAAACTATAATGACTGTTTTATCAAACTAAACCATGGCTGGAACAGAACATTGTTTACTGTGGGCTGAAACAGCATGCCTCTGAGTTTGTCTTACCCTAGCTTCATTCCTCTGTTTGTGTTTAGGTTTCTACAAAGATGGTTGAAAAGAACACCTTGCTGTCAATATTGACTCAAAAATGGTTGTAGCCTCGAAAATGTAATGGAGGCCCCCCTTGTTGTAGAGACGTTGACATCTGCAACTCAGTAACAATAACAACAACTGTCACCATCTAAATGTGCACGTTTTACATTCTACATACAAGTCTGCATGTGCCTAATATGAACATTGCACTATGTCTGGCACTTTCAAGAGGTAGGATGCTGCTGTTGTGGCTACTGGATGCATTCTCCTCCAGTTACCAAAACATTTGCTTATATTTAACGCCTTGATCAGATTATGAAACACATCTTTTTGACTTTCATTCTATTATAATACCTCAGTGTCAATGTGGGTATAAGTGCCTGTTTTCTCACTGGTAGTTCAAGCTATAAATTCAATTAATTTTCCGCTTGGTCACATTGTACTCTTTTCATGGGACAATTGAGAACTGCAGATAAAGAGAAGAACAGAATGTACAGAAGTGTAAATAGAAGACATTTACAGAGAAGAAGTTTAAGGTAGCTATTAAGACTTTTTAGAGTTTTCCAGGGAAGCATGGATGGAACCAAGGTAAGAAAAAGTGAGGAGAAGAAGGATGGCATGATGTGAATGGCAAGTTCCAACAAAACCTCATGACATTAGCGCACCCCACTGAAGTGCACCCCATGAAATTCGTAACATTTGCACAAAGACATTTATGCATATTTTATGATTCACAAGGGGCTCTTGTCCACTGATGGCAATGTACTTGCCACAAAATTGAGAAAACAGCTGCATCACAGCATTCTGTTTTTCTCTGTTATGGAGCTTATAAAAAAGGAATAAATGGACATATCCTACAATGGTTACATTTAAGGTTAGGGTTAGGTTAAGGGTTCGGTTAAGTTTAGTTTATGGTTAAGGTTTGGGTTAGGACTAGGTTTTGGTGGAGCTTATCCTATGTTTACGTTACAATTAGATTTAGGTGTAGTAGGCTAAGTTCAGGTTTAGGTTGAGGTGTAGGATTAGGTAATACAATTTCACAATTTCCATTGTGTTAGTAATTTGTGCATATGAACAAGGGTCAAACTATATTTAGCACACATTGTATGAATCCTAAAATTTTTTTTAGTCACATATGTACAAATTCCTCTTGAATCAGACTTCTGTGCTGGTGGATAGATGGTACCTGAGCTTAGTCTCTGGAAAGCATTGAGGGGGTTGGGGTGTTCTAATGGTGTATGTATATTAAGCAGCTGTCCGTCTATGCTCTGTGTGATTGATGGGAGAGGACATGCTTCATTTCCGAGCCAAGCCGACGCATTCAGGAAACTTCATATTGTTTCACAGCGCAGTCATGGGCATGATTGCGAGAAGAAAATTGGACTATTTCCATGGGAGTAGATCCTCTGAATGAACACAGGTGCCCACCCGCCCACACAAATGCACACACAATTTCAACTTGAGATGAGAAGAGGTTAGTTCATTCTAGCAGAAATGCATAGCATTATTAGAGAGATGTTTGACAGCCATCAGTCAAACCTAATTAAAACACTCAGCCAGTTTTGATTACACACAGACTTTTTTTCATTCAAATATTCATGTAGATAAACTCATCCTCTGGTGTCAGGAGACCATCATCTTGTATGTATATGTGGCAGGAGGGCTTGATATTCATGCTTGAGGAAGTGAGAGATGTGTTATCTGTATCTCAGACTGAAAGAGTGCATCTGCCATGAACAGGCTAGGCAAAAAGGGTTAGACGTCTGTTATTATAGGATTTTTTTGTATCCTTTTCAAAGACAGATTGGTTCATAGTGTACCTTCTCTACACTCTTAAAATACATTTTCAGACACCTGAGGAGCGGTGTCATCTAAGTGTTGGTCCTTTCATTGGGAGATTGGTGATCTGCAGTGATGTCACAGCCATTCGTAGCCAGTAGTCCCAGAGAACATAATGGGTGGGTCTCTCTCTTTTAGTCAGTGTGATGCTAGCCAGCGTGGGGATCTGTTAAGCCCATTTCACACCAGATGTGGTGCGGCACATGTGGTGCACCAGAACCTTTCCGCAGCGCTTGTCATTTCACACCATACGCAACACACATGTGCATTGTGAGGGGCAAGCGGTTTCTTTTTTTTCTCACAATAAATATACAAGCTACATGTGTTACACATGTGAAAGGCTTCTTTCACTTATATTGGAGCGTATTGCTCACAGTACATCAAGCGCCATGTGTACCGTGTCTGCTGTAAAATGGGCTCTAGCTGCTGCAAACCCCCTCCTGGTAAAGTAATGTCATTAAAGCATCCAGCATACCAGCATCACTGGGGGCAGAAGTATATAAAAATACTATAATAATAATAATAATAATAATAATAATGATGATAATGCTGATGATAATAAAAGCTGCATTATTCGATTGAATACACAAGCACTCATTTCATTTATGCTGCACTTACTGTTGTGAACGATTCAGTACAAAAGAGTCCCGTATCAGAGGTGAAAAAGGGCCAGATTTGTGCCGTGGTCAGATATCTGAAGTACAAACTTAATGCATAGCAGGACAACAGGATCTAATTCCCCTGCCATTCTGCTGACCATTGCAATTATGCTCTCAAGCAAGGCCCTTCATCTTCAGTAGCTTCAGGGTCGCGACAGCAAGGCAACTTTTCCAGCCTTTCAACAAGCCACTGATTGCTCAGTGGCCCCTTGAAGATGAAATAAAATACATATTTTCATTTATGGAAGTGCCGCATGATAGACATGCTATTTTTCTTATTAGGTTTTGGCAACCAGTTTCACTATGATAAATATGACTGTTTTCTTCTCCATAGTGAAAGATTAATAGGAGTGTCAAAATGTTCAAAAAATGTAAACCAAATAATTTGTCTTTGTATGGACATTAATATAATAACATTATTCTGTTCAGGATAAATATCTGTTTACCGTTAGCTTTCTGCTGAAATATCAAACATCAATTTTTGCATCAAGACATGTTTAACACTAGTACTGAACATTAAATATTTATTAATGATATTCTTAGTCCTTGATAGTCTTGTAGTTCCTTACAGAGGAATGTTACACTTCATGCTGTCTCTGACAACTGGAAATAGACAGTAGACAAAGAATCAGTAGTAGATTGTCAGCAGCAGTCAGTAAGATTAATATATTATAAAATGGTGTCTGCAGAGTTGTAGGAAGATAACTTACTTTTAATGAGTTAACTTCAGTCTTTCTCCCTTAGATTTCACAGGCAGATGCCTTATCTTCCTATTGTGTTAAAAAAGTGGTATTGTAGGCAACATATGCTTTGAATTTTTTTGATGTTAGGCTATAACACCACCTTCAAACGGTGAGAATAACAATTCTGAAATGTGTTATGTGTGCTGAAATATATCGGCAACTGGTGACAAAATAAATGACGCCGTTTCAAATAAATCCAGACCATCACTGAATTCATTATGGAAATCCAATCTTGGAGGTATCTATTTCATCCTGACATCAACATGAGCCCATCCTTCTTTTTGCGGATGTAAATTAAGCTGGACTGAATCACCGGCTTAATGTTCCTCTCTGATACTCAATAGTCCTGAGGCACACATTACGTTTATCTCTGGACCATTGGAAATATATACTGCAGTGACAGTGGTGGATAGACCTAGATAAAGTCTGAAAATAGTATTGGACGTCTGGTCCAAAGCTTATTTCCAGTCACCCAGAGTTCCTCACTGACCTCTGGACAGAATGTAAGTTCACTTTGGAACAGAATAGGTGTGGGGAGAACCACTGACACTGTTTCCAGAAATCATTGGTTCAGGATTAATTTGATTGACCATTCACTTTATAAAGTGAAAAGAAAGGTGTTTCATCTGTAGCATACATACTATGGTTATAGTGATTCAGTTGTGGCAGCCTTTATTTTTAAAAGTCAGTTTCTAAATGCCCAGTTGTTGCTTTGACATAATTTTAGTATTTAATAAGCAGCAAGTGACAAGGATGTATTTGACACTTTAGCAAGCGTATGTGTAGAAATCAAGTCACAAAACAAAAAAGCCCTACTGCTGGTGAGGGAAAGCAACTAAACAGCAGTCTGCTGGGGCTACATGTCAAATACACTCTTTGGAATAAAGGCTGAAACTGTTAACAATAAATACAGTATAGGATATGTCATAACTGTAATACAATAAAATGTACCACACATGTTACAAGAGCATGTTGCATGTACACTCTGAATGGACGTTAATGTAAAATAAAAGATCATTTCAAATAATGTAGAGAATGCAGAATTATTGGACAAAAATGGAGATACATGTCAGTTAATACACTGGAGTTCTGGTTAGCATCTCACTGTGTGATGGGGTTATAAGAAAGGCCAACACACCAATCCATAAAGAACAAGATCAGTTATGGCTTTTTGGACTCCAGTCATGGACGGTAATGGCATCTTTGGGAATCATACTTGCAATCCTACAATGTTAGGGCTAATGGCTTCCTCTGAACACAAAGCACACAGGTTTTACTGTTCAGATATTTGTAACCCCTGAAGTTGAAATGAAGATTTTGATTGATTCTGACACAGCGTTTAACTGTCTGTCTTTTGTGCCTGTAGGTTAGCAGTCAGTGCAGTTAAATAAGTTTTTTTTTTTTTTTATGTAAGTGTCCTGAATTCAAAAAGTGGTGGGGCATTGCCCCAGTACTTTGAAAATTGGTGGGTCAAATGTCTGCTCAGCCTCCATTTTTCCCATAGCCATGATTTAATTGGTATAGAAATGTTCTTCACATTCATGTCTTGATTACAAAAATGGTTCTTAAAACATTAAAGGAAAGCAAAAGTGTTTCTTTTAGGGCATTGTTTCAAAGAATCCTTTTTGGCACCTTTATTGTTATGTGTGGACCTAACCCTGTGTAATGCATGGATTACATAGAGACATAAGCACCATTTCCAGGCTTCAGAGTCCCCTGGGTCTTTTCCAAGAACGTCCTCAAGTGCTTATGGGGTGTTGAAGCACTCAATGCGAGGGGAGGAGAGAAAGAGGAGAAGGAGAGATAAGAGGTGAGCGTAATGTCAGTGCTCCTCCTCTCTGTGGCCTACATCTCGGGGGGAAGCGTCTATCTGCGTTGTTTATCTGTCTCTTCCTCTCGTCTCCCAGGCATTGCTCCTTTTATCAGACCTCTCTTCTGCTCTCTGACCTCCACTGGGTAACGCTGCCCTGCTGCCCCACTGCCCCGCTGCCCCACAATTTGTCCTCTATTGGTAACATGAGTGATGCTGGCAGACCAGCAATCTGCTATTTGCGTGCCAAGACCCTTGGCCCCCTCAGACACTGGGACTGTTTCAAAAACATCCCCTCAAACAGGCATCCTCCAGCCACCTAAAACACAATGTTCCCTACAACACGTTTCCTGTCCACTCCCTTTGGTGCACCTGATGAAATTAATTGAAAAGAAAAGCAAATAGCTGGCCAACTATCCCAAGGTATTGCTATTATTGTAATTAGTGGATGAAGCCGACGCTTGCGGCATCCCATCAGCTTCAGGGGTAAAGTACCTAATGAGGTGGCTTTCATTTCATGTCAACTCCACTGTGAGGAAATCACTCAAATGAAGCAGAATGTGTCCTCATTTGGGATGTCCTGAGGAGAGGCTGACAGGGCTCGGATATGGTCAGGAATAGCAAGCAGGGCATGGTGGATCATTAATATGATCCAAAATAATGCACATATTTGAACATACAGAAAGATTTTTGTTTTATGCTTTCTGAGCATTTTCATTTTGTAACATTTTGAGCTGCACTTATATGTACACAATAAAAATGACTATTTGGACCAACTTAAAAAATTAATTATGTTACACCTGTTTTCCTTAAATTATATTCATGATTTAGTTTTAGTTATGATTTAGTAGAAATTATATTTGGATTTAACAATAATCTAAACATTTCTTTACCCCAAAACAAACACATTCAAGCACAAGTACATCAAGTACATCTTTAGCCTAATATTTACCATTACATCCAAGTATAGTTTTGAATACACTAATTAATTATTAAACCTTTTTTTTGATTGTATGTAAGTTAATTTTCTAATTCAGTACAAACTGAAACTTTTAATTACACATTAATCAATGTTTTGCCTTTAGTCACAAGCCTAAAACATACTCAATGAAAAGAGTGTTAACACTCTAATTAAACTCTTAATTAAATCTTTTGAGTTAACTTAATGCAAAACTTCAGTTGAAAATGAATTATTTTGATTCTCAAAACAACATCCCAGACTTTTATTGTTTAAGCAATTTTGACAGAACACTCTTGTGGTAATACAAGAGCAAATACTACAGTACTCAGCTTGACCATTATCAAACTCCATAATACATAATAAAGAGCTTGCTCTTACAGCTTTTAACAGCGAGACCACACAGTCACTCATTACATTACTCATTAACTAATTATCTTGGAGATTGTAAGCGACATAAAAACTTTTGGCTTAAAGTAAAAATATTATATATTTGAAATTATTGCTTTAAAGTTTTCTTTAAGGGGAATGTTATTTGCTTTTGGACAAACTGAAAACTAAAAACAGGTTTAAACTGGAAATGGTGTTTTTTTTTTCAGACCAATATAAAAACACTTTAAATAAATAAACACTTTAAATTAAAATAAATAAATAAATAAAATGACATAGTCATTTCACTTTTTCAGTTTTTTATTGTTTTATTTTTATTATCATCACTGTGCCATAGCACCAAAGCTACATCTAAAGCTGGAAAATGCAAAGAAAATCATTGCTGGTATGTTGGACCATTCCTCCTCTAGAGCAGTGATGTATTGGATCTGTCGGCGGGCAACACAGACTTTCAACTCCCTCCAAAGGTTTTCTATGGGGTTGAGATCTGGGGACTGGCTAGGCCACCTTGAAATGCTTCTTACGAAGCCACTCCTTTGTTGCCCTGGCAGTGTGCTTGGGATCATTGTCATGCTGAAAGACCCAACCACTTTTCATCTTCAATGCACTTGCTGATAGAAGGAGGTTTGCACTCAAAATCTCACAATACATGGCCCCATTCATTCTTTCATGTACATGGACCAGTCGTCCTAGTCCCTTTGCAGAGAAACAGCCCCAAAGCATGATGTTGCCACCCCCATGCTTCACAGTTGGTATGGTGTTCTTTGGATGCAACTCAGCATTCACTCTCCTCCAAACACAACGAGTTGTGTTTGTACCAAACAGTTCTACTTTGGTTTCATCTGACCATAAGACATTCTCCCAATACTCTTCCGGAACATCCAAATGCTCTCTAGCAAACTTCAGACGCACCCGGATATGTACTGGCTTAAGCAGGGGAACACGTCTGGCACTGCAAGATCTGAGTCGCTGGCAGCGTAGTGTGTTACTGATGGTAGCCTTTGTAACGTTGGTCTCAGCTTTCTGCAGGTCATTTACTAGGTCCCCCCGTGTGGTTCTGGGATTTTTGCTCACTGTTCTTGTGATCATTTTGACCCCACGGGCTGAGATCTTGCGTGGAGCCCCTGATTGAGGGAGATTAGCAGTGGTCTTGTAGGTCTCCCATTTTCTGATTATTGCTCCCACAGTAGATTTCTTCACACCAAGCTGCTTGCCTATTGCAGATTCAGTCTTCCCAGCCTGGTGCAGGTCTACAATTTTGTTTCTGGTGTCCTTCGACAGCTCTTTGGTCTTCACCATAGTGAAGTTTGGAGTGTGACTGTTTGAGGTTGTGGGCAGGTGTCTTTTATACTGTTAACGAGTTCAAACAGGTGCCAGAGACAGAGAAGCCTCTTAAATAAGTTGTTACAGGTCTGTGACAGCCAAAAATCCTGCTTGTTTGTAGGTAACCAAATACTTATTTTCCACCATTATTTGCAAAAATATTCTTTAAAAATCAGACAATGTGATTTTCAGAATTTTATTCTCATTTTGTCTCTCATAGTTGAGGTCTACCTATGATGTCAATTACAGGCCTCTCTCATTTTTTTAAGTGGGAGAACTTGCACAATTGGTGACTGACTAAATATTTTACCCACTGTATGGTCTACGGTGTATGCCAGTATGTAAAGTATGACACTCCACAAAGACAATACTGATGTATTACTACGTACAACATTCCAATATATAATAAGCATGCTAGTAGGTACACTGAAACCCTGTTTTGTTCAGTTTGTCCAAAAGCAAATAACATTCACCTCAGAAATTCACCTAAACATTCACCTAAAACTTACAAGCAATAATTTAAAAGTAAAATATTTGTGCCTCATGCAAAAGGTTTTAATGTCACATGATATTACATCTGTCCTCTTTGAGTTTTGCTGTCTGCTATTACCGAAAGTCTGTGTATTGCAGACAAGAACTTTATTGTACATAAAGCTGGATATATCTCACGTTGCTCAACTGTTTTGAGTTTTGAATATTTCTTACCATTTTCCAGATTCAAAATATAAAGATATTTGCGTTTAGTCAGAGATTGGACTGTGATTAGACTGATTAGGCTAAAAAATAAAAGAAAATGCATGTTGGGGTTACTCATTTCACTCATATTAATGGTTCCCAACTAGTCCAGTAACTGAGTCAGCTGTGCTGGTTCAGTGTTTTGTTGAGTAACATTTTTCCAATTGACTCCTGGCATCATCTATTTGCATATTGGGTGTGTCCTGCACCTTTAGTCACCGTCAGTGTGTAATTGTTCCCCCTGGGTATCTTCTCTTCAAAGAGCAGTTGTACTTTATGTTGTAGGTTGTTGTTTGATCTCAGTTTTGGAGGTTAAATAAGCAAGTTACTATTATGTGTAGTTTTATGCTGCTTGAGTATTGCAGTGTTTGCTCTTTTGTACATTTTAATACACAAGTCCCAAATAGTTCACAGAACTTAAACTGTAAACTTCCTCACTGCTGAATTGACCAACATTAACCATCCATCAATGACATTACCAGTATGATCAGTGATAATGCAAGACTGACCATTCCTGTGCTCAATCAGCATAAAATCACACTCACACACAAGAAAAAAAAAATCCTGCTCTGGCTGCTTTAATCTCTGTGATCAGACAATCATCAACAGCATAATGAAGAATCATGCACCCTAGAGAAGGTAAGAGAGAATGACTACACACTGACGGTTGATGAAAGGGGTGTGGGGACATGCCTAATAGGCAAATAAATGATGCCAGGAGCCAATCACGAAATGTAAGATATGTAGTAGCCATTTTACAGTGCTTAATTTATTCGAACTCAAATATATTAAGTCTGTTGTATTTAAACTTTTTATTTTTGTTAGGTTACAATTATGCCCATCTAGTACATTAAAATGAGCATAGAATAACTTGAAAACTTGAGTTTAGTCTGTTGCCATTGGCAACTGGACAGCGATTGGCCCACGCAAGTTTAAAAATTGCACACTCAAACAAACAGCACTGGATTCAATCGTTTCTGAACAGGTTCCAAGTAACTGAGTCAGCTGTGCTGTTTTAGTAATATACACTGACATGTAAGGTTTGTTGGTGCAATACAGCCACTGAGTAAAACTTACACCTTCCCTATTAGCTCCTGGCATTAGCTATTTGCATACTAGGCATGTCCTCCAGTCACTGACACTCACCGTCAATGTGTTGTCATTTCCCCCGGGCCACCTTGTCTGAGGTATCTGTATGTGTGTCTGTCTGAGGTAGTGATTGGGTTTGTGGGCTCGCTGGTGTGGGTGATCTGTGCATGTTTATTTTTTTGTTTGCAGAGCTGTTTCTGCAGTTCTGGGTTACTACAGGGCCATTCTGTACCTATAAACATTATATAGAAGAACGTTTGATTTTTTCTGTTATGAGTTTTTTGTTTAATTGTGGATGTTTCAAAAAAGGGGAAAAGCTAGATGAATATAGCTGCAGTGACACTGTTCTCTTAATTCAATGAGTGCATAGCAGATAGGTCATGTGTATTAACAAAACACTTTGATCAGTGCATGGGAGCGGTAGTGTGATCTACAAATATCTGCTGAACAGCCCCACCAGTGGACATCTTTTAGTCATATATGCATACATTTTTGGAGCTACGAATGTCTGAATTGGACAGAAAAACTCTCAGTGTTTGATTTTGTTCATGCTTTAATAATTTAATTATTCAGAAATAATTCTTTCTATTAATCTCATTGGTGACTGAATATGTACTTCGTACATGTACTGTACACAAGTTTGCAGAAAGGTTGTTAGACGCAATGCATGACCATAATCATGAAAATGTGACTAGATGGCGGGGCGAACCTTGTCTGGGCTAAGCGCAGTCATGTGGATTACGTGGGCAGAGCATCTGTATCTATGGGGAAGTGTGCTGGGTATCAGCTCTTAATTCATCTTAGTAAAACAGCTGTGAAAATGCTGAGTAAAAAACGGAGGGAAAAAACTCAATTAAGAGCCAGCTGTGCAGTGTGCCTCATATCTCCCTCCAGCTTTCCCCGTCACGCTTTTCTCTATCTCTGTCTCTCTCTCTCTCCACTCTCTTATTCTCTCTCTGTCTGCCTGTCTCTCCCCTACCATCCTGTTGGCTGCCAGTCTGGCCTACTGCTTACTGAGAGAGACGTCCCCCAGACTGTCTACCGTAGCTTAAAGTGGACCTTTTTCCACAATTTGCTATTATAATGAACTTAGAACTATAAGCTAAATAAAATATTTTCTTTAGATCCACATAATGATGGATTACAATTGTAAGGTGGTTGATTTTATGCAGAAGTGACCCATTGGCTAAAACTTTCTTCTTTAAGGAATTAATATATGCCATAGAAAATGGACATAAACGGCATGTACCTATCTCACACAGATTGCCTAAAGAGGCACACCCCTGGCAAGAAAAGCCTTTTAAGTCTTATTTCCATATTAGTATGTTTTCATATCTTATAAGCTAGTGTAGTCAGTGAGTGTTCTGAATACACAAGGACCTAGAAAAACAAGCCTCTGTTAGAATGGTGCAGGTCTACCTCTTTTCTCTATGCTAATAGTTAATCATCCATCTAAATCAAATGTGTGAGTGCAATGAAGAAACAAGTTAAGTTCATATCACCTATCGCATTTGCAAGGCCAACATAGTGCTTAGCAAGCTAATTACTAGAAATTCTATAAATTCAGGTTCAATAATGGGCTAATTTGCATTTTGAGAATTAATCAAAATTGATTAAATCATTAACAGTATAATGCGTCTTACTCTGAGCTGCCATAAAATAGGGCCGGGATGATAAAAAACAAAGGCTGTTTGTATTTGGTGCAGTGACACCATTTATCACAAAAGCCTGCAGCTCGCCAATGAATATGGAATCATTTTAATCAGGGAAGCTTGATGCACATCAAAGCAATAGATGAGCACCCCCCCCCTTTCCTCCTATCATCATAAACTGTGACTAAGTCAGACCTGATGAGATTCCCATCAACATCCCTGAGACACTGCCTATGCAGGGAGCAAATATGAGACTAAAGCTGTTGCACCAAAAGCGTTTGGCTAATAATGTTCTGTGTGGAAATGAAGGGAATTGAGCCATAGCATATATATATACTAAATGAAACACCTAAATTCAGTGATTAAGAGGTGTGTCCCAATACCTTTGTCCATGTAGGGTATGTTCAATCCATAGAGTAGCAAGGCATATATACAGATATACAGGGTATGCCCTGCTCTAAAAAAAGATACACAGAAGTACACTGTAAAATTATGTTGAAATACTGGTCAATGAGTATTTCCCATACATTTCTTCAATGCAGGATACACATCACAATGGCAGCATGATGAGACATTGCAGAAATACCCCAACCAGAAACTCTTGAGTAACACAAAGTCCCCCCCACAACCTTCAACAAGCTGTCTTTTACAGTCAAGCCCACCTTTCATTTTCCCTGAGGTCATTACTCACACCATGTTTCTAATAAGTGGTGATAGTGGTAAAAATACAAGTGTTTATAACTCTGTGCCTCGTGACATCTAAAGATATTAATACATGCAGCACACATTACAGCAACTTACAATAACTGGTATAACACAGGATTTACAGTAGATACAACCTCCTTCCCAGAATCCTTTGCTGCCACAGACATCTTAAACATGCCCTTTCAGGGCTACACAGCATGTGAAGGGTGGAGGTAATCACTTAACGTTCTGGGAGTTAATCAGGACTGCTATTTTAACACTGTCAGAGTTAATTAAGATTGAGACCACACTGTAAAACCTGTTGTGTTATCTAGACACAAATAGTTTAAAGAAACCAATTGCCTTAAAACATTTGAGTTTAAATAGCACCTTGAACTGAGTACAGTGAACATAATGCACTAATTAAGCTCCCTATGTAATTAAGTTAGGTACACACACAGCTCCTAAATGCCCGCATAGGGGAAGGTAGCCTGGGAAGAACGGATACACATTGATGGTGAGTAGATGGAAAGACATGCCTAGTATGCAAATACATGGTTCCAGGAGCCAATAAGAAAGGTCTGAGTTTTACTCATCAAGGTTGTACTGCACAAACATAAGGCCCACCCTAAAGGTCACCATATTTCACTGAAACAACTCAGCCAGTCTAATCCCACTGAATAAATTCACCTTAACGTAAATTCAAATATGCCAAAATATTGATCTTACATAAACAAACTAAGTGTGTATCTCAACAATTCATTTTGGAGTTAGTTTGGCTTAATCATCTTAACTTATCCCAGGAGTAACCCAGTAACCATCAGAACTACAGACGATTACCAATACTTTGCTTTTCTTGCCACTTGGCTCTGGTATAAAAATCTGGACAGCCATAGTGTTAACAGGATTACTGCTTGGAAGTACAGTCTGCGAACCTTCAGAAAATGTCCTCGGCCGTATCAGGCTGGAGCTCTGAAGTTCAGAAGGCAGTTTTATTACTGCTGACACCAGTGCTCTTTCTTCAGAAGGAGGAAGCAGGAAGCGGTGAGCTACTGCCTCTCTGAGCCACCTCGACATCACACTCGCCGTAAACTGCCCGCAATATAAAAGCTGAAAAGGAGCCGCCTCACTCTACTTGGTGCATCTGCACTGATACACTTCGTATCTGCTACATCTGCATATGAACACCACCGCTCAGTCTATCTCTCTGAGCCTCGGCAGAGATCTTATAGCAGCTGGTGCAGATGCAGAGACGGCATCACATTGCCCATTTCATTGAGAGTCAGCAGAGAAGCTCCAGCTCATAAATATACAGGGTTTGGCTGTAGAACTGAAATACGGCTAAGGGGTGAAATACTGAATGACAAGCAACCAAATAGTGTGTAATATTTCACGGTTCTTCTTAATGCCAGATTTGTATTGCTTTTGCCTTTGTTGTCTTAGTTTCAGGTTTAATGCACATCAACTGTTGTTTCTTTATGGGGGTATTCCATTCACTCAGGTTTTACTAAATAAACTCAGTTAGGCCTACGTATGAACTTAGGTTAACCTCTTTGCACTTTAATGCAGAGGCAGATTTTAGAGCAATCTGCAACTCCAAAGAAAATATCTGGGCTCTTTTAGTTTGTCAAATAAAAGCTAGCTTTGTAGCTTTGAAAAATGTTTAGGTTTTCCTGTTCATGTGGGAACATTTGGTGCTCAAAAAGAGAACAAGTACATGAATGAACACAAAAATACTCTTTGGCTCTTGTCATGACCTTCACAAAGATTATGTATGGGCCTCACATTCTGATACAACACCGGCATCCTTTAGGCCTGCACAGTATCACTATTGAAAGGAACCTCTTAAGGTGCTTTAAGGAACACCTTTTCTCGAAGATTCCTTAAAGCACCTTAACATTGAAGAATTTAAAATTCAAGAGAACCCCTAAGAGTTCCTCAACAATGACTCCACACAAAATAACCAGGCTCCTCCTGGGTTCCACTGACTCACAGCATTCTCATACACCTGCTCCCTATTCTGGACTCATTACCACCCATATATAACCTCCTGTGTTTCAGTGCCATGTTTTAAGTCTCTGAGTTATCCTGCCAGGATCTGAGATGCATATTCTTGTATTTGGGTTCTGTTTATGCTGACCTTTGCCTTGCTTTTTATTTTATGATTATTGAATTGCCTATAATACTGCCTTCAAGTGTTTTGACAGCTGCCTGTTACATGGATTTAAAGTACTGAAATGTATTTAAAAAAGAGGTAAAACACACTGCCATAACAGCTTCATTAGAATGAAATGCACAGACATACAAGTAAATTGATTAAACCATCCATTAAACTCAGGCTGTTTTTTTTTAGTCACTGCAAATGGAGACTTTCAAAAAATGCTCTTCAGTGTGGAGAATTTTGAAAACTCACTGTGCATGAACGGGGAAAACTGAGCTTTATGAACATGCTGACATCCCAATACACCTACTCATTATGTAATGAATTACATAGGTCATAAAACTATAATGTCTACATACGGATAACACAAAATATCAGATTTTGACATATGAAAAGATGTAAATACTGTTTTATTACAGATATTTAAAATGCTCTATTTAGATTTAGAGTGCAATTGGGGATGAAACCTCTGTGTTTTCTTCCTTTTTTGTGGCGTTTTAATGTCTCTCCTCATGAGATATCACCCCCATATAAGGCTAGTATGCTTATACAAGCATTTTTTAAACTCTATGTAGATAAAAATAGTTTTCAAAACAAAGGGAAATCCCAGTGGACTATAGGCTTTTTAAGGGGTTAAACCACATCCAGGTATTTTTCATCCCAACCAAAGTCACACACTTATACATCTAAAAAAAATGATTTTGCTATGTCATTTCTGAAAAATGAAATGTATTGGTGTACACGGTGTTGGGAATTTACATGATTCAAAAGCGTCACATGGTTTCACATGAATAAAATGTATAACATCTACATAATATCTGCCAAAAAAGTGCACTGAAGGCAGCAATCATGTTTTATTCATGTGCGACCACATGACACTGAATCTTGTATCATGTAATCAAAGCACCGTTTTGTTTGGTGTACACAGTCAGGACATTTCCATTTTAAAAAAATGTCTGAACAAAAACACACACCAAATCACAGAGACGCACGAAAGACCACAATTTATATACTCATCATCTGCCTTACATGACAAAACAGCAGCTTTTAGGTGAACCACTGAGTAAACGTTGCTGCTATGGTGGGGTCTGCAAGGGCAAAGGAATAGATTGTGGCATTGTGAGTCCGGCTGTGTGAAGTGTGTGGCAAGTGAGTGTGGAACCAGGTCTGTGTCTCCAGACTGCATGACTGCCAGCTGGCATCCTGACACTGTCTCTAATGAACACCCCCTGCCTTTCTGTCTCTCTCTCTCTCTCTCTCTCTCTCTCTCTCTCTCTCTCTCTCTGTGAGACAGACACAGATCAACAGACTGTGTGACATAAGTGCGCATTGTCGGAGAGATCAGTAACTTGTCAGACTTTGACCTAACCACCCAGCCATTTGCGCGCAAAGCGCATGGAGCGTAAGAGCCGCAGTTAGCAGTCAGCTCCAGCACTGAGCTGTGGCGGTGCGGTGAGAGAGGACAGGAATCAGCCTAGCGAGACACAGCACATGCTCAGCTCGCTCCGAAAAACAAAGTTCCCCTCTCATCTGCCTCTGTGTTTCAGTGCGAGGAGTGGAGCTCCACCTCGCATGGCCAAAAATAAACCCACCTCCTCTTTTGTCTCTGTGCAAAAGCTCTCGCCGAAAAGTACACGCCGCGGTAACCGAAATCCAGCTCCTGGTGTGCGTAAGAACCGGGGCGAAAGAACCGCTGTGCAACATTTCAAAGAGGCAGCCATGGGGGTTCACTAACAAGCCGTTCTCAGCTAATCACGCTTTACCTAGACCATAGGGGAAAAAGCAGTTAGATCTTTGTTTGGTGTAGAGCAATGGGGAAAATACTCAACAATAACTCCCTAGTTATGGTCTGTAATTGCACCGGGCTTCCATTATGCCTTCTTCTCGCACCTATTAAAGAGGCGTCATTATGGGTGCATTAGTAAACATAATTGGAAGAGATTGCGCGCGGAGGAAAATCAAAAGGAAAGCACGGAGAATCTTCAAATGCACAGGAATGCTTTACAAGTTGAACTTGAACCATGAATAAAAACTGTGGTAGCCACTGTCTCCAGTCATATGAATTATAGATACTGATGCCCTTTCTTCTAGCAAGCCTTCCCCTTGACCATCTTTAAGTTTGCTTTGCTTTATTTCTTTTTTAACAGGGTCTGGTGCAGATGAGCAGAGCATACCGATTTTGGCCAAAATATGAAGGAATGACTCCAGCTAAAACTTACTTTTGCAACCTGTAATTCTGATTTCTTCTGCAAGGCAAAATATTAGTCAAAAATAACACATTAGGATGCTAATGGTAAGAGGTAAGCTTCTCAGTAGAACAGTAAGAACTGTTCATGGGTTTCATCATCACAGGATATTTTCTGGGATTTTTTTTGTTTCACCATAAAGACCAATCAGATGTCCCTTCTTCAACTGTTCATCCTTTGCTTTGCTCTGGAGACATCCATTCCCCACAAAGGGCAAAACCCATACAGGTTTGGATTCTAAACTTTCGGGAGTTCCACTGAATTCTTACCTGTAGTTAAAGAACGCAATGTCACACTTAATCCTAATGCCAATCCACATCCCAACCCTCAGGGACTATAGAAAAAAAGTCTTAAATAATAAACAATGCTTTATTCTTATTTCTTATGAGGACCAGTCAAATGTTTCTATTCTGCATCATTCTGGGGATTTTGAGTTTCCATGAAGTGGCCAAACATACACTGTAAAAAGTGGTTCATCCGTTCAACCTAAATCAAAAAACTATTCAACTCAAATAAAAAAATAATAATAAACAACTTGTTTATTTGTCATTTGCTTCTTACCACATGATAATTTTTTTTAAGGTTGAACGGGCAACCCACTTTTTACAGTGTACACAGTCTTTTTTTGCCATACTGTGATTAAGCTAAATCGGTGAACAGTCAAATACCCCCACAAGATAGGGATGATATTTTTTGTGACTCTGGGAATGTTGTGGTTCATATAAAAAGCTAATTATGTGGGCACCCACACACACTAGTGGAGAAACCAACAGAATAGACACCAATATGGACCAACAGAAATGATCCAAAATGACATTATACATTCAAAGAAAAGTGCTGCACAGAACAGAAGGAGAACACTGTGTGTGACTGTGTGATTTCTGGAGACATGCTGGAGGCAAGTTTGGAGACAGTTTAGTGTAACAGTTCAGTTAAGTTCAGTAATACATGCTGGAGCTGTAAGGAAGATTATAGGCTAGTAAAAGCTGTTGTCAGATGGAGACGACACAATGGGAATGTCCAATCAAAATGAAACGTTCTAACACTACTGCGAATGTAAGGTGTTTTAAATGTTCATTCATTTATATTTCAAAGGTGTTGAGAAGTTATGTTCTCTCAAATCACTAAAAAGAAAAAGTTTAACTTGAATTTAAAGGCCAGGAAAGATCTGAAGCTGGGTAAAGGAGAGAAGGATGTTCATGGAGATTTTAGTGTGTTCAGAATAATGTATTTCTCATGTACTAGTCAAAAACAAAATAAGAAACAGTGCTTCTGAGAAGCAGGAAATGTTGCAGTTTTGTTTGCAGGTTTATTGAGAAACAAATGGAGTTATGTAATAACTGAAAGTTTGGGAGAAGGACCACCCCCAAACTCATCCCCTCCATTTCTACACACTATAAAACCGCTGCTCTTCTTTCTCGTGCTTGTGACGAAAACTTGCACCCCACCACCGCCCCTGCTCCTCCTGATCATCCGATCATACTCAACCTCTACCTGGCAAGGGGGGTCTGGCTTCGGGTCCCATCAGCTCGAAGCCCCTCAGAACTCCAGCCCAAATTTCTCGAATTCTCCGCCTTGCCTCAGCTAGCGTGGTCCGCAAACTATTATTAACAATTAGGGTTTGATCATTTTAGTAAACATATCAATACTGAATTATTGCTAGTTACTAGGTAAACAGGAACCTTGACTTCTTAAACCCCAGTAAACACAGTCAGTGTAACTACAATGGAGGGTGAAGGTGAGCTCAGTGGAATCCATTGTAGGGGTTCAGTATAAATGATTAGATCAGAAAAAGTTAAGGTTGTTAAATATGAAATCCAGCTCTCGCAGACTCTCTGAGATTCTCTGACAGGGATTAGGCCTAGTCAGGAACTGTATTTTTTTAATGGAAAAGCTCCATTCAAATTGAAATGCTGTGTGTTCCTGGACTGGCTAAGACTAATGCATGTGGAAATGGTAAATAGGCAGTCCTGTGGAGAACACCAGTGCTTGAGAAAGTGTATACAAAAATACTAGACTCATTCAATTTGTGACTCATCCTGTTAATCCTGTGCCAAGGCTGAGCTGAGGCAAACTGGGTCAGGCAGGGGGCCAAATGAGTAAACAGTCATATGTGACCACAATGTAAAGATAGTCCTCCGTTTTGGTCTTCATAAATGACAACTCGGTCCTTATAAAGAGTTCAAAACGTGGCCAAACACACACATTAGGGAAGTGTTTGAAGACGTGCCAGCTAAACTGACGAGTGGTCAAACGTCTCAACAATGTGATGAGGGTCCTTCTTTCCGTCTCCCTGTGGGCATCATTTTGGTCCCCACAAGGATCTAATTACACGGTCACACACACACACACACACACACACACACACACACACACACACACAAACAAGTGTTTGCCGATGTTACTGTAACATTCTGAACGAGTGGACAGTTAAACGTCCCCACAATGTTCTCCACAATCTCGCATCTCCATCAACCCAGTTCACACAGAACTAATTACGTGCGCAGAAACACACACACACACACACACACACACACACACAGATTTACAGCAGCGTTTGCAGACGCTCCTGTTCCTTACGAAAGCTGAATGAGTGCACAGACGATATGTGTGTGTGTGTGTGTGTGTGTGAGTGTGTGTGTGTGTGTGAGTGCTCCTCGCTGAATGGTAGCGTCCGCGCTCCGTCACGCTTTAGCCGCGCTCGCGCACAGCTGCCCGCCTCAGAGGCTGCGCGCTGCGGACGCGGGAGCTGCTTCGCTGCTTCACCCGGTCACTGTTTTACTGTTTCACCTAAAGGGGGTCTTCTTTACCGACCCCCGCCAGCTCGAGTCCTTCGGGGACACCCCGCATGGACGTGTCCCGCCGCTTCACCTCGCTGTGAGTCGCTGACTCGCGTCTCTCTCTCTCTCTCTCTCTCTCTCTCTCTCTCTCTCTCTCTCTCTCTTGCTCGCTCGCTCACGAACGAATTTCCTAAGGTAAAATCTTCAGAAGTAGTCCTCGATCAGTTCTGCGCTGGGAAGACATTTTACCCGAGGGAGAGAAAAGTTTCCCTGCGGAGATGAACGCTCAGTGAAACCCTGTCCGGTAACAGGTAAGAATTTCCTCACGTCTTTTTATTTTTTCATGCTGATGAGAGGGTCTCTCGCTCCCGGACAGAACAGGGAGGTCGAGCCGGGCTCTCTAAAACACCCGTGTGTAAACCTTCAGACTATACAAGAGCAATACATCGACTCTTGCTCTGCCTCTTGGTTTCAGCATCTTCGTTTTGGAGCGTTTTTAGTGAGGGCTCTTGCTGCCACATGCCCCTGAAACCCTCAAGTCTGCATTGCTGCTGTTTCCTAACGACACTGGTTCATACATTGCGATAATAAGCTGGGAAGTGGCTCGAGTCAGGCGAAAAGCAGCGTCCATGTGCGCCAGGTGCTCCGTTAGCACAGCAGTCCGCTTCTCAGCAGCGCAGGGCTGGCGCGCAGCGCAGAGCGGCGCAGCGCAGAGCGGCGCAGCGCAGCGAGCTGTGCTTTATGTTTAATGTCTGCTCCTGCAGTTTGCTTTTGCTTTCCACAGTTTTGCAGCTAGCCCATTAGCTCCACTTCAGGCTATGAACTCACAGAGAGCAGCCAGTGTGAGATGAGCTCAGTGCTGGGTGACTGTCTGGCCGCGCTGGACGGCTCACACACACACACACACACACACAGCTGAACTGCTCACAGTGGCAGCTTTTCTTAGCTCACAGGCCAACAGGCATACACTCAGTGTGTAATGTGTTTACTCTCAGCCTTTCAGCTCTCTCTCTCTCTGCCTCTCTCTCTCTGCCTCTCTCTCCTGCACTCAGTAAAGTTCAACAGTTACATTAAGGCCGAATCAATCAAACTGAACCTAAACTGAACAGAAAAAAGGTGACACGCGTGTAACACAAGCGGAGTACACGTCTACACTGTGAGTATTAGGTTTTAACACTGTGTTAGAGTTGTGATGCAACTCTGGCACATTTGCTGTGCAGTGCAGTTACAGACGTGTACTTTTAAGGGCCCAGATTCCCCACAGCATGTTACTGTATAGCGAGAGGGTTCACAGTGTGATGCTCACTCGACCATTTAAAAAGAGCTGTTTTTATTATTATTATTATTATTATTATTCGAAGTTAATACTTTGTAGCACATGCTGTATGTATGGTCAGTTTGCTCCTCTTGTCCCACCATCAGGTGCTGATGAATACTTCTTGGTCTCAGACTCTCCGGCCTTGCACTAGGGTGACCGCAACTATCTGGATTTTTCTGCTTGCATTCTCACGGGCTATTTGCACTGCTGTGTGTTTACGCTAATGTTTGTCAGTCAAACGCTGGCAAGCAGTTAACCTCTCAATGCATCATGACAACTATGAACCATTTGTAGGGGGATATAGTTGCTGAACTGAAGAACGTGTGTGAAGGTCATTGTGTCATTATGGTATCTTCTGATCTGAACGTTTTCAGTTAAAGGTCAGATGTAGATGGTTGGTGATTGCTTTTTTTCCCCAGTTTCGGAAAAAAATAACTGCTGTAATACTAATGCATTCCTTACATTCCATGATACCTAAAGTGCTCATATCATGGAAAAACTCATTTCCATTTAAAGTTCTAAAGTTAAGAAGGCCTGTTCAGAAGTTAAGCCCCACCCATTCATTATTCATTTTTTGAGCAGATTGCGACAGGGACATATTAGGACGTATTAGGACATAATACACGGCAGCCCAGTCTGAACAGAGGTTACTGACATGCTGCGTATATCAGTCCTAAAGATACAGTACCTGAAAGGAGCAAGAAACTATGGCTAGTTATGGCTATTTTGACTTAGTTTTGGGACAAACAGACACCCAAATTTCATAACTGCGCCTTAAGGAGAAAAACAAAGTGCAAGTGAAGTGGATATGGGCCTTTGTGACTTATTATATCTTAAGGATTTCATGGCATCCTTTATGGAAAATAGTTCAAACTGAGTTATTCTTCAATTATAGGAGCGAGGAATGCAAATGTGGAACCACTGGCAGTTCTGTGGAGATTAAGAGGTTAAATATGAAACTGAAACTAAAAGCCAAAATAAACAATGAGCTCGCAATGCTAATGAAAAACTCAAAACGTTAGATGATAGTGGTAGGGTGTACCTTTTTTATTGTAGCCCCATGTAATGAAGCGCCTGCCTCTACTCGTCCCATAGAGAGCAACTGTCTGTGGGTGGTTGTTTTGCATGTCAGTCAACTTCTGCATCACTTTTAGTACACAAAAAAGCCTTGACTGCCTTTGCCGAATGATTATTTAGCATCAACTCTGTGTGTCTGTTTATATTGCACTCTGTAAAAAGTTGCTTTGGCAGTGTTTGAAAGCACCACTGCTCCATGGCATGTCTGCAGGAGTTAGAGCTGCTGATTCACTGCTCCGACTGTCATGTGCGTGCTGCGCCGCGCGGAGGAGGCAGTAGATGGAGAAGCCGATGAAGAGACGCCGTTCCCTGCTGGGCCTCACACTTTCATCCCTGCTTAGCTCTCGATCTCTCTGTCCTCGCTCCCTCCCTCCCGCCTTCCCCCGATCCGTCCCCCATGTACCAGCTCACATCGCACGCTTCAATTAGAGCTAATATTCAGATGGATGCTGGATAAATAAGTGGAAAGAGCTCAGATAGGATCAGTTACATCTCCTTTGCTCATTACCGATTCAGACAGACAAATAACCTGATAAACAGCCTTGCACAGGCACACACACACACACACACACACACACACACACACACACACACACACACACTGTGAGGGCCTGAAGATTCCACAGATAAGCCCTCAATCCTGTTGACACCTGCCAAACCTGGTTATTGGGCCCCTGTCACCAGGTGAGTGTATGTGTGTATGAAAACCGCTCGAGTTGGTGGATTTGCACAGCTCCAAGCCTGGATAACTCACATGAGCACACACACACACACACACACGCACGCACACACACACAGACAGACACGGTTATCTGTAGGCCTAACAGTGGAGGAGCTTTAGTGCTGGACAGCCGTGCATGTCACACACAATCCCTCAGCCTGGCCCAGTTGGCACTTCATGGGTTCCAACCAGCCTGGCAGAGCAAGCTGGTCACACTTTTGTGATGCTTGCTGTGTGTGTGTATGACTGTGTGGCCCTAAGCCCCTTAAGCTCGCACAAGGTCTCATGGGCTTCCCTGGCCCTCTAACACTCTGGTTCTCTCAATGATCTCCAGAAAAACAAGAGCAGATGCCGTCCTCACATGAACTTTCATGAACTTTACAGAAAGCGGAAGCTTCGTGTGTACATAGCGTTGTATGTAAAAGCTCTGGCTAAGTGAAGGTACTATGATTGGACCCAAGGGGGCCTTGGTTGACATATTTTTTCATTGGCCTGTCTAGAACTAACCTGTTAATTGCCAGGTAAAGTAGGTCTGTTAGAGCAGAGAAATCAGTAAACTGCGCTTGACTCCGGCCATGTTCTTAATCTTACATGTTAAGGGGGGGGGGGGGGTCCACAGTACTCATGGTTCTCAGTATCTGATCACAGAATCAGTGCATGAAAGGCTTTTTCTGCCCGTATAGAAGGAGTCTGGAAGGCACATCCACCCTGGACAGCAGCTACAAAAAAGCTCAGTTCTCAGTGACCAAAAACATAGTTTTCGTGTGATCAGCATGTGGAAAGGTCTGAGCAAAAAACTGTTTTCAGTAAGGCACTCTATCCATGTGGGCGAGCACATCTGTGGGCATTTACATCCCAGGTAACCAGTAAGTAGCATTTAGCTGCGCAGGTAAATGGAAGTGCAGCTCATAGTCAGCGTTGTTTATTGTATTTGCCAAACTAAAACAGAGCTGGAGAACTCTTTACTGCAGTTTAGCAGTTGCTCACCATGCTGAGGTTTCGTAATTTTTCTGCAGTGGATGACTACTGTCTTACAGCAGTGCTGCCGCGTCTTGCTCACTTTTACACATCTTATAGCAAACCTCTGCAAGTGATGTTAAAGTGATGAGCTTCCCTATTTTAGACTTTCTGGGTTGTGCAGAACTTTGCACTGTGGTCCTCGTCATCTGTGTTTTCTCTTTTTCAGTCATGCCAACTAAATGTCACGTCGTTGTTTCAGCTCTACTCTCATCATACTGATGGGGAAGTGTGAGCTTTTGGAATACTGCATTAGCAGCAATGATATCAGAATACCATGGTTCTTAAACTGGGGTCCATGATGTTTAGCAAGGAGGTCTGTGTTTAAATTTGTGGTAGCCATGCTGTTGCTTAGCAGATGTTTTTGTGGGGTTGCTACATGGTTTCTGTGGTGTCCCAGGTCCCAGGTTGCAATGAGTTTTTGCCATATGTACAACTGTGCAGCCACAAATCTGTGGGGGTCTCAAAAGGGGGGCTGCAAAAGGTTAAAAAAACCCTGTAGTAATGCATATACTTAGTAACCTCTTACATTATAACTAGCCTATGCTTGTGAACCCTTTTTATATGTGTTTTGGTCGTAGCAAGCCACTGCGTTCAACTTTTTGTTAGTTTTCTTCTTCAGTGTGAGAACAATGTTTAGCAGACATCTCAGTTATCACTAGTAGCCTATTGTGGTAGGTCTAATGGTAGGTCTAACTACTCAGTGGTTGAGACAATGGACCCTATATCATGGACCATAAATCAGCTTCAGAAAATGCAGAGTACTTGGTGGTCGAGGTGGGCTTAATTCAGCAAAGCACTGACGAATACATTACAGTATGGGTAAAGGGAATGGGCTGGGCCCTATGTGTAAACTCCAGGTATTGGTTGTAGGATTTTTTCATCTTTTCCTGTAGTATGTTACTATCCCTCCCTACTCATGGGAGTGAAATTCAAATCCCCAGCTGGAAACGAGTTGTCCATTCAAAACAACATTCCTGGTGCTGCTTCTGTTCTCACAGCTGTGCTTCATAAGGTGTATGTGTATGGGTTTATGTGTGTACGTCTTATCTCTCCTCCACTTTTGTGTGATGCATTTCAGAGCAACATCCACATCAAAGTGTGCCAGAAACTCGACCCTTCGTTCTTCTCTTAAGTTGCACCGTTTTCGGTTGTGCACCACTCACTGTTTCCAAGGCTACTGGAGGACATTTTTTTGGATGTGTGTGTGTAAGTGTGTGTGTGTGCATGCATGCATGTGTGTGTATGTGAGAGAGTGTGTGTGAGTAGGCAGCTTTCTCTACCTGGGCACACAAAGAGCGTAGGATCTGGGTTAGCCTGCAGTATGAGCACACCCACCCCAGCAGCATCTGCAGGCGAACAGAGTAGCTATCAATCTTCATTACCGTCACATAAGCCTGACCCTATTCAACAAATTATCATTGTTAAGCAAAAAATTTGGGCCGGCATGTACAGGCGCGAAGCTGCAGCTTACTGGAGCAGGCGTCCATTCACAGCGTGCAGAACAGCTGCATCATTATCCCACTCCCCTTCCAGCTCCCGCGTCCTTCATCCACACCAGCCGTGTGTGAAGGAGAACATGGAGATAGGATAGCTGGCGGCCGTGGGGTCCTTAGTGTGTTTGCCCGGTGCAGGTGAGGGATGGGGGGTAATGGCCGATTGCAAGCAAGGGGTGGTGTTGGGACATGTTAATAGAAGCTGAATCACATCACACTCTATGTGTGTATGTGTGTGATTATATATTATGCCTGTGTTACAGTGGGCAGCAGTAGCGTGGACCTGGTGGCCGCAGGCTCGGTGCGAGCTGCCAGCACTAATGTATCACCTCTCTTTCCTCACATGCACACTGTGGCAGGACGTGGAGTGCTGAGGTGCTTTCTGTGTGTGTGTATGTGTGAGATAGAGGCAGAGTGTGACAGCCTGTGTGTTGGCACCTCAGGAGCGTGGCCTCTCCCCTTCTGCGCATTCTGACAGATGCAGGTCCTGATTCCAGCCCTCTGCAGATTAGGAGATTACAGTGTTGCTCATGCAGGGGGTGTTGGACTATAACCTGCATCTGAAGCCTCATCTGAAGACTCCTGTTCAATGGGAGCAATCATACACCATCAAAAAATAGCAGTTATTTTATGTAATTTATGATTACCTACTTGTAATTAATCGAATTAAATAGAATAATTCTTAGATGACCTCTGGATTTTATTATTTCTGGTGACCCCTGGCAGTACAATTATGATTATAGTTATGATTATAGTGTTTTGTGTGCCTAAAGTATATTTCCCCCCTTTCATCCACACATTTGTTGCATCCCTCCAAAACTACGCAATCCTGGTGATGCTACTGCCAGCCCTTAGCAGATTAGGAGATTACAGTGTTGCTTTTGTGGGGAGGGTTGCACTATAACCTCAATGCATTTAGAGCTGCACAAAAAGGTGGAACATGCCATATTAATCATGTTTTTTTTCTATTCAACACATCCTTACAAAAAGTATTTGTATTTGTATTTGCATTTTCTTTTAGGGTTATTCAATAAAGACAGCAAGCTGTATAGAAGCATTTTACATATGAGGGAAACCTTTTGTAGTTCTATTCCCAAACGTTAAAAAAATTATTTTAGGTAGTACACATTTCAAGTACTGTATAGACATGTATTCTTCTCTGCAAATGTCTCTGCTCGTATTTAATTCCACTGTAAATAATAATATGTAAATATTTTTAGCAGCATATTTTGTGCATGTGTTGGCAGCCAGTGGGTTTCATATCACTCAAAACATGACTTCCAAACATTTACATTTATGGCATTTGGCTGACATTCTTTTCTAGGGCAACTTACATTCAAATCATGTTACACAGGTAGAAGAATGTAATGTTTGGAGTCCTGCCCAAGGACTCTGATGGGAGTAGCGTGCTGTGCTTGTCCAGCTGGGGGAATTGAACCTCAGTCTGCCATGGGGAAGTTGGTGTTGTAACCCATCATGCTACATCAACCTTTGAAAAAAAGGATAAAAGGATAAAGGTGCACGTATTCGTCACTGTACAGTGTGGACTGTACAGCGAAATGTGTCCTCCGCATTTAACCCATCTGGTAGTGAACACACTCACACACACACACACACACACACACACACACACACACACACACACACACACACACACACACACACACACACACACACGTGTTAGGGGCAGTGAGTACACACACACACCCAGAGCGGTGGGCAGCCAACTCCAGCGCCCGGGGAGCAGAGAGGGTAAAGGGCCTTGCTCAAGGGCCCAACAGTGGCTTGCCGAGCCCGGGAATCGAACCCACAACCCTGTTATCGATATCCCGGCGCTCTAACCGCTGAGCCACCACTGCCCCTGAATAGTGATGTAAACCCATAGACAGTTGCTCACCAGTAACTTCCTCCAGTCAGCTTGCTTGGGGTTCATGCCAAAGTGACAGCAAAGCAAAGATCCTGGAATTCCACAGCTCCCAAGCAGCCAACTAGACTGATTGGTTAATTCTGCATGACGAGCCACAGCATATCTCTCAGCTCAGCTTGGCTGTTGAATCCCAGTAACTAGGTCAAGGTGTCAAACCAAAGACCTAGACGCCTTAACCTTAAGCACTACGTAATCCAGCCACTCTTGCAGCCTGTTCATTCTGCACTTTCCCCTGCACTGCAAAGCCCTATCAGGCTCTCACCTGGCCAGCCTTCAGAGCAGAGAGAGAGGCCCATATTACCTTGTGATGGAATGGAGACCAGCATGCCCTGCCACAAGGGAGCAGTAAGCTTAAACAGGCCCTCAGACTGATTGGGAGAGCAAGGCGATCGCGCTGACCTTTTAGATCTGGCCGTGTTGTGTGTACAAGCGTGTTTACGTGTGTGTATGTGTGTGTGTGTGTGTTTTTTAGAGCAAGGAAAGAGGGAGTCCCTGATTGATGGAGTCTTATTGCGAGGGTAAACTCGATGCTGGGCTGGCCGTGGCCCAGCAGTCTATCTTCACCCCACATCGCAGAAGAACAGCCTCACAGGCATCTGTCACCGGTCCGCCCCACTTTTCCCCTCCCTGATGGCCTCTGCTATGTACTGACTTTACAGCAGGGCTTCCAAAAAACCCCAATTTTGCACCATTCCCAGCAATGCATGTGCTCTTTCTGAGAATGTTAATTTCCCAAATAGATTCAATTCAGCTCGATTTCATTTATTATGGGTGTAATTAACAAACCTTGATGTCATGATGTCATACTGTTTCGATCTTTAGGAAATGGTTCAAATACCTAATACAGAACGGTAACCAGAGCAAGTATATAATATAGGCAGTAAAAGAATGAAAATGTGAACCTATCTTTATCTGGTCGGCATAGCAGAATTATGATCAAAGTAAAACAGAGGCAACTGGATCATATATAAGAGAGATCTGTTAGGTAACCAGTCTATCAACTTCACATACATAGCTGCAAAAAGTCAATATTTTGCATCACGTCTAGAGTCCACTTATGGCCAGTTATCCCTCAACTTCGCTCCCGGTCTGTAGTGTGAGTGAGTGCTCTGCTTTAGCGTCCTCCCACTGTTCCCCCGTCCTTCTGTTAGGATCCACAGGCTGAGCAGAGGACTTTGTGGTAATTGCAGTGCTTGGGGCCTGGCACTTCACCTTGGATTACACTTGCACTTTTTTAGCGTTTCTACAGGAGAGGAGAAGGGTGTGGGTAGCTGCTTTTAACCATGTCTGCTTGACAGCTGATGGGAGCACTTAAGCTCAGTGCCCTAAAGGCCCTGGACCTTTGGATATCTGTTCTTAGCCCTATTTATGGGGTGTAGAGATGCTGTTTGCTGATATAGAGAATGGAGATGTAGAACAGTGGCTTTTAAGGTGTTCACGTTCAAGAGTTCAAGTTCTTTATTGAATGTTTTGTGAGTTTGGTCCACACTTTCCACATATGGTCATAACAGGGCTTAACTGTAGAATGGAAGAGGAAAAAACTCTAGAACTTTGTACTGCAAAGCTGGATGTACGCTTGATGAACAGACATGGAACTGAGAAACAGTGAGGAAATGAGGAGATGATTGGCGTGTGAAAACATTATCCCATGAAATAAATGAAGTAAAGGTAAAATAATGTAGGAATGAGGAGGAGCTTCTGGTATGGTCCTCCTTCTAAAGTTTACTTATTTCATGGCTATTAAAATAAACCCATTCGAATTCATTGGAAGCTCAAACATGCGTTAGAATGAAGAGAAAAGTATGTGTTACATAGTCCACAAGGGAGAGAGAAAGTAGGAGAAAGAGATGGGTGTGTTTTGCTTTTGCCCTTTATATAGAGGGCCAAGATCAGATTAGACAACATCTCAGGAGGCTTTTCATAAAGATAATGAAATAAACTATGACACTGTAACTCCATACAGAAGACGCAGCCCTTCTACCAAACATATTAACCATGTTTCTCCTTATCCTTTTCCGTCCAAAGAGAGCAATGTCCATTAAACTAGATTGTGACACAGAGCCAAAATGATCTGAAGTGAGGTCAGATCTCCATGTGGGGCAGTTGAACATTTGATGAGGTCAAGTTTGTCATTTACAGATAATAAACCATAAAGAAGCACAGGGAATTAACGTCTGATTAACCTGCGCTATTGTATTTGTACTTGAGATGCACTTCAGTGAGAAGAGCCACAGTTTAGTTTGCTCTGCCCCCACACTTGCTGCTCCAAACTGATAGAAGACCTCCTTGTCGCTGAGAGGTTGCGTTCATGAGAGAAGGAGGGTGAAGGCAAGAGAGAGAGAGAGAGAGAGAGAGAGAGAGAGAGAGAAGGACATGGAGAGGAAGACACAGAGAGAGAGAGAGGTCAGCTCTGATGATTTATGGCTGTGATGCTGCATTCCAGCACAAAATGATTAATCTCTGCTGGGAACACTTCAGGAGTACGAGTTTAACCTCTGCCTTCCTTCCCCACACACACACACACACAGACGCACATACACACACGCCCACCACTGACATAGACGAAATGAATTCAAGGACTGTGAAAGACACGCTTCACCTGTATATTTATGTATGTGATGTCCTTGTTGTTCATGCGACCAATATGCTTCTGTAAATAGATATGATTACCTCCCTGTCTTGAGCGTGAACACACACATGATGTTTTTGTTGCTGAGAAGCTGAGAGCCTCCATACTAATGGTCTTCCTCTACTATAGAGCTTCTGAAGCTGACCCACTATATCACAACACAGGCCTGGCTGGAGAAAATTCAGGGTGATGAAGACCGTTATTTTGTCCATAATGTCCAAACCAATTTTGCACTCCATTTGACAGCTCCTGCAGATTTCTTCCAGAGTTCCAGACTCTGAAACCTGTATTTGAACTTCCAGTCTCTGACTTGTTTGTACATATATTATATGTATTATATGTATATTCATTCATCCGTTTTATTATCTGCTTTTTACTGGTCAGGGTCACAGTGGTTCCAGAGCCTAATCAGATTCAAATACACAGTTTTGTTCACAGAGTGACAAAGTAAGTTCAATGAATGTTAAACCATCAGTCTGCTCTAGAATCACTTGAGAGAAGATGGTTAGCCTTAGCTTGCTTAGGGGGATAACACTGTTCAATTCAAGTCTGACTGACTTACAAACCACTTATCCGCTTCTAAACATTTAGATTAAATACGATCGAGCGACTGCTGTTAAACAGACAGAAAGCTAAATTCAAAGTTTTTTGTTCTGTTGTTTGGGATCTGTAGCCCACTCACTAAGCCAGTCTTTGCTTAGCTAGCTCAGCTACAGATCCAGTATCAGACAGACCAGTGCAGCTGCTGTTGACGATAAAAACCTTTGTCTGAGAGTGACGTCGAGAGACTGGTGTTGGAGTAACAGAAAGGCGAAATGAGGTTCTGCTGTGTCTGGACTCGTAGCCGGCTATCTAGGCTTAGATAAGATAGCTAGCAGGCTAAACACCACAGCACAGACTAGCTGTTCCAGCTATTGCTCAAATCACACACGTTTCTAAAAAAGCACAATGTCGAGTGAATGGTCTTATGAGTGCTTTTGACTGTTTTCAGGCAAGTTTGCTTGCTCTTACTTTTAATCGAACTCAGCATGTTGCTAAACTCGCAACTACAGTGGGCTTGCTGTTTATTTCCCCACCTGTTTTCAGTGAGGGAAAGTTTAGTGAGTTCCCTTAGCACCCCCACCCTGTGGTTCTGTTAAATTCACATGAATGATTGAGCTATTTTAGCCGCATACTAGATAGACACAGAACAGAAGTTTGACACATCAGACACTTTGTAATATTTGAAATACTGTCCTCATTTGGAGACACTGTCAACATTTTTGAATAATGTGGTATGCAGTATTATCGTCACAACCCCTAGCATAAGCACCCCCTGGACAAGGAGCCAGTCCATTGCAAGTATCTGTGTACATATTGCAAATGTACAACTGGGCCCTCTTGACTTGGAAAATCATTAGAGAAAATAATATATTTTGATTCATGTGAATCTGTTTGGGTAATATTAGCGTGCTGCCTCGTTTGCTTGCGTCTAGACATGTTATCGCTTTGATCTCTTCTCATTTTACCATCCACCCACACAGAAAGAGCTGAAAGGAGGAATGCTTTTTTTTTCTTTTTCGGTTGCTCGTCTTGTGGGAAGAAGCTTTGAAGCTTTGACATCTTTATAGGTTTACCAGTGCTACCGAGATCTTTGTTTTTCTCCCATTCTCTCCTTCCTCTCTCATCATTGTTTTGTTTATACTCTTCTTCTGTATCTCTCTTTCCCTCTGTCACACCTTAATGCCACCTTAATTTCTGGTCAATTCCTGGATTCCTGCACAGATTTTTGTGTTTTCTGCTCAAGCACACCTGATTCACCTCACCTGTTAATTGACAGGTTCAGTTATCTGTTAGAGCAGGGACATCAGCAAACTGTGCTGGACTCCAGCCCCTGTGGCCACCCCTGCCCTAACCCCCTTTTAAAATGTCTATCACCGCTGTCACCTGTGGAAACTGTAGAATTTTGGTAATTTAAGATAATTCTTGTTGCTGATTTAAGATGTATCCGGATTGGATTTGTTTGAATTATGACAGATTACATCTGTACTAAAAAATGACATGTCTCCTCTGTGATGAAACTCCTCACATCCAGATGGGAATAAAATTACTACTCAATTAATACTCAAAATGCATCAGGTGGTCAGATGTTCACATTCACAATAGGTGCATCCAAACAATCGTATTTCAGTAGGGGGAAATGGAAAGTTTTAGCAACAGTGTGATTTCTTTTTTGACGCACGATTCAGATTCAAGTTTTTGTTTGGGAAAGTTTTCATTTTGATATGGAGACAGTGTAAAGAGCCCTGAATTTTTTATGTTCTTTTCTCCGGATTTAGAAAAAAAACAAAAAAACAAAAACTCATGTAATATTTACAATGTTTTTACAACGCAAATGTCCTCATTATCATTTTGAAATAACCAATACCCAAATAATGTAATACTGTTGGTGTTGAATAACTGCTAATCATTGCTAGGTGATACATTTTGAGCTTAATAACTGATTCATCCTCTGTTTTATAATGGATACTGAGCAGCTTTGGAGCTTAATCAGCTGATTTGTTGTTCTGTACAATGTGTGTGTGTGTTTGTTGTATGTTTATGCTCACTAGCTAACGCTTCCCATGAATGCTTCATTCATTATGTATGATTGTCTTGTGGTCAGCCAGTTTCCTGTTGCAGTAGATCACATTAAGGCCACAGAGGGCGAAAGAGAGAGAGAGAGAGAGAGAGAGAGAGAGAGAGAGAGAGAGAGAGAGATCGTATTAGCCAGAGATGTTTTTGTGCTTTGTGAACAGGTGTGATTGTTTATATTTGTGTTTGTGTGTGTGCGTCAGTATGAGCATGCACCAGGTGTTGTGTGTGTGCAGTTAATCCATGTGCCGTGCTTGAGAGTGTGTGAGGCTGTGTGAGTGTGTGTGAGTGTCTGTGTGTGTGTGTCTTTCAGTGTATACTGGAGATCAGTATGTCGTTACTTCACGGAAACCTCTCTTCTCTTCTCTTCTCTTCTCTTCTCTTCTATACTCTACAGTCTTTCTTCCTAAACAAACCTAATTAGCCCATTTAGAACCAGTCTTAGCTACCTCCTTATTTTTAGCCCCATGTGCTGTATACTGCTAAACATCATGGCTGACTGATTCGTGCAGTGGGAGGGGTGGTAATTACAGCAGTGGGTTCCAGTAGCTCCACCTTTTTCAGGAGAGCAGTTCAAGCTCCTATTCTCACACTCCCTCTCTCCCTCCCTCCCTCCCTCCCTACCTCCCTCCTTTCTCACCCCCCGATCACCCCCCACCAGCAGTCTTCCATTACAGAACATACTGATGTTAAATAGGAGATTGGTATCATTAAATTCACATTAAGCAGGCTGTAAAATATTGATATGGGAAGCATGAGGTGGCGTGATTTTGGTGCTGAAAAAAGGTAAAGAGCATTTCAAAGAGACACAGAGGAGCACTGCTGAATGTTAATGCCTCTATTATCACTGATGACAGCATGGGGGAATAGTTTTTTTCCCCTTTCCTTTTTGTTTTGTTTTGTTTCAGGCTGTTCATCACAATCTCCAGCTCTGTGGGTTTTGCTTTACAGTAGAGAAAATGAGTTTTGTTGTTGCACTTGCCACATAAGGATGTGCAGTGTGGGAGCGCTCAGGGCCTTTAGGCCTTCTATGATTTCAGAGACCTGAAAAGTGTTAGGTTCATTGGGCCTTATTCACCAATCGTTCTAAACAAATCGTTCTATAAAATTTCTCTTACACAGTTTTTTACAAAGATTCTGACCAGTTGTGCTATTTGGTTCAACTAATGCGGCCCATGGGATCCATCCTTATAAGAGCAGAGCTGTGAACAGTTCCATGGTTTGAAAACTGGACTTTTTGATAGGAATTTTCTCAAGAACAAGTTTAAGAACATTATTAAGAAGGTATTCCTGAATGGGACACATTGATTAGCATTTTATTGCTGTCACACAAAAACATTGTATCTCCAACTTTAGGCAACTTTACAGGAGAAGTATAAACTTATAATGGGAGAACTTCATTTTGGAGCACTTCTTTTGGCCTATTCATCATGTCAAAAACAGCTGTCAGTTTCACATTGTGTTTAAAAGTGAAATGTATGTATGTTTAGCTTCAAATTTAACACACAGAATGTCTCCTATTAGAGTTTCTGTTGGGGTGCTGGCATTATTATTGAGGTGTTTTTGAGTTTTGACAGAAGGCCTTGCTGGACCTACATAATTTTACTATAGCTGGTTTACTAGAAAGCATGCCTGAGGCTTTTTAAATGAATCTGTGAAGTACTGAAACACGCGTCTAAAGACGAGCCGAAACACGTCCTCCATTACTATGTAAAAATGCATGCTGATTAGGTGATAACTCTCCCTCCGGTTGAATTGAACAATGTGGCCCGTTTATGAAGAAGCCTGTCACAAAACTATATCTACAGGATGCTATTGACGACAACGAGCCAAAGGCAGAAAGGCTAAAGCACTCAGAGCACCTTCTGTGTGCTGTTTCAGCACAGCGGGGTGAGTGATTTTATTTATTTATTCATTAGATTACATTTGGTTTCGCATGTGCTGTTTCTCCACACAGTGGGCCAATAATGAGCATGATGTTTGGAAGAATGTGGGGTAAATTTGAAAATAAAATGAAGTATTTTGTGTGTGCTGCGAACTGGGTACGGAACGGAACAAATCAGTGAGTCAGAGATTAAATCAGTTTAATGTGCTGAACATGAATTCAATCACTTCTAAGAGTTGATGTGAGGAACACTAAAGGTAGGAGCTAGATGGTTTCACTGGTGTTTACTGTGTTTTGTGTACGTGTGGTGATCCTGTCCTTTCCCAGGATTGTATGTCTCTGTTAAGCTAAATTCCCACCTAGCTCCACGCTCTCTTTGCACCGAAGCCTGCTTCCATTAGCAAATTTAAGGATTTTGGATGGAAAAGGCATAATCTAATCCCACATGAAAGCTCTGTGGTATCATTCTAACCTCACTTGATCAGCCTGTTGGAGAGTGAATAGATTAAATGCCTTGTCTGATTATAATCTGATCCGCTCTCAGGCTGTTCTATTCACATTAAGTGTTTACAGAACGCAACATTCAAAAAGAGCTCAGCATGGAACTGACCATTTATGTCCATCTAAAAGTTTTTGCCTTTTCATAGGCCTTTTCCTTCAATGGATTTCCTTTGTGTGTGTGTGTGTGTGTGTGTGTGTGTGTGTGTGTACGTGCGGGCGTGCGTGTGCATGTGTAAATACGTCTACTTGTTAGTAAAGTGTTTAATACCCTGGATTTAAATTAAATGAACAGGTGCTGGCTGTCTTAAGTCTTAGTAGGTCAGGGTGTATGTGTGTTTAAGTATGTTTGTGTGTGTGTGTGTGTGTGTGTGTTTGCTTTCATATGCACATAAATCATTTGATTGTTCTAAATCAAGATTTAGATTTGCTTGTTTGGGATTAAAACGGTGAGCAGCAGGATTGGATGTTGGTTCGATATATGGACGTGTAGATATGGTATTAAAATGGATGGACCAGTAGACTCCATTTAAAGCTCGGTCTGCTTGTCTGTGTGCAAAATGGCTATTTCTGAACAGGTCCTATTGAATTTTCATGCCGATCGATTTCAATATTCGCTGACAATGGAGCTTTTTTGCTGAATACTTTGTGTCACTTATATAGCAGGTCATCTATCTCTCTGTAGATTCATTGCATACGAAATAAGCCTATGTGTTTGTTCTGGTCATTGTAGTCTCTGGCCTCTCCTTACTTTCAATTTGCGAATGTGAGTGTGTGTGTGTGTGTGTGCGCCAGACTAAGGCCAGACTGGGTTTAGTGTCTGTATTGATCGGCTGCTTCCAGGCATTTTCTGTCCCTTACCCGGCAGACCCACGCAATACTAGCAGGCCAAATCCCTCACTCTCGTTTTGTCCTCTATCATTATAGCCGTCTGGTCTGTCCCATTCTACAGGCTGCCCCAAGACCTTAATCTTACCCTGATCCCACCCACAGTATGGACGTTTTCTTCCCAATTTAAATGGCCGCGTGTCGCAGGTACTCTTCTTTGCGGCTAAAAATACTTTGAAACCGGAACCCTTTCGCCTCCCGCTTCAACACGATTTTGCTGAGAGGTCACAGCATAAAGTGTCATAGTGGATTTCCGTCCTCGGCCAGTGTGATGTCGTGACACATCACGAAGCTGACCTCCCCATCGCTCTGTCAGGGCTCTGAAGTGAAATTAAAAATTAATCCATGCAGTTAAGTCACCCAAGGTTAATGAATTATGAATTGCTGCTAATCTATACAGGATCAAATTGGAGCTATTGTTAATGCACTTTCCTGTTAATTGTGTTTTAATGCAGTCCATTGGAATCCACTCAACGTCTTTAGGCTTTGTCTTTCTTGGAACTTTAGGCTTTACAATACCACACCTATAATTTTTGCTGTTCTGGACAAAAGGACTTTTAAGAGTATATTCAGGCTGATGCTATATGTAGCACATAAACATGCAGCGACACTGAAGGCTCAGTTATGATCAACGTTAACCTTCTGTCTGTACTCTGTACTCTTTTTTTTTTCATATTTGTGCACGTTAAAGCTGACGGATGCGGACAGGACAGAATTGCGACGGCAATATAGCCAATAGTTCAAGCGAAACACAACCACTGTCATATAGACACGAATAAGAAGACATGACTAAGCAAAACTTTTTGCACAGTATTCATCTGTTTATACCTCTGCTGCTTTTTTGTAGTAAGTGTCTTATCTCAACCTCTTCCATCGTCGCAATGTTTGCTGTTGTCAGAACACTCTTGTGGATGTCCATGCTGACATAAAGGATGCATAGAAGAATGTGGGCAGTGATGGTTACATTGTTTAAAACGGACGTCTTAATTTCCATACATAAAAAGAGTATAAAAGAGCCTTAACCCAACTGGTATGACATCTAGCAGTGTACATTCCTGTGGGTTGCGACCCACTGGTGAGTCACAACATTGGGAACAAATGGGTCGCAGGTGGTTGGTGTAGTGTAGTGGGGAGAATCGCCTTCCCTGTAGCAGACAACAGTTTGATTCTAGAGCTTGATATTCTTTTGTTTTTCCACTACAGCAGAGCTCAGATTGTGTTTCAGACCAGAAAGGGAAAACAGTTGTAAGGCTCTCCTGTTAGCAATGTGGCCTTTTACATAGGCTTACATTCTCCTGCATGGGTGCTGCACACAGCAAATGTTGCGCACAAGACTCCCTGCTGCAAGCTCCCTAGAATCATCAATACTGAATAATACATTCAGTAATACATAATAATACATAATAAAAAAAAATACTGTTAGTCTGCAGCGATTGGTTAATTCCCAGTAATACATCAATGAAACAAAAACCGAACGTACGGGGGATCAGAGTACAGAATGGCCTACTGAGCCAGGCCCAGTTTCCCAAAAGCTTTATAGTATTAAGATCATATTAACTTGTTGATTGTTTCATGTGCTGCTTGCTTCAAGTTTCATAGTGTTCTTTAATTTCTGCTAAGAAAATGGATGGGAATGGACGGGAAACCCAGCCCTGGCTGACAACATAGATCAGAAAAAATTTAAAGAAAGCCTTTATAAATATTACTGAAACCTATTCATGTATTTATAATGACAATATATGTTAAACAGCATCACATCTGTCATTATTTTATTGTTGTAGAATGACTGGCTCTTGAATTAAGCAACACTGTGCTGAGAAAAGTGGACTGAAAACATTTTTTGACAAGAGTTTGGTAATTTGTCTTAAAATGTCACAAATTATTTGGTGTGTGGCGATACAAAAGCTATGTCCGCAGATGGGTCGTGGCATGAAGATGCTTAGAAACCCATTCTATGTGTTACATATTCATTTTCATTTCAATTGCCTTGTCAACGGCAAGATAAATTAACATGCAAATGAATTTGCTGTCATATATACATCATAACACCTGTTCAGTGCTCCTAAAAATAATACATTTTAATTACATACTTGAAGAACAGAAAGTTATATATTAAGCTGTATGGCTGTCATTGCTTCTAAGACATGTCACATACTGTTTCTTTTTTATGAGAAGCTACATAAAAAGCACAAAGTTTTACGCCAATTTCCAAGTTTATGCTGAAGTTTCCCACATTGACAAAAAACATTTAACCTCTTAAACGTTTTTTCCCCCACTGTTATAACCACTGAACAGTTTAGCCAGTTTACATGATTTGCATGTAGTTACCAATTAGTAATCTGTAGCAGTGTCTACTTCTGCTACACATATTTTGCAGTGGTGACCCTGCCTTTGTAAATGATACCGGAAGCGGAGACATATGATGACGCCCAAGCCTGTCTTCATATCTCTACGCACCCGAACATTCTGTGTAACATAGAGCCAGTCGCACTCCAGAATGTTGGATGATCACCACCCCACCTCATCCCAAAAGTATTGGAGGGAGCACCATCACTCCAAAGAAACACAGTTCCACTGCTCCACAGCTCAATGCTGAGGGGCTTTGTACTTCTCTAGCCCACACCTGACATTAGGCATGGTGGCCATAGGTTCATGTTTATCTGTGTGTAAGCTCTGTGTGTGTGCATTTGCACATCTGTGTCATCACTCTGTGCAGCTTAAAGTAGCTGAATGCATTAATTAGAAGGGTGTCCACAGAATATTTAGTTTAAGTATAGTAGTATAGTATAGTATATGTAGTGTATGGGTCTTCACTTTTAGAATGAAGATGAAGCGAAACTGGGCCTGTATCAGTAGGCTACTCAGCTCTGATCACTAGAGTAAGCGTGTGTGATCACTGGGGTGTTACTGGGACATAACCAGTCACAACAGACAAGCTGGGCTAGTTTTATGCAATCCCAGGCAGGAAGCTCACAGCACGCAAGACACAAAATGGTTTACACAGGTACGCACTTCAAAGCACTGTCACACATACTCATCCCTTCTGTTGGCTCTCCGGCAAAAGACTCACTTGTTGCGCATGCCGCCATGTTTGCTGCGCATGCCTGATTAAAAGGCCACATTGCTAGCATGCGAGAAAGCACTCTGGAAGCATGAGCAGTGCAGTGAAGTGGTTCTTCTTCCTGCTTTAAAATGCGAGCCACTTAGCTCTGCTGGATCCCTCGTTACTCACTCACCCCTAGACTGCCCATGGTTTGGAAAATACTGTTTTAAGGCACCCTTAATGGGTCTGTGTAAGATCCGCTTTTCAGTACTACAAACAACCTTAGCTTTTTGCTTAGTGAATAGCTACTTATTAAATAACTAAACAAAAAAAAACTAATTGCTACTGTTATGAATTACTCTTATCTCATTGTGTATTTTATTGTATGTTATTGTATCGTTCATTTATTTTGTTTTGTTCATTTGTTGTTTTTGTAATTCTTCTGTCACTTGGCAGAGTTGTGTGTGAGTGTTGGTTCGATCATTGCAGAGCAAATGAAAGATCCAGATGAATGATAATCCAGTATTTCTCCGTGTTTCAGTTATGGCCTTATCGAACTGTATCGGGCTAGACTGTGCGCTGTTGAATGATCCAAATACTTACATTGAAAAGTGCTTCTGTTTTAGACACAGTGCTGATGTAAGGTTTTGGTGAGGCAAAGTCTGAATACAAATGCTACACTGCAGCGAAAAAGGTTGAATAAATATTGTACATTAGATGCCTATGAGTAAGTCAAACCTAAACAAAATAGTAGCTCTATTATTTTCCCATAACATGCTTTTTGTGCTAGCTCCATTTGCATCTGAATGCAGTTACCTCAACCAAACTTATGAATTAAATGTTGCAGATGATCCAACAAGGCATAAATCACATGCAGTTTATTTAATTACCATAAGGAATATAAAGATAAGTTGAGATTGTGCATTGATACAAAACTCTTTTGCCAAGGAAAATGAAGTACTGTTTTGCAAATATGACCTTGTTTTGAATTTAACTCAATTAGCATAAATGTATAACCTGAAAATATTCAATTTCCCCCTCCCACAAGCGATGTTTCTTGCTCATTCTTGCTCCATTCTTACCTGGGCATTTTAATACGATTGTTTTTGTTTTTTTGTTGTTGTTTTTTTTTTACCACAAATAGAAGTAAATGGGCGGGAGTATGGTAATTCATCATTGTGTGCATGCCCTTGCCACTTTACACTCAGATGAAATTTATCAACAGACGAAGCCATTTACACTCCAATCAGTGCTTTCCACACCTTTGATAAATCCCACTCCACAGTTTTGTGCTAGGATTTTTTTTTGTCTCTATGTTTGATAAATGAAGCCTGGCATATCCCAGAACAAAACCAATATGACACGCATGAACTTCACTTAGGAAAGTTTTCTTTGTGAATTTACTCTGAACTGTATGTATTTACACAGTAATTGATTTATTGTTGTTGTTTTGTTTCATTATTGTCCTTTTTAGCTGAACATAATCTGAAATTCAGCGGTGTAAGGGTGTAGCTTTCTTATAGCACAGGATAATAATGAAAAACTAAGAGCCAGCGACAGAGATTACAGCAGCCAGACCCAATGTTTAGGTCAGTCCTTTACTCAGTAGTACTGAGCTGTAGTACATGGATAAAGCCTGGGATAAATTGATCTAGTGTGACGTATTGATAATCCTGCAGGTGTCTCTTAGTAAAGAGTAGATTACTCTTGGTCCCACTGGGACAGGAAGCTTTGCTGTATATACTCTCACACACTTACACATAATCATGCTCTAGTGGAGACCAGCATCAGATGAAATCAAACAGGCATACGAGGATGGTATTATTAGGTATTATTGCTGTCATATCAAATATTGTATATTCTTTTTATACACATTTGACAAACTACATTGTTTGCACCTAGAAATAGCTCAGGAGCCATTATTGTCTTATTGTTAAAAAAATACTCCTGATCACTGGTCATGTTATTTGGTACATCTACCATACAGGTGCTTTTTTAAGTTTACAATTACTGACTGTAGCCCCATATATCAGTACAAAGGGCCCATCATATGACTGGATATTATTCAGGTGCAGGACAATTCTTAGCTCAGCAGTGACTTGACATGGTAGCGGCATGGTAGTGTGTTTTGCAGGTATAAGTGTATCAGGCACAGCAGTGTTGCTGGTGCTTTTGCCACATATTTCAATGTCACTGCTCAGATCAGTACAGTTCACCAACTAAAGTATCCTGTCAGCAATGGTCTTGTGGTCTGAAAATGTGGATAGATATGGGGTACAGCCTCTAACTGTATATATACAAAGTGTAAAACCTTGCTAGCATGCCACAGTTATGTTGATGGTGCTGCTATGATGAAACCGGTCCACCCATTACATCATATCTGGTCAGAGGTGAAGCTAGGGTGGTTCTTTTCCTCTGATGGACCGGGTAGGAGGTGGCTGATAATTGTGCTGCTAGAAAGGAGATGCAGTCAGTACTTGTAAATCTGCAAATTGCACCCACAAGTGCAGTCAAAGGTTTTCATACACTCATCATAGACCTGAACTGGGTCATGACAAAATCGGACTTTCAATGATCTGGTGCAGAATGAGTGTACATCATATATATTTAATAGAAAAACACAAGAATTATATAATTCTAATATTTTGTGTTTTCTGGTCAGGATTTTAGGCCATTCAAAAAGCCTAATGTTAGCCTACTTTATTCATTCCACCATCTTTGATGTGTGTTTGGGGTCACTGTCCTGTTGAAATATCCAGTTGTGTCCACGTTTCAACCATCTAGCTGATGGTTTGAAGTTGCGCTGAAGAATTCTGTGGCATCTGCTTTGCCTACTTTGTGCCGGCAGACAGCCCAACGGGCATTATGCTACCACCATCATGCTTTTACAGTGTTTTTGGGGTTGAATACCTCACCTGTAGTCCTTGAAACATCTTTGTCTAATCTGACCATAAAATGCCTATATGTTGCAAACTTCATTTAAGCTTGAAGGTGTCCTTTTTGTAGCAGGAGCTTCTTCCTTGGACAGCAGCCTTTTGATCAATGGCAGTGTAAAGCCATTGTCACACTGGTGTTCTAGCAGCGTTCAGTTCATGATAGGCCTGCACCTTGGTGGTTCTTGGATAGTACTTGACCATTCAAACCATTCTCCTTTCAGCTAAGGGTGACACTTTGGGTCTTCTTACAGACTTACTTAAAGTTTGCAGCAGTTGTTTAGAAATGCCTCCAAGAGACATTCCTGACTTGTGTAAACTGTTTGAGTTGAGGTTTGTGTAACAGGTTACATGACCAATAAGTGAAATCATTTCATTACAATATTTAGCCTCACTCATACAGAGTGGATAAAGTGTGTGTGTGTGTGTGTGTGTGTGTGTGTGTGCATGACAGAGACAGGAAACATGTTGGTGGGTGGTAAGACTGTCGTGGGATTTGTCAGATTATCAAGGCTGCCTTTGGTGTCAGTTCAGGGTCAGACAGCCTGTACTCCATGCCCTTCCATATTCATCATTACGCAACGTTGCACTTTACATTCGGCTCCTTATCTGCTCCGTCTTATTGTAATGCATCACTCTCATCTCTGAGAGCAGGTAATGCTGCTTAACTCACGTTAGTGGTTCTCAATATTATGCTGACTTGGACATTCACCTACCTTACTTCACTTTGCCGTCTATTACAGCCTGTTCTAGGCACAACATTTTTTAGAATGTCTGTCTTGCTATTCTTTTTATCATTCATATGTTGCTGGCTTAGTAGGCCAGCAGGTCATTCGGTCCACGTGTGTGTGTGATCTGTGTTAGCCTGCTCCCATGCAGCTGTCAGAGGGATGAGAGGAGAATCAGGAGGGCCTCAGCGGCTGTCAGATCAGATCGGATCAGATCAGATCAGATCACCAAGGAACGTGTCTGACCTCACACTGCAGAGTCTGCTGGCCTGCATTAGTGTGTGTGTGTGTGTGTGTAGTTCTGCAGGTTATGTACGATTTTAGCTGGCCTGTAGAGATGCAGGACTAATAGGCCTTCTCTCAGAGCAGGTCTAAGTGAGGTGGGCCTGAAAGGAGCTTTGTTGTTGTTTATTATAAGCTCTAAGCTTGAGCAGATATACAGTCTTATGCAAACGTTTGGGCACCCCTGGTCAAATTATATGTGCAAAAAATGATTTGTGTGAATAGGTTTCTCCCACTGTATCTTCCACACCCTCACATGCATTTGTGTACAATGGGTTTATGGTGTGGATGGAGGTAAATCCAGGCTGGAATCATGAAACGTTTTCCTGATAGGTATGAATAGAGTGCAAAGGTTTGGGCATCCTTCTTGTGTGCAGGTGATACAAATACACTATACACAACCCTATAGGAACCACCACTTTCTGCAAGTGAGAACCATTTAAGCTGCACAATTATTCTGTTCTTCCTTTAGGACATGCACCTTTGTAGTTGTAGCTCTTGTTCTTTAATGTGTTTGACATAATTTGGTAATATGGTTAAGTCTTCAAAGGTATTTTTGGACTTATGTCATTTTTTAACAATAAATTCTTGCCAGTCAGTTTTGACAAACAGAAAATATGTTTTGTGCCACTACTAAAAAATTAATATAGTTTCAAAAGAAATTATATATATTTTTATATTTTATATTTATTATTTATATTTATTATATATATTTTTATATTTGAATATTAGTTATAGTCAAAATAATAAAGATGCAAGTAAAAAATATCAAAACAAGTTGTATGGTTAATAAGGTCTATAGGCGTAAATACTTAAAAGTGCAGTGTACACAAAACCTTAGGTTGATTAAAGATCTATCACACAAGCTAAAATGGGCTGGTCTTTTTTCTGACAAGGAACACAAACTTAGTTAACATGAAATGAACACAACAGGTGAAAATCAACAAAATGGGCAGTTCTTGGATAGGTTCATGTGTTGCTTCTTGGTGAGCTTCTCTCCATATACAGAATTTATGAATGTCTTCAATACATTGCAGTATAATCTGACAGTGATTGGTTGATTGTAGTTTTCTGGGGATCCGTATAGAATATGAATGAAAATGTTTTTATGGATTGATGTACAGAAGCATGTCTTTCTCATCATAACATCTACGTGTTTTGCTCAATATCAGGCATCTTTTTAATTATCGATAAATATCTAAATATACACTGACGCTGATTACATGTCAAACTATATTGCAACGATCCCAAGGTCATCTTTTGACTCAGCGGTCCATCTTCCTAGAGACTAACAGAGAAAGTGAGAGAGAGAGAGAGAGGGAGAAGGTGTGAGAGGGCGGGGAAGAACAAACAGTCAGGAAGATAAGCAGTAATCACTGGGCTCTCCAGTGAATGAGAACAAACCCCTAGATGACTTCAGAACACATGACTAAGAAGCACTTTGCTTTGACAGAGATGGAGGAAATCATTTCTTAATAATGACGTACACTGATGTTTGAGTGTATTTATGTCAAAGCTGAGTAAAGCCCAGGTCCCAAGCAGCTAACTCTGTTTGAACATTGGGTATTTAACCTGGGAATTTGCCTGTAATATAAATGATTGCACAACACACATATGATGCTCAGTATCCATTTATTGAATTGATATGTTCTACATGCCTGTGTGTAGGAGTGGGTGGGTAGGCACATGCATTTTGATGCATCATTTTTAGAAAATATTTCTAAGAAATAGCAGTGTATATAGACATATGCTTGTATATGACTATAAAGAACCTATTTAGACCCTTTAGATGTCAATGGATATTACTTTTGCTTTGCTATATTGTGTTCATTGCAGATTGTAGCCCAGGGGAGAGTCAGGGATTTTGGGCCCCATGAAAAGATATTACACCGGGGCCCTGTCAGTCACAGGCTCTTAGAATTATCCTGATTTTTGGTCAGTTTTGTTGGTTTTCCACCAATGCAAAAATCCCTTTAACCAGGCAAGAAACGCTGCATTGCCATCAGCAGCCAGTGCCCGAGAGAGCGCAATTGCTCATGACCATCCGCATATCAAAGCTGGGATTTTGGTGCTTTCCTCCCAGCGTTGTCTACTGATGCTGCATTGCTCATGTATGTGAGGCAGATATATTTGCCTTGGTGTTTCTGTCCATAAAAGTGGGCATTGCAGTTGTTTCAATGTGTGGATCAGCTTTAAAGACTGGATTCAGGTGTGCTGTGCTGAGGTTAGTCCCCTCACTCCTGGCTTTCCTCTATAGTGTCAATCACTGGACTCTGGCTTCAGTTTTTGCTGCTAACTTAAACAGTGAAGCTCAGTGAATGCATCCGAACAAGTGCTTGCTGATAAGAAGCCAACAAACAGTAGCAATAAATATAATGCTTTTAACTGAAAGAAAACAATAATCTAAACTAGCTCATGTGCAGCTTTTTCCCATCACACATTCACATGTGTGGTATAAGGATTTCACCAGGGCATTCCACAAAAATGTCGGGCAGTGTTTGAGCATGCTCGTGGCGGTTTTCTTAAACGTGGCATTGTAGAAAGAGCCGGAGGGCTTCTGTATTAGAATCCATTTTGGGGTTAGCAGCGAGAGCTAAGCTGTGTGAAGGCAGTCAGGAGAGGTAGCAGGGACAGCTTTTAGTCCAAACTGTAAATGTAACCTCTGACCTTCGCTCGTACAGCAGCTAATAGTGCCGTCAATCAGCCTCAGCACTGCCTGGGTAAGAGCCAGTTGGGAGAGCTTAGTAAGATTGTCCACTTCACTCAAGTCAATCAGCCAGCTCCCTCAATATTCACTCAGTCCTCCACCTAGACTCTTAAAGCACAGTAACTGCTTATTTAAACATGATTTTAAAATGTAAAAAAAAACAGCTGTGCTAAGCTCAAATTGCACAGTTATTTTCAGTTCAACATTAAACGGTGTGACTTCAAAAGGGGATCACAAAGGTTGCCAGGAATGATTCCACATGGGAAGATTTGCATCAAATAAATGCCCCTCTATTACTGATGGCACACCAGATAAAATCTAGGCAGTACTCCCATTCCCAATACCATTGATGCATTTGCAAAGCTAATAGTAGTAAATTGGTTGTTATCCAAAAGGCATGAACAACCCCATTTCCCCTCCCAGGCTTAATATAGTTCCATTTTTGATACATATCCATTACATTAGTCATATTGATCCCAAATCCCCAGTGAATTGGCTGGGAGAAGGACTGCAGTTAATTTTTCATTAAGTCTTTGATACAGAACCAATGCCATCAGTGTCCATGGGATACTTTAAAGTACCCGGCCAAGAAATAAAGATAAAGGGGATGTTAAGCTACGACCAGGGGAATAGGTTTGTTGATGAGATGAGAAATATATTGCTGGGTTTCGTGTCAGGGTGGGAGTGGTGCTTCATGGTAAATACAGCATTGCCCTCTGTGCTGGCTGGAAGGCAGGATTGACATAAGGTGCTCTGCTGTTGTTTACTGCTATTAACCACAGGAAGAAACAGCACAGACACGAGCCAGATACAGTTTCCCTCTGGCACTTTGGTGAATATTCCAAGAATAAACTGAAAAAAAAAAAAATGTTAGCCCTGCAGTAGGCCTTTCAAGACTATATCAAGACATGTGTGAACTCTATCTTTGCAGTAAGATTAAGAGTTGTAAGATAAGATTGTGAATCGGTTTCTTGTTGCTTGCATTTAAAATTGTTGATGCTTTAAGTAAATAAACAAACTATAGATACATTGGCCCAGCAGGTACTATGTGTGCTGCACAGCTCTAGGAGCCTGGGGTTGGGGGTTCGATCCTTGCTCAGCTCTCTTTCTAGGGTGTGACCTCCCTGTCTGTGTGGGTTTCCTCCCAGTGTTCCTGTTTCTTTCCACCTCCTGTGAAGCACACTGGAGGTGAATTAGCTGTTTTGAATTTCCACTAGGTGTGTGTGTGAGTAAATGGGTGTGTGCAGTACCCTGCGATGGACTGACGCCCTGTCCAAGAGGTATTCCTGTCTCGCTCCCGATGATTTTGTAACCCTGACCAGGTAAGAAAAGCAGATAAGAAAATGAATGAAAAGAAAAAGAAAAGAAAAGATTGCAGCACAAAATGCACATAAATGAAAGTACAAGTCAGAATACAGTGAGAAAATAGAAACTAGGCTTCATCAGCATGCAAATTGCCAACTATTCACTGCAAATTCACCAAGAAGGCAGATTTAATCAGAACAGTTTAATTTGGGAAAGCCTTTTAGTATTATGTTAACTAAAAAGACAGTGGGTAGTACCTGTGGTAGTACTCAAATCTTTAAATGAATGCATTCAGGTACTTCAGGTTGCCCCCAATTACTGAAACACATGTGCAAATGCACACATTCAGCTTGTCTAGTCCCTGTAGAGAAGTATTGTCAATAGAATAGGACTCTCTGGAACAGATAAACATGAACCTATTGGCACCATGCATAATGCCAGACTTGTGCTAAAGTTTGGGAGTTAGGGAGTTGAGGATGAGGTGGGGTGATAATCATCCAACCTTGTGACCTCACTAACGTCCTTGCCGCTGAATGCAATCAGATCCTCACAGCAGTGCTCCATAATCTAGTAGAAAGCATTCCCAGGACAGTAGAGACAGTTATTCCAACACATGTAGGATGAACTGTTTTAAGAATCCGTGAATGAGCAGATGTCCCAATACTTTTGTCCATATAGTGTATATGATAGAAATGGTGGAAACTTGTACTACTGTCACTGCCTGTCACTGCCTTTCAGCCTTGCATATGACTCTTGTTTATCTGTGAGTGTGTGTGTGTGTGTGTGTGTGTTTTTGTGTCTGGCAACATAGAAGACTCTAGTACCTCACTATCAGCTAGAGAACACAACAGTTTTGATTCTAGGATTAAATACCGGGATCTTTATGCTGCAAATCCTTTATTACACCCAAATCCTCTGCTGAATTGGCCTGCATTTGGCCTAACATAATTAATTTAGCCAGGCTGAGCTGCAATTTCATTTAAAAACAGAAGCTTCACACAACACCACTGGGCTCCCTTAAGTCGAAACTATTTCATTTGGACGGAGCGTGTTCTTCCACTTCATTATATTACCCCACATCCAATCGGATCATGGGATTATATGTCTGCATGGATGTTTTTTTTTAATTTTCTATTTTTTCCCCCTTTTCCGCGCATCACTACGGCCTATATCACACTGTCTCAGCGTGCAAGGCAAAGCTCTTTAGAGCTACTGCAGAATACAGAAGCTGGATTGGGCTGCGGTGTAATGTAGTCAGCTCTTTCAGGACGCCCCGTGCGCTGTGCGCTGAGATGTTTTAAAGTGATTTCAGTAATGCGGGCGCTTACGCGAGGCTTTCTGCAGCGGGAGCGGTATGCTCCACTGACTACTTACTGGAGGTGAGAAAGGCTAGCCAGCATGCATCAGCGGCGGATGCACGCGTGTGTTTGTGTGTTCTTTTCGTGCAATGTGTGTTTCCAATTTGCACTGAAGAGTGCTCTTGACATAAAATATGTACTGAGCCCACTGAGCGCAAGGCCCAGCTCTTTTGTTTCCCGCTCAACAAAGCGCATGAACACCCAACCGGCGTGCACTCCTCGCCACTCGAGCAAGAAACTGTTAGCTTTTTGAACTGTGCAAAGACCCGGACGTGAAAAACTCATTACAAATGCATAGTGCTGCTTTGTTTAAGCAGTCCCAGTTTCCTCATATTTTCCCTGCATATCAATGCCACTTATGACTCCCGCAAGGTTAAGCAGACAATCTTCAGGCTGCCGGAATTTCGTATTTCGAATTTGAGTATGAATATGGAATGGCTCTGGTAAAGGTCAGTTCCTCTCTGGTGTGTTACAGGAGGGTTGCTCGCTTTTGCGTGAACAAGTCAGTAAGATGTGCGGCCATTAAGCTTATTCACACAGCAGGCATTTTGTGAGTTACATCATGCTCAGGATCTAATTGAACTGCTTTGCCCTGCTCAAAGCCCAGAACGTCAGGACTCTACTGCATTTTGACTTACTTGGATGTAAACCTTCAGTCAGGTTACTGAATCCTTTTTACACTCTTAAGAATAAAGGGGTTCTTTTGAGTGATGCCTTAAGTTCTACTTTTTGTTCCCCTAGGGACATTTGAATGGGAATTAGTGTCATAGGCTTCATTCAGACAGTAGGTAAAGTGGCCAACATTCAGTTTTCTTATCAAATTCAGTGTTTTTGACATATCTTAATGTGACCTGTATCCTACATTCGTCGGAACAGTTCACACTCCTTAACTAACTCACATGCGCCAAAGAGCATTACTTCAAATGAGGTTTCGGTTTCGGTTTCGGCTCCATCTTTGCCAGATAGTCTGAGAACTATGTGGGCATGATCCTTATATTTTAATGAGCACGTTGGATTCCCTCAGCTTGTTATACTACTCTCACAGAATTAAAGACAAGCAGGATGACCAGAGTGAATCAGGCTTATTGACCAGTAGATGTTCAGTAGCTACTCTTGATATGATGGCGTGGCAGTTGGAGAATCAAACGAATAGACTAACTAAGGAACAGACAAATGAGCCAACAGATGAACGAACAAATTAACGGATGGATGAATAACCAGATGAACAGACAGGTAGATAGAACAAAGGATGTGCTAACTTTTGTTTAATGTTATGGTTATGCTTTTGGTTATGAATGGTTAAGTTTAGCTTGATAGTTATTTGTGTGTTAAAGCTGTGTTGGCAGGACAAAACAAATCAAAACAAGTATTGTGATTGGTGAAGGTACCAACTTCTACATTGAATTATCATAAGATTAAGGTAATTAGAAAGAAAACATGGATTCCCCCCGGAGCTTTAAAGGTTTTTTCATAGAAGCATGCATCTTAGCCAAGAACCACTGAGGAACTTTGAGGAGTCTTTGCAGATAATTTTTCTCCTTATTCACCTCATTTCATCACAGCCACTTTTAATAGTTTGTTTCTTCTGCTTTTGTGTTAGAATTTCCTTTCTTTTCAATGTTTCGAATGGTTTATGTTAATTTTTAATATCAGTTGGACATTGAACTTAAATCCACTGCCTTCCAAAGAAGATCCATTTTGTGGAAAGGTTATCGGAAAGGTTATCGGATCTTGATTATAAGGCACCTGGTGAAGCGGACTAGTGAGTCAGGTGCTTGTGAAGATGTCAGGTAAGTCTTTACCCTAAGAGCTAACCTAAGAGCCTCACAAGCACCCAACGCTTCATAATCGAGCCATTTCTCTGGTTGTGGTGTTGGTTTCCCCATAGTCAGCTGTTGACTGACTAATTACCCTGTTCCCACCCTGTGTGTGACCTAATAAGCCTGCCCGCTGGGAGAATATGGTGTATTTGTTTACAAAAGCACTGTGAATGCTCCTTTACAGAACTACCAGAAAGGACCTGGAAGATCTTTCATCGCTCTTAAGGGCCTGGCAGCTGGCTTATAAGCTCATCAAAGCCTAGTTGCTTTCTTGATCTACATTCTCTTTCTCTCAGTGCGTCTCTGTCCTGGTTACTCACACAGCAAATTCCATTATGGATTTCTCTGGAGCAGCTGGCCTGGTCTTGTTGCGCAGGCTATTTTTCAAGCAGAGGCGAAAACAGCTAAATTGGGACATCTAAAGCCCAGGTCGAGTGCATTTGGCAGTTTTTGGCTCCGGTCCTGAGAGCAGACTCGCCGCTCGGCCAGAGTTAGCATGGAGTATTTAGCTGCTGCTGGACGAGGAAGGCAGATTTAACACGCAGCATCTCTTTGCGGAGAGGTGGCCAAGCTGTGGCACCGAGGTGGTATCAATTATGAAGGCAGTGTGCAGTTAGAAAGTGCTGGGCTTATGAATAAAGTAGGCAGGGGATTTTCTTATGTGGAGCTAGACTATCCCGCTGGATCAGCCTTACTGACTGGGTCTGCTTTCTCTCTAGGGGTTTGGGTCACCTGAGTGTAAACATCTGATGTGAAAGGTGTCCCACAGAGGAGGAACTGTCACCGCAGGACATACTGCGGCCCCTTTGACAGTGTGTGTGTGCTGAAATGTGCATGCATGCGCACATACAAACACACACACACACACACACACAGCAACATACACACAGAATCCCACCATAGCCTGAGGCCACACAACACAACATAGAGATGTTGTCTCCTCCTGTTCCCTTACTGCTGCTGCCCCAACGGCTTATAAAACACCTGGTGTCTCTTGGCCTCTATCTCTTTCTCTCCCTCTCGTCGGGTTGTTTGCCTCACGTAGCAGCACACCTCCCGGCTACTCTTGTTCTCTGCGTCCTATTTGCTCTTCTTGTCTTTCATACAAACTTATCTTTCATTTACTGCCCCTCCACCTCCTCCTCCTCCCCCTCCTCCCCCACCCAGTCCCTTCAATTCCCCCTCAAATACAGCGCATATTGAAGGGACACATTGTAAGCGCACAATCACCCAGGGTGCTCAGCGGAGCATAGGGCACTCTCCAGCACAGAGCAGCCCCGCAGTCCACAGTGTAGGTAAGATTATAAGTCCCCGAGGCAGTGCTATCCTTCCCCGCTGCTACTATAATGAGTTTCAATCCTCCTTTTCGAGCACTGGTGAGAAGGGAAGCGCACTTACAGAGGCATGCGGAAGACTCCTATGATGTAGAACGTGCTAAAAGCCAGACCAGGCGAGTCCTCTGTAATTGTCTGGAGTTGAGAGGCTGGTGCAGGGAGCAATCTAATTGTTTCCCTGTTTAACTGAGTGACTCCATCAATATCCATTAGCACTGTAGATTGCAGGTGTGACGGTGCTTAATTCGCCTTCTGGTTGCAGGAGGAGGGGGGGTTATCCGACCTGGTGTTAAAACATTATCATTCAGCAGCCGTACAGTCTTTGTGCTACTTCCCCTGATGTATGTCTGATGCTGTCTATTTGGTTCACCCACTTTTCTGTACTGCTTTTGGCGCATTCCCCATGGCGTATATACCTGGAATTGCCTCTTCATACTAATACATGTAAAGCCAGCCACCGCCTCTTTTTGAACTGCCACAGATGCGGCATTTCCAGCCAGCCATCACTCTCAGAGGAAAATGCTGGATCCCCAGCCTCATCGCCCCAGCTAACAGACGCATGTAACAGCCAACATCGCTTAATAGCGATGGCGGGGGAGAGGGCCATCTACTCACCCAGAAAAAGCAAGGCCAGTTGTGCTCTCTGGGACTCTGGCTACTGATGGCAAAGCAGCATAACTCGGGATTCAAACTCATGACCCCCCGGGCCATGGTGGCAGTGCATTGGACTGCTGAGTCACTTGGAGCCCTATGCCTTTGCCATTTTCTGGCACTGAAAGAAGTGGAAAGTCAGACTTGCTGGCTATAGCTGTTGAGACAGAAAATAAGCTGAATATATAATTAATTATGCAACTCTGTCAATAATTATGTAATGTAAATTGAATGTACAGCAAATATGTTATCTGCTTCTATGGGTAAATCCATATTTCTCCCCCTCAGAAAGAAGGGAGTTTCTTTTAGTTCTGCACGCTTTATCCATTCAGTGTTTGAATAACCTGCATGACATGATTCAAAGAAATGTCATTAGCATGTTTTGGAGTGTGGCAGCTGAACTGTTGCTGAATGGGTGTTTCCATTTGGTTTGGCATGTGTTGATTTTTACTTGCACATGTTGCTTTTTGGTGCCTTTTTTGAATGACATGTGCGCCTCAGCTGAGATACACTCCGGCACAACACAGCTCAACACCTGAGGTTGTCATAGCAATCAGGAAGTTACCGCAGCCTGGTGTTAGTTCAGCACTAGGTTGGAATTGCCATCCAGTGAACTTGGTCTTAATGATGTTCTTACTCAAACGAACTTCAGAACCCTGCGATATATTAAGTTAGTAACTCTGGAGAGCAGAACTAGAAGCAGGGTTGATATTTGAATGACTGATGTGTGTGTGTGTGTGTGTGTGTGCCTGTGGCATGAATGCATTAAGGCATATTGTGTACATATTCCTGCTCTGTAACTCAACAACCCTTTCTCATTATGTGCATTGTTCTCTCTCTCTCTCTCTTTCTCTCTCTCTCTCTCTTTCTTTCTTTCTTTCTCTCTTTCTTTCAGAAATGGCCAAGGCCTTGCAGGTTTTATATGTATGTGATGGCTGAACCCCTGAAAGCTCCCAGTCCCTGACGAAATTGTCTAGAGAGATCTGTATTATGTGTTTTGCTTTCTGCTCTTGTTCAGTCATTGTTCACAGTGCTTGGGGAGAGCTCTTTGGCTATCTTTTCTCTACATCCAGCCTGTGGTTGTTGGAGTGAAGAGCAGGTATTATATGGCCTGGTAGAGAATGTCCATGTGCCTCTGCAGTGAGGGTCTGTTCTCCCTCCCCTCTGACCTGCACTACTGCAAAACGCCATCCAGTGAACACAGGTAGGATATAAATGGATTTTAGATTGGCAATATAATTACTCTTCCATGAGCTGAGCAAGCTTTTTTCACGTTTTAGAATCTCAAAGGTTGAAAAAGCTGAACTTGATCATATCTTATTCACTTCGGTGTTTGGCAGCCATGACCTGTTTGGAACCTTAAGTGAAACTTCCCTCCCCCAACCAACCACCTTCCATCAATCCCCTCAAACTCGTGGAACACTATTTAATTTAAAACCAAATGAACTTCCATTAATTCTTCACAACTGAGAATACTCCTGTGTAAAAGGCAAACCAGTGCTGGTTCTGGCAAGTTGCCCCCTGGAGGTACCCATATCAGGGACCTCCACTGCCTGACAGACAAAGCTTGCCTTACCCGCTAAAAAAAAAGTTTTTTAAATGGTTGCTGGCTGTATTCTTCTGAGAGTCATCAGAATCAGAATCTTTACATTATGCAAAATGTTCTTTAAACATTAAAAAGGTTCTTCGCCTTTTTACACTTCACCTTTACTGTTAATAATGTAGATACTGAGGGGCACGTTTTGATGTAGTATTTTCATCTATGCGCCCTCTATACGTGTGGATATTAACGGTATGATGATTTAGCTAGATGACAACCAGGCTTGAGCTCTTTTACTTTTTCTGAGACTCTTTCTGCTCCTTCCCAGGATCAGCTTGGGCTTTATATGCAGGATGCAGAAGAGTGTTAGCTATACTGAGGGGAAAGTGAAGAGACAACCTGCAGAAACAGTTCTCCTTCCCCTCTGGTCTGCACTCCCTCCAGATAGCAGCGTAAATAGATTGCAGATTGGCAATGTAATCACGCTTCCGTGAGCAGAACGGCCGCGGTGTTGATGGAGAATTTGTGGATCCTTCGGTCAGGCATCGATGGGCAGAGCTGCAGTGGATGCTGCTTTTTTTCAGTGTGTGGAGATGGACGGAGAGCTGAGTGGTGACTGTCGAGACTAATGAGATCACGCCTTTGATTTTCACACTTCACACAGATGTTTGTGACTCTCACTCCCTTGCTTTCTCTCAATCTCTCTCTCTCTCTTACACACACACACACACACACACACACACGCAGGCTGTCATGTTGACCCCAGAGGTTGTCCTCTGATGTTTATGAAGGTCACCGGCAACTTCAGCTCATCACTGCGGACAGTGCGAGGGACCCAGGCTGACTCACTACTTGCATTCAGGCCTCCACTCAAGCATGAATATCATATCAGTCATTCTGCGAGCAGGCTTTGGTATTCTGACTGGCTAAGCATCAGTGACATGTCCTTTCATGGGAGGTTGAAACTCTTATGCTGTATGCTAATTCGCTGGCTGCCCCAAAAAGTCACAACTATTGGAAAATTTAAAAATGAAAAACAGCAGTTGACTGACAGGGTAACATGATCCGCATCGGCTTTTTTTAATTAAACCAAAAGGCTGCTTAACATTGGGGCTTCCGGGGGCGAGGCGAGATATTGACCAAATTTCCGTAAATGTCATACTTGGCGGCGCATTTTGATGTTCTGTAAATTATAAATGTTGTCGGCTGGAGCAGTTCTGCTGAGGCCAAGGTGGGAGAATCAGGAAAGGGAGGGGGGGGGTAGAAACATGAAAACAAGAGAGAAACAAGAACAAGCTTGCATTAGCATAGCAGAGTCTCTCCTCCGCTTTCCTCTCCTCCTCGGTTCATCTTTATTTACAGGCAGGGCCCTGTGGCAGTGCTCACTCTCCGTCAGCCCAATTAGAGCGCACGTGGGCGGCCTGACCTCTACTGCTGCAGCCTCGCTGGAGAGCTGGCCGCGGAGCCTGCCTCAGACAAAGGAATGAGGCTCCTTTCCGCATGGCGCCCAGTGAGCCTTGTTAGCATTACAGACATTAAAGGGCCTACGTTGCTTGTTTTTTTCCCTCCTGATCTCCTGCTGCCTTGGGAATAGCCTTTACCTGCCTTTAACGGCTATATTGTATAGCCCAGTGAATACACAGACAAATGGACAGGAACTTACTGATGAATTGGTCTATATGAGCAATACATTGTTGCACTTTCCATGTAATTAAGACACAGAGACTTCGCCATTGATGCTTGTATATAAGATTCTGTAAGGCGACAAGATAAAAAGATAAAAAAGAGCTTTAGCCTGTGTTCATGAAAGGCTACTGAGTAGTTGGCAGTCTTTCTCAGGCGCTTGCTGCTCTTTCTCAAGATTAACTTACAGGCAAGTGTGCGAGTTCAGTCACGATACCAAGGGGGCTGCAGAGTCATTAGAAACTGTGGACATTTGCTATTAGTTATAAGGCTTTCAAAAATGACTCATTTGTTGTTTGTGGTTTGAGAATAGTCTTGCAAGGAAGTCTGGTATGTTTCCTTACATCAAGCACCTTCTTTGACAGGAAGGAGGTATTTGACTGTCATGCAAAATCATACAATCTGTTATGTAACATGCAGTGACAGGTGTCAAAAAGTGCCACAGCAAAAACTGACCTGCTTGAAGCAAAATGATGTGCCTTCTGGCCTTTCGGTACTTCTTGGAACTAAACTTAGGGATGTGAGTTTTGTCAGTGCCTACATCTCGCTCTGAAAGGCAAGTTTTTGTTACATTATTGAGAGCAGACAACTGCTTCCTATAACCTTATAAACATTTTAGTTTTTGTTTTTTCTATCTGATTGATTAAAACGTACATAGAAGTTTTAAGTTTTAAAGACCTCTAATCAGACATATCATTGACAAAACCCTAAAGGTTTTTGCCATTTTATGTACATTAAATATCAAATGGTGTGTGTGTGTATCTGTATGATTTACATCAAAGAGTAGTCTTAGATAGGCCATGCCTTCATAATGCCATTTCTGATGCTGATCCAAAACGATTCCTGTTTCTTTTTTACTTAAATAATTATTTTTTCCCTTATTAATTAATTAGAGAATTGCAGATTAGAGATTGGTGACACACCAGCCTGGTGTTAGGAAGTACATATTTGTACATATGTGACTAAAAGACCAGTTCAGGATTTGTACAATGTGTACTAAACATAGCTCGACCCTCATGCATTTGCACAAATTACTGACGCAGCCCAGATGACAAAAATTAAATGATTTTAACAGAGAAGGTCACAAACGTTCACCTCAACCTAACTTAAACTTAACCTAACCCTTGACCTAACCATAGTAGAATGTGGAATTTTTACTGTTAAATGCTGGAGTTGCTGTCCTTTCATTCTTTTTTAGAAGCTCCATAACAGAGAAAAACAGAATGCCTGGTGAACACTGTTTTGTCAATTCTTCTTCGAGGACATACCAGACTGGGTTGTGTGTTTTTGGCAAAACAGCGCCACCAGTGGAGGGGAGCTCCTTGGTAAAATATGTACAAAATATATTTACATTTTTACAGTACTATCACAATACCTATTTTTCTAAAATCAATTGTTTTCAATATTTTATTCAAGAATTCAAAAATTAACTATTTGTTTTATTATTTTTATTCAGCATTTTATGCAGGCCTATACACTAAACTAGGAGTAGTTATTTTCACAGTAGTATCACATTTTTATAGTATCACAGTAACATTAAATATTGTCATATTGCCTAGCCCTGTTTCAGATCAATACATCCTGATCAATACATCAATAAGTTCTATAAAAATTCTACACATATGACAACTTCAAATGTTATTGTTTTCATTCGTAAATGTTTTAATTCTATGTAAGTGTAATAGCATGTAACAGCATGTAATAAAAATTGCTGTATTATCACCTTACATGTCGTTATCCATATCGTACGATTTACAGTGTAAATTCCCATCCAGTATAAATCCTCCCTCCCTCCTGCTCAGGACTCCTCCAAGCGTTCCAAAAGCAAGAAGCATGCCAGCTGCAGCACTCTCCAGCACATGGGTCTAATACATCTCCCAGACACAACAGTGCTCCAAACCATAAACAGGAAGCAGCCTTAATTAGCCAGTGCACTCATTAACCGCTCCCGAGACCCGTGCACCTATCAGAGGAGATCCGGGAACACACTTGTTCTTCCCTCACTCATGAACATTGCCAGAACAACACTGTTTGTATTTTACACATGTTCTCTAAATCTTTTTGTCTTTGTTGGAAAGGCATCTGTGTATGTATGTGCGTGTGTGTTTGTGTGTGTGTGTGTGTGTGTCTGTCTGTATATGTGTGTGTGTGCTTGGGTGGTTGAGTGCAGCACTTGCAGTCTGATCAGCAGACACCATGTCACTCAGGGGGGAGTGGCATACACACACACTAGAGTAGAACTGCCATACACACATACACAAACATAGACAGGAAAGGGCCTCTGGGGGGTAACATGTGTTTAGCTGTGAGAGCTGTGCTGCTTTAAATTAAGTGGGGTAAAAGAGAGAGAGAGAGAGAGAGAGAGAGAGAGAGAGAGAGAAAGACATTAACATGTAATACATTTGGCTGAAGCTCTTATCCAGAACGACTTACACAGGTAGGTGACTATAGTGTTAGGAGTCTTAGCCCGAGGACCCTTATTGGTGTAGTAAGGTGTGCTTATCTGGCCAGGGAATCAAACCTTAGTTTGCCATGGGGAAAGCAATATTGTTACCCACTACAATCTTAAACAAAAAGGTGCATGAAGAACATTTTCTAAAGCTGGGATTAGTGGGGTAGTGGTGGCTCAGTGGTTAGAGAACCAGGATACTGATGGCAAGATTGTGGGCTTGAGGGGCAAACTAGTAGCAAGGTTCTTATCCCTCTCTGCTCCCTGGATGCTGCACAGATGGCTACCCACCACTCCAGGCATGTGCGTTCACTGTCCACTGTGTGTGTTTCCTCTCTAGTGTTTATGTGTATGTTCTTCATGGATGGGTTAAAGGCAGAGGCCAGATTCTATGCGTGTTCTTATGTGGAACAACGAAACAGAGGAAAGCTTTGTTGAGCTGTGGCAACAATACACTGGTCTTTTTTACCTATCGTCGAGGGAATACCATGACTATACACTGCTGGGCAGTGGTGTCTCAGCAGTTAGAGAACCTGGCTGTTGGTAACAGTGCCTTTCATCCTCTCTGCTCTCTGGGCGCTGCAGTGATGGCTACCCACCGCTCTGGGTATGTGTGCTCACTGTCACTGCATGTGTTTTAAGCCAGTGGGTATATCTGTGTGGATGGATTAAAGGCGGAGGCCAAATCCTATCTGTGTCCCACACAAATGGTGAATATGGTTGTCTCGTCTTGACTACGTTTTTCAATCATTCCACCTTTTGTTTCCATACAGTGAGCCTGGTCTCTTCGTTTATGTTATTGACATCTTAAAGTAACCTTAAGTTCTCCATGAAGGCTAGATAGCTCAGGAACACCCAGGAACAGGAACTTATTTTTTTAAGCATCACACACAGCACTTTTGTAGCCATGATTGACGGTTTCTTGCCCCTCCTCTCCAAGGACCTACGAACTCATGCAAGGATGATGATCAGTCTACATCAAACGTGTCATGTTGCCAGCCTCCCGATCAAGACACAGCACAATTTTATGGCAAAATGAGTTTCTAATCTGACATATTGTATTTCATGAAAGGCAAAAATATTGAGTATCTGACCCTGATATGAAGAATCTTCCCCTATCTCTATCTCTATTATACACTCAGTTCTTTATGTAACCAAATGTGGTTCTTGTTAGTTGCTCAAAGAGTCATTTGAAGCACCTTTATTTTTAGAGGTGTACACCAGCCCCCACAAAACGAGGGATACAGGCAAAGTTCTAACAGGATTTTGACACTGGAGACTGGCTTCCTGCTCTGGAGTCTCAGTTAAGCACTTTGTGAACTTGCTGCAATGTCGCAATGGGAGCATGGGGACAATGATGAAGTCAGTGGGACATAAATCCTTTGCTCTAATCCTCACAGTGGACTTTCATTAGCATAATAAAGTAGGGGAGCAACCAGAAAACTATGACAGCTGGTGGTTGCCAAGATGAATATTATACATCAGCGCTAAAACCTTTAAAGAGGCCATATCCTACATTTCCTTACATTTTCTTACTCATATTGTGTGGGTATTAAAAACGGTCATAAGTCATTTTTGCACGGCTAATCTCAGCCTCTTATAGTCCTTTGAATTAAAAGACTATGTTTTAAAAGAATCATGTGAATCATGATTTGTTCATTTTGGGAAGGGGAATTCGGAGGGAGAATATTTCCTCTATGCAGACACAGCATAGCAGCTGTGTGTTTTACGTATCCAGCCCCTGAATATAATTTTATAATCCTAGATTTTACGAGGCAGTTACAACTAAGATATCATCACCTCAAAAAAAAAAAAAAAAAAAGAGCTGTGTTTCACAAGTTTTGAAGGTGGTTTCATGCTCTCAGATTAGAAGTTCTTATGATAGTCAAAAAACAAACTGTCAGTAACCTAGACAAGCAGCAAATACTGAAATTAATTTCTATGGACTGCTGTAACCTCCATTAGAGTTTTTCTTTCAAATCACATCACAAGTGCTGGGGTCCAAGCACTTATTAGGGACCTTTAGGGAGCCAGAAGAGCACAAATGATGGGCAATGTTTTACACTTGCCCTGTTTCTAAAAAATGTGGGGTCTCGCTTGAACTTGACTTGATTAACTCTATTCAATTTCATCAATTGGCAATGTTATTAAAAATTCAATTGGCACTGTATTGTACGGCATTTTCACTTATATAGTTTGTTTGTTTTAGTCTGAATCAGTTGACGAGTTTGTAATACGTTATAAGTGTTTTCCTCTTGGTTTAGTTTATTTTCACACAGTATAAAATTCAAGTTCCCCAAAATACATCACAGCAAAGCATGTGAGAACATTCTCTCCGCTTTTGGGGATCAAGAAAGTAAATACAGGAAGAAAGCCCTGTGTTCCAAAGCTCAAGCCTGCGGAGTACACCTGATAGTTGGGTCGGATTGGGGTCAGATCACTCTCTCACCACAAATGAACCGCTTCAGAGTTCGTCTCTTAAAGGTCTTGGTGCGGTTGCCTTGGCAGTGATTACTGTATTCACACCTGCCCAAACAATCAGGTGTGAAAACACCCTTAGTGTCAGAGTGCACCAGTATGCACTGGATTGTTCAGGATAAAGGCTGGTTAATAAATTACACATTTTGAAATATTAACTGTGTTTACATCCTACATCAAAAAGAGAAGACAAGGCTTTCTGCGATACTGACCTTTCAAGTCACATAGTTCCCAAGAAAGTCTGTCTTCAACTGTGTGTGTGTGTGTGTGCTTGTAATTGTGCGTCCATCTTTAGTGCATCTTTAGGGCTAACCTCATAAATCAGCCTCGCTCAGTAGGCTGTGGGGAGAGGACTGATGAGTTTGTGTGTATCTGTATATGTGTGTGTGTGGGGTGGAAGAGAGAGAGAGAGAGAGAGAGAGAGAGAGAGAGAGAGAGGCCTGTCTTGAGTTATTTACTGTAAATCAGTGTAATCAGAGTTCTTTTTTTCCAGGAACAGGACACATAAAGCCAGTCACACTTGCTGGGCTCAAGGGCGTCTGCACACAGGCCATGATGGAGTAATCTAGAAAACATTACTGTCACGGCCCTCTGAACAAATGATGCTCTCTTTTTATTGCGTGCAAAGCTTCATTGCTTTCTCTTTTCTCTGATCATCTTTCCTGCACATCCTCATGTGTATGTACATAGGCTGATGATGACAAACATCAGTTGGGTTAGAATTAGGCTCCATACGTCTGCTTTTATTTACCGCCATGCCGACGACTTGCTTTGTCTGACGCTGTATGTGCATGTGACTGTGCGCGTGTGTGCCGGAGCAAGCAAGGGAGCGAGCGAGGGGAAAAAAAGAGATATTGATGTTCAATCACAGATCCTCTAAGCCATTTCTCTTTCAAAGAGACGGTTCGATCAGATCTGTTAGCATAGGCCGTGTTTGTGGAAGCCTTTTGTCTTTTGTCTGTGGGTTATTGTATTGTTTTCTCTGCCTTTCACGACACCATTTCATTTATTTATCGTTCGTCCGACGTCGCCGGGGACAGAGACAAGTGGAGTGAATAACAAGGAGGAGGGAGGAAGAGAGAGCTTCCAGCAGAGGATAACAGGGTATTGTAGGTCCCTGAAACAAAGCAGCTCATTGATTGTGTAATGAGCTTTTATCTGCTGGTATAATTGCCCTGCGCATGTTGGCTCATGTTCGTTCGCTCTCTGATTAATTGCTGCCCTGCCTGAGCTCCAGAGTGGTCTCTACTATACTTAGTGTGTGTCTCAAGCTGCAACAAGTGGGTGGGCATGGGTTTCATGGGTTCGGTAAGTCAATTCAGGGCATAAACAGGTTTGCTATGTATATATATATATATATATATATATATATATATATATATATATATATAAAAATAAAAAAAATAAAAAATAAATAAAAAAACTTCAACACCTTCACCTTACCTTTCTGGTGAGAGCAAACTAATTAAGAAGAATAAGTGGTCTGTAAAAGTGAACTAATGAACATATTTATTTTTGCCATTCTCTTTTTCTTTTTTGTTTTGTTTTATGAATTTAGTAAACAACATTAACAGGCACACAATTGCTTGAATGTGTTTTATTATGGAATTATTGTAAGGGGGTTTTCACACCTATAGTTAGTATGTTCTGGTATTAGTTAATGAGTCTGTAAACTTGGAGCATTCTCTCCTTGATTTGGTTTGTTTTCACACAGGGAAAAATACGAAAGCACCAAAATGCATCACACATTTTCTGCTGATTGGTTGGACCTGTCTGGGATGGGATCAAGCAAGTAAATACAAAAAGAAGGAAGTCCTGTGTTTCGAACTATCACAAATTTCTGTGCAGTTTAAAATGCAGCAACGGCAGAGATGTATAGCTGTAGTAATTATCTGGGCAATATACCAGGTTAAAACCGGGTTATGGTTGAGCCACTTATCTTAAACTTGCAAAGTATACCTGATGGATGGGTTGGATCGGGGTCGGATATTTAAGGATTGCATTCTTTTTTAAGTTGTATCCATAGCTTGTCTAGTCCTTGTAAAGAAATATTGCCAATGGAATAGGACTCTGTGGGTCAAATTACCAAGAACCTATTGGCACTATGCCGAATGCCAGACATGAGCTAAAACAACAACAACAAAACCATATCTATGCCTTTAACCCATCCGTGCAGTGAACACACACCTTCACACCAGTGAAACACACACAGTGACTGTGAGCACACTGTGAGCGACTTAGAAGGGGATAAAGCCCCCGCAACATTGAGATGTGGAGTAGTGGAACTGTTTTCTTTGGAATGATGGTGCTCCATCCAGTACATGCACTCCAAAAGGATGCTTAACCTGTAGTCTTAGGATCAAAGACAAACTCCTTACTGTCTCATTCCTTGAACATTACTGGACAGAAACAGGCTATTTCTGACTTTGTCTTTTTCCTAGAAACACTACAGGGAAACTCAGTTAGTCCTCGGTGGTTTTGTGGACATTTCAAGGCAGCACTTGAACCAAAAGGCCTCTATAAAACCTCACTCTAAAACAAACAAACACACTCAGGGCATTAGCATCCAGCCCGGGCCTTCTGCTCTATAGCCTCATAGTCCATTCATTTGCATGACAAAGGCTGCCTTCAATTATTTAGTACGCCTGGTTTGATCAGCACCGGAGAGCCCCATATTCTTCTACATGGACAAGCTGGATGTTTTCCCTTCATTATTCATGAGGTAAAAAAGAGAGAGAGAGAGAGAGAGAGAGAGAGAGAGAGGGAGAGGCACAGGAAGAGATAAACTGGGAGCAACAACAAAGCGGGCGGCTTTCAGTTTCATGAGTATTAAGAGTTATTCTTTTTTCAGCTCCGATGAATATTTTAGAACGGCTGAAACTTAGATGGGACCTTTTCTCCCATCTGAGCATGGAGAGGGAGGGCAGTCAGGCTGTACCATTGCTATGGTTGTGATGTAAGGTCGTAGGGGTCGGAGGTTCAATGGTCTTTTTTCTTTTGCTGTAGTCAGGTTGTGAATTATTCTTAGAGAGAATGACAGCAAGAAAGAGAGATAAATGAATGAATGGTCAGGTGTATGCTAATGTATCCTGAACCTCAGACATGATCTGTACTCTCATCTGCTTCTGTAGATGCATATATCAGCTACATGCTCCTACCCTTGCGTTGGCCTGCCTAAGGTCATGGCTTTGGCCCTGTCTTTGTTAAATGGGCCTTGGTGGTACCCTCTGTGTAGCCTGTATTTTCTGTGTGTGAAATGTAAAGGCAGCTTAGTAGCATCCAATCTACTAACATTTTACATCATAGATAAATAAAGCCATAGTATATATTTGTAATTTTTGTTCTTTTGCAAAATCAGTAAGAGCAAGCAAAAAAAAGGTAGCAAACTAGCTGTACCCACTTTTTGAATATATGGGGGATAAAGTCTGCAGCATGGAGATAGATAGATAGACAGACAGACAGACAGACAGATAGATAGATAGATAGATAGATAGATAGATAGATAGATAGATAGATAGATAGATAGATTGATTTGCCTTTCCTATACAGATATCGATACCAGATTTGCATATACAGAGTACAGCTACCTATACCATCTCGATAAAAACTCGATAGATGTAAATAAATTCAATGTTGACTTTTTATTGGTGTTTACAATTCACATTTCAGAGCAGTGAAAAAAATGCCAGTTTAGAAACAAAAGTGCTAATTCAGCAATTTCACATTCAGGTACACATCCCTATGTGAAAAGGTACTAAACTTTAATGTGTGGCCTTTACACAAGTTGCTGGAACTCAACTTTTGGTTTCAGAACCAAAAACACTATATGGAAACAAAAAGTGTTGTAAATGTTCAATTTAAGTTCCATTAAATGTCTTTTAAATGGTAATAACTATTTATGACAGGATTTTACTGGTTGTTTAAAGTTTTGGTTTCATAACAAATTATGCAAACACAAATGTGTTACAGATACGATACCATATATATATATATATATTTCTGACCAAAACCTTTTAAACACAGACCAGGAGCAGGCTTGGAAAGAAGCAAACAAGTCACCTATCCTTGCAGCAAACACAACTGTGTTTTTAAGCAAAATTAAAACCCTGAGAAAATTCAGGCTGTAAGTTTAATTCTATTACAGGTATGTGACGTGGTTGGGGTTTTGGTGACACTTAAGGTTGTGAGCTCAAAATATTTAGTAAAAACTTTAGGGCATTCACCCACTCACCACAGGCATGCTGCATATGAGTAAGCCCTGTGTCCAACCCACTTTTCACCTTCCTCCTCATCCTGCAGCCAGAGTAGCCTAGCACTTTCCCTTAACTCCTGCAGGCTAGGCTGCACTCACACTGCAGTAGAGGTGGCGTGTTGGCAGAGGAAAGGAAACACCTCTGACGTAAGAAGGAGATGAGTCAGAGCACGAAGCACATCTCCCATCTGAGTCCTAACTTCAGTCAAGCGCACTCTTTTAAAAAGGGTTCTTTCTGGGTTTTTTTTTTTTTTTTTTTTGAGTAAAAGCCGTGGTAAACTATGGCATCTCAAAGAATTTCCCTGGTTATTTGACAACACTGTCTTAATGAGAAACGGTAGCATAGCATTTCCAAATGTAATATTTTCAAACACATCAAACTGACATTAGTGTGGTATCAGATTTTGTGCTGTTCCCTACCTTCCAGTTGTGATTAGGTTTAACAGCATAGTCCAGCTTGGTAGTGTAGCATTTTAAGCTGAACAATTAATGTTGTAGTGAATGTAGTGAATTTCAGCTATATATATATATATATATAGCTGATATTACACAGTATTTCATCAAGAAAAGAATTTATTGATGCCATTATGCAAGGAACTCTTATAAGTTATATAAATTATACAAATATGTTTGCTCTCTTGGAGGGGTGGGTTGCATAAGTTTGTAGTAGGCCAAATAAAACACCCTTAAGCATAACATAGGCCTGCAGGCCACACTTTAGGCAACCCTGGCCTGCAGCCTTTGTGAGCTTTTTAATAGGGGCCAGAAAATGGTTTGACTGTTCTCTCTGCCAGTCAACCCTGAGAGGCGAATGGGGGCCAGAGTTTTAAGCAGCAGGGCTGTGGGTAGGTGGAGGAGAAGATTGTGGCATGACTTTCTTCGGCCTGCTCACTTCCCCACAGAGCAGCTTGTCAAACTGGGGAGGGCCCCTGACACTTAGCGCCAGGGATTGTGGGTAATTGGAGAGCGGCGCTGCTGCTCCGGTGTCTGAGCTCCCAGTCAAACTGCAGGTAGCTGTGCCTCTCCACCGCCGAAGCCATGTTTTCCAGGGCCGTTCCAATTTGTCAAATCCAAAATGCCAGCTCGAATGAAAATGAACCGTGCAACGAAGCTGGATGCAGGCAGCCGGAGCATGTGTTCCCGAGGCGTTTCTGCAAAAGTCCTCCTTGTGAATGAGTCACCCTGAAGTGGGTCACACATTACAAGTGGTTGCGCCAAGCGCATCATCAGCATGTGGTACATGAAAGCCCTGCCAAAAACCAAAACTGAGGTAAGAATGAATCAGAAGTTTGACTCTAAAGATGCACACGGATGCCTACTGACAGCAGCACTGCTGTGGGAGGCCTTTGCCGGACTCTGTGCCGTGCATGGAACATCGAGTAGGGAAGCTTTCTCGGGCTGTCTTGGATGTGCCAGGAGAGTTTGTCAGCACAGATATTGGTCTGTCCTTCATGCAGGATTAATCCAGCACCACGGCGTACTGTGTCAACTCGTATTTTGACTCTTCTGAAAGAATATTAGCACGCCATATGTTTAGAGTGGCATGGATATGTGTTTTTATTTGTCTTTATTTTTCACAAATGTGTGACAGTGGAGTTAATCCATGTTTAGTGGCGACGCCATCTGCTCCGCACGACTGTCTGTTGTCTAGGACAATACATCTTCTGTGTGTGCGCGTGTGTGGTTGTAAAAGGCAGGCACAAGTGAAGAAATGAAAGGCAAATGAAATGGAATATGATATAGAGAAGCGATGAATGTGAATGTCAAAAGATGGAACACAACTAAATGTGCAGGAAAACAAATGTTTCTTCACCAGTTACAGAGCAAGTTTAGGCCTTAAGCAATTGTC